>NC_080112.1:7164310-7527304 GCF_950005125.1 Chionomys nivalis | reverse complement strand
GGGAAGAACTCTCTACCTCATGATTTAATGTTGTAGATATGTAGGAATGCCTAACGCAAGTTGAAACAGACATCTAAGTATCTCTCCAGCAATGTGAGAGCAAAGTGCATTATCTGTCTTTAGCAGGCAGACCCAGATCAACTTCTTCAGGAAGAACTGAACCTTTATTGTATACCCAGAAAACTCCGTGTCACTTTTGTATGCAATCTGGGTCTCATCTGCCAACACAACTTGTTTTGTCCTTTAGTTTCTCTGGAAGATGATTTTATAAAGTCTCAATTGGCCAGATTGTGACAGTCTTTCTTTTAACCAAACATCTGGGTATTTCTAGATGTTCAACAAACATTCCTAAAATTGCTCTTTGCTTTCAAAACTGTTTCTGAAACAAAATATGACTGGCAAAAATGTCATCTCGGTCCTCACTCTAACACTCTGCCTCTGATTCTTATCGGCCCTTGTCCAGGTGCATTTGCTACATAACTATTCTTTCAAGGACTGCAGGGGATCCTTTGACTTAGTTGAGGAGCTATCTTTCCCTGGCTCCCTACTTTGCATCTTAAAATGCAGATCACATCAGAACTATACTTTTATAAATTATCTATGGCTAAAAGCATGCCACAGCCCCCTGCCAAAAATATCTGTACCTCTGAATACCCCCAAATTTGTGACTGTGTTATATCATTTGACAAAAGGAGTCTCTGTAGATGTTACTAAGGACTTTTAAGATTCGAAGTGTTGTGCTCTGTATTATATGGGTGTGACTAATGAAATAGCAAGAACATTTAGATGTGAAAGAGGAAAGCCCCAGTGTCAGAACCAGAAAATTAGGGAAGAAATTAAATGATATGGTGGGAAAACCATGACCCAGATATGATGTGGGAGTCCCCTCTGTGTGCTATGATTACCATTAATGAATAAAGAAACTGTTTTGCACCTATAGCAAGGCAGAACTTCGGTACGCAGGGAAAGCTAGACTGAATACCGGGAGAAAGAAGGGCAGAATTGGAGAGAAGTCATGGATCTGTTGCCTGAGACAGACGCTGGTAAGCCACAACCATGTGGCAATACACAGATTACTAGAAATGGGATAGATTAATATGTAAGTGTAGTAATTAGAGTGGCAGGGCTGTGTCCCTGGCACCTGGCCACCCGCACAGCTAGCTTTATATGAAATAATTACACGGAAACTGTATTCTTTTAATCACTGCCTGGCCCATTAGTTCCAGCCTCTTATTGGCTAGCTCTTACGTATTGATCTAACCCATTTCTAATATTCTGTGTAGCACCATGAGCTGGCTTACCAGGGAAGATCTTAACCTGCGTCTGTCTGGAGTGGGAGAATCATGGCGACTTCCTGACTCGGCTTCTTTCTCCCAGCATTCTGTTCTGTTTACTCCACCCACCTAAGGGTTGGCCTATCAAATGGGCCTAGGCAGTTTCTTTATTAATTAACCAATGAAAGCAACAGATTAGAAAGAAATCACTTGATGGAGGAAGGCCATTGGCTAAATAATAAAGAAGCTGCTTCGCCCTCATAGGTTAGAACATAGGTGGGTGGAGTAAACAGAACAGAATGCTGGGAGGAAGAGGAAGGTGAGCTCAGACGCCATGCTCCCCTCTCCCTGGCAGATGCAGGACAGCTCCTCTCAGAGCCAGAAGCGATGAAGCAAGCCGCCAGGTCAGACATGCTGAATCTTTCCTGGTAAGACTGATGCTACACAGATTATTAGAGATGGGTTGATTGGGATATGAGAATTAGCCAGTAAGGGCTAGAGCTAATGGGCCAAACAGTGTTTAAAAGAATACAGTTTGTGTGTCGTTATTTTGGGGCATAAGCTAGCCAGGCAGCCATGAGCCGGGTTGTGGGAAGAGGCCTGCAGCTCCTACTACAATCACTCCCACATCATGTAAGAGTTAGTCAATAAGAAGCTGCAGCTAATGGGTTAAGCAGTGATTTAATTATTATAGTTTCTGTGTAATTATTTCAGGACTGAGCAGCGAGGAACGAACAAACAGCCTCCTTACTACACAGACATGGTAGGTTTCCTCTAGAAGTTTTAGAAGAAAAGCCAAAAAATTCTCCCCTAAAAGCATCTTGGAAGAACCAGAATCATTGGCACCTTGAATACAACCCAGTAGGTTTCAATTTAGCCTTCTGACTCCAGAAATGTAAGAAAATAAAGTTGAATCATGTAAAAGAAATTCAGTTTATATACTTTGTTATAGCAGCTATAGGAAATGAATATAGCATCTATGTAGCTCTTTGAACTTTGGAAACATATCCTTTATTAAAAAAAAAAAAAACAAGAAACAGAAAAGCGAGGGGCACTCATATCTTAGTTGCATACCTATTCATTGCCAAGGGTCTCTGATGTGGGATTCCCCTCTGTATGCTGTGAATGCCATTGGTTAATTAAGAAAATGTCTTGGCCTGTGGTAGGGCAAAAAGAGTAGAGTTAGGCAGGGGGAGGAGGGGACTAAACTGAATGCTGGGAGAAAAAAACACAGAGTTTGGAGAAGTCATGGAGTCACCAGAGGAGAAAGATGCAAGCCTCCAGATGGAACCTTGAGGGTAGACCACAAGCTTCATGGTAAAATATGAAATAATGGAAATGGGTTAAATTAAGATGTAAGAGCTAGCCAATAAGTTAGAGCTAATAGGCCAAGTAGTTATTTAATTAATACAGTTTCTGTGTAGTTATTTTGGGGCTGAGCATCCAGAAATGAACAAGCAGTCTGCTACAACAGGTTTCCAAATGCATAATCTCACAGGCTTTTTATAACAACTCTGTGAATATATTTGACTCTTTAAATAAAGAATCTAAATTTTAAAATAAAGAATTTTGTTATAATTCTTTTAGAGACCAAATAGTAGATTTTTTAAAAAGAAATAATTACAGGTTTGTGTGACTGCAAATCTTAGGTTTATATAGTTTTGAGATTCTGAAAAGAAGGTAATTGGATGCTTATTCAGTGCTGACTATGTGTAAAGACTTTCAGTAGACATTGACATTCTTTAACAAAATACAGTATTCTTGATCTTAATGGAATTCATAATCTAGATAGTTAGAGGGAGGGATATATAATAAAATATGATGCAACATTATAATTGCAGCTGTTTTATGACAGAAAAAAAAAACAACTAGGTTGCACTAGGGGGTACTAACCTCTTGAGATACCAGAAAAAAGAACATTGGCATTTAGGAAATCCATGCTTATTGTGACACTCTCTGGCTAAGATTACTTTCATCATTCCTCCTTCCAAAGCCACACCTAGCCATCAGTGACATAAAAGTTTAGAACACACCAAGACATTATTCTATTTTATTAGAATCAGTGCCACAAAGCTAACACTCTTCCTCCAAAGCCAGCTAGGGCCACACTGGGCAAGGCAAGTGACAACTCTAGTTTGTGGTAGGGGTACACTTGGTGACATCCATCTCCTGAAAGCAGTACTTAAAAGTCTGGCTTCTTAGCTATGGACATGAAAAAGATTTGTGGGGAGAAGAAGTTGTTGAGAGAAGTGGTAGGAAAGTAGGTTAGTGTGGCCATTATGTAGCATATACATGCATGAAATTATCTAAAAACAGATTTAATTCATAACAAGATAACCTCTGGCTTCTTTGACCTTTATTATACATGTGCATGGATGATACTCATACCTCTTAGTGTTCAGTTTTCATTCTCAAACCTCTCTAAATTGTGTCAAATTTGTCTATCCTGCATTTTTCCTGCTCCCAACTCCATTTTCATCTTTCCCTTTCCATAACTCTTATTGACACAATGATTTAAGAATAAGGTAGCCCAATACAATGCTTTTAGGGATAAATAGCATTGTACTTAGAAATATGTTATTTTAATCTATAGATGTAGCACTTGATGGGATGAATGCAAATGGGGTAGAAAAGGGTAAAAGTGATGCCTGGATATCCAGATATGACTACTTTTCCATATAACCTCAAATTTTCTTCTTATACAAGCAGTATTAATACTAGATTAGGACCTTAACCTAGCACAGCTATTTCAATTTAGTTACACATTGAAAGCTCTTGTTTACAAATACAGTTGGCTCTCCTTATTAGTGGAAAACTCAACTAAATTTCAAGTACTAAAATTTTCTTTGTTTTATACTTAATGTATACAGACAATTTTCCAGCCATTATGAATGAAAGAGTAAAATGACTGTATACATTACACTAACTTTATGTTAGGTACTATAACTAATCTAGAAATGTCAAGAATCACACAGGAAAGTATGTGCAAGCATGGTGTGATTGTATATAAGCAATGTGAATATCTGTAGAATTTAGCATTAATCAGGATCCTGTAACAAATGTCCCATGGATGCTGAGGAATGACTACTAGTTACACATAGCAGTAGCGGGAATTAAAATTTCAAAATGTAAATTCAATAGGGGAATATATAGACATAATAGCACATAAGATGTCACCTATTTAGGAGGTGCCTTTTCTACTAAGGTCATATGTTGATTGTAATATCAGCAGAACAAACTAGATTACCTGAACAATTATTGCTTCAAATACATACCACCATCCCAACAAGAGGCCCTGTATGAAAGTGTTGTGAATAGAGGAAACCTTGGTGCTATATATTGATATTAGGCAAAAAAGAAGTACTAGGTACTAGGGCACATGAGAAAGCAAATCTTCTGAGACTTAATCCAGAGTACGAAGCAGCTCATGATAAGACACGAAGAGAAACAGCTTGTTCAAAGCCTTGGATATTGTGAAAGCATCCATCAGAAACTCAATATATCCCCGAGGAACTATAACTTAGACTGTGAAGATGTAATTTCCTCATTTGCAGGGTGACTAGACACTCTGAAGCAACTTTGTGGCAATGGGCCAGTGAGGCCAGCTTGAACTCAAACTAAGTTCTACAGATTTGGACTAGATCATGGCTCTGTAGTCTTATCTGGAACCCAGAGTCATAGAAAATAGTAATTATCTTGGTCCAGCTAGCAACAGGCCATGACAGCTGAATAAACACCATAGAGTTGCCTTTGCTCTGAATCCATGCTCACTGTGTTACCATCTACTAAAAGTTTTACTTCTCTGTATTTGGTTCACAGTACACAAGCCATGGTTTCATTTGTCAGTTATACTTTTAACAATACTCTGCATTGTTAAGGTCATTTCAACAAGAATTAATGTTGTATTTTGAGCTCCACACCTAATTGCTAATTAATGCAGTCTAGTTTTTATTTATTCCCCCCTTGTTCTCCTGGACATTTCTTCATCTAATGAACAATTCTATCTGTATTCTAGCTCATCTACTTGAACACTGGAATTCTAAAATTCTGGAATTTGATTATTGATGCTGTATACAGAGTAAAAGCCCATGTTAACCACCAAAGTGACTGATGTCTCTTTTATTCTCATTTAATTTCTGAAGCCAATAAGTTGGAAGGTGCTTGCTGTGAAGGCTGACAATCTGAGTTCAACTCCTAGTATCCACATGATGGAAAGTGATAACCAACTCTTCAAATTTGTCTTCTATCACAGCACACAAACATACACACACACAAATAAAGACAGAAGTTTAGTATAATGTTTTAAATATAAAATTTCTTTTTCCCTTGGTGCCAGGGAAACTACCAAAAAAAAAAAAATACTCCAACTAAGACTCCTAGGAATAGTGGAGAGGGTACTTCAACTGGCCTTCTAAAATCAGAATGATGACTACCCTAATTGTCATTATAGAACTTTCATCTAGTACCTGATGGAAGCAGATGTAGAGATCCACAGCCAAGAACTGGGCCAAGCTCCGGGAGTCCAGTTGAAGAGAGGGAGGAGGGATTATATGAGCAAGGGGGGTGCGAGATCATGATGGGGAAACCACAGAGACAGCGGATCAAAGCTAGTGGGAGCTCATTGACTCTAGGCAGACAGTCAGGGAGCTGGCATGGAATAGACCTTTGAATCTGGATGACAGTTTTATAGCTTGATCATTTGTGAGGCCCCTAACATTGGGACCAGGACCTGTCCCTGATGCATGAACTGGTTCATTTTCTATGGTGGGATGCCTTGTTCAGCCTTGATGCAGTGGGGAGGGGTCCTGCCTCAATTTGATATGCCAATTCCCAAGGGAGACCTTACCTTATTTGAATGGAGATGGAGAAGAAGTGGATGGGGGTAGATGGGAGATGGGAAGAGGGAACAGAAAGAGAGGAACCTTTGAGATACACCCCAAATACTTATTATCATTCCATTTGTTTGGAATCTTTGAGACCCGCTCCCTCCTAGATATCTCTCATGATAATGAGAGATAGCCATGCTATACACCCATAGGAAATGAACGCAATCAGCATACCAAAGAAATATTTACACTCAATGTTTATTGTAACGAAATTTCAAAGTCCCTACCTGTAAACACTTTTACAATCTGACCTTTCTATATGGGGGAAATCTTAGTTGGGGTTTCTATTACATGAAACACCATAACCCAAACCCAAGTTGGGGAGGAAAGGGTTGATTCAGCTTATACTCCCATGTTACAGTTCAACACTGAAGGAAGTCAGGACAAAAACTCAAGTTGGACAGGAACTTGGAGGCAGGAGCTGAGGCCATAGAGGAGTGCTGCTTATTGGCTTGCTTATTATGGTTTGCTTAGGCTGCTTTCTTACAAAAGCACCACCAACCCAGGGATGGCCCCACTCACAATGGTCTGGAACATCCCCATCAATCACTAATTAGTAAAATGCCTTACAGGCTTGACTACAGCTGGATCTTACAGAGGAATTTTCTTAATTGATGTTTCCTCCTCTCAGATGACTCTAGTCTGAGACAAGTTGACACGAAACTATCCAGAACAGGATGTATCTGGAAAATGTCTGTACCTGAAACATACCATGTATAGGTAATGGAAAGTCAAGGTTATCTATTTATCTGCCTTCCTCTGGTGCTGCTAGGCTATGACTTCTACTCTATCTACAGTGCTCAAAACAAGGAAAGAGGTAAAAAGGCACTGTGTTTTTTGGTTTTGATTATGCAATCACTTCTCAACTGTAGCGCATGAGCTTCTACAGAGTGAAGTCAAGCTCATGGATTTATATCATCTCCCTGTGTCTCAGTTTCTCTTCTCTTTCTGGAGTTCATTTAGAAAGTGTACTTTCTCCTTCTTTTCATGAAAGGACGTCTCAAATAATAGCTCACTCCTTTCTCCAGATCACTAAGGTTGAGGACTACATCTTAAGGAAAGAATTATCTTTCTACCTTTCTTTCTTTTTACATTTTTATTACATTTCTTTACTTATTTATTTATTCACTGGGAATGAAATATGAGAACTTGCTGAAGTTGGTTCTTTCTACCATGTAGGTCTTGGGCATCAAACTCAGAGCATCAGCCTTGGCAGCAAGTGCCCTTACCCACTGAACCATCTCACTGATTCAGAGAAATCTTTTTATATTATGATACAAGTAATTCCACAATCTGTGTTGGACGGGGTTTCAAAAAACTTCGGATGACTAGAAACTAATTACTAAAAAATAACTATGTTAACTTAATATTGCTCAAACTGTTTGTCTTGACAGACCTGTACTCTCTAAAACAGAACTGAGCCAGATCACTCAATAAGGCTATCTCCCTGGTGGCTCAGAATATATGTCCTTTGGGCTCCATAGAAACAGATGACTAACTGGCTAACCCTAGAAAAACTGCTTTCCCTTCCTGGATTTCAGTTTTGCCAATTAGAAATAGAGGGGTACAAGTAGTCTGTGATATTATAAAAGGTTCTATTTAAGCCAAGAAGTGGTGGCACACACCTTTAATCCCAGCACTCAGGAGACAGAGGCAGGTGAATCTCTGTGAGTTCAAGGCCAGCCTGATCTGAAAAACCACTTCCAGGCTCTAAAGCTACTCAGAAAAATCCTATCCCAAAACAAAAACAAAAAAAAAAAAAACAAAACAAAAGGTTCTATTTATTCAGGTAAGGCAAACAGAAAACATAGGTAGAACCAGAAAAGCGATATGCTTAAAGTTAAGGCTCAATTTAGGCCAAAAGGTTTCTTCTGTATAATTCAGTGGGTACTGAGGCTCTTTGGTGCTCTGCGTCATCCATAGGTACAGCAATCACCACTGTCTTGGAGCTATACAAAAGTGTGGATTCATAGAAATCTATAATTGGTTGAATGCCAGATAAATCTGTTTTTGTAGCAGAAAAGTACACTAAATTATATTCTACTTGCTTTCCCCTGGAACCTTATTTTTTTAAAAAGAAACCGACACAATTTGTGTTTATAAATTAATTTGGAAGTTAGTCCACAAAATTCATTTTCATTTTCTGATCCTGGAAACATTTTAAGATTCTATATCAGGTGTTCCTATCATAACAGAATTAGTGTATAATGAACTCTTTTAAAAGACATTACATGGAAAACTCATCTGTAGGTGGGGGAAAATACTTGAAATTATTCTTTATTTCAATGTTAAGTAAAATCTTTACCAACAAATAATTTGCTTTTTATTCGGGGATTTTATTTTGCTAAAGTAAAATGTAGACTTAAACTTTGGTTCCTTGAGGAAAACAAAATAAAGATACTTGCAGGAAAATAACAATTGGGAACCTTTGTTTCTGAAGCGAAAGTCATGTTTCATTCCAGTTTGTAAAAGTCAGTCCTTGTTAGAGACGACAGCTCTGGTATATCTACAGTGAGAGAGCAGCTCCCCCATGAGGCCTCGTCTAGAACTGAAAGGAAGAAAATGGTGAAAAGAGTTTATCCTCTCAGGGTGGGTGTGAAAGAGGAGAAAGGGGAGCAGCAAGCATTAAGCTAATGCTTCCTTGGAAATACTTGCTTTCTTTGAATTTGTGTCATTGCATGAAAGTCTGTGCTTGGAAAGAAAGAAAACTGTGTTCTGGTGGAAATATATCAGAATCAAACATTTTAAAATTTAGACACTCTGGTTATTAACAATAACAAGGAATTCTGGAGAACTGAAAGGAAAGAACTGGGAAGGAAATGGGGCTGCGGGAGAGGTGAGTAGCAATGTGAAGGGAAATGAGAGGAAACACAGGTGGGACAAGAAAGGGAAGGAGAGCGATTTAGAGGAGAGGAGAGCAGAAAGGGGGAATAAATGGAAGGAGACAGAAGCATGAGGTTTAAAAGAAAAGGAAAGAGATGGCAAAATCAAGAGATGACAGGGAAGAAACAAGGTTGGAAAACATATTTGTTCACTCAAATACCCCATTTTATCAAAATGCTGTGAAGATTACTGATAACAACATTTTATTTTAGCATACTTTTTAATTGTCTCAAAATTCTTAACTCAGTCAGTTAAAACTTACATAGCAAGCTTCAGAGTGAGAGGCTCTTTTCTTTTTTTAGTGTCTGTTGGTAGCTGTGAACCCCTAATCCTGAATTTCTTGTAAACAACTTGTTTTCCCCTGATCTGAGTGCCTACAGCTGCTCTGAGTACTAGACCCTCAGGAGTTCCTGATGGCAGGGGAATGGTTTCTGGTGCATTTGGCTTGGGCGTGGCCTCTGAATACAATAAAGGGGCATTCTTGGGATATTCCTGTTTCAAGGATGACTCCTGTCTCTCTGTCTCTGTGTCTTTGTGTGTTTCAACCTCCAGCCCCTTGCCCGGTTCCCAAACTGTATCATGGCACATAGAGCGCAGATAGGCGTGGTGCGCTGCAAGTGTCCATTAAATTTCACAATTTTTCTATTGAATTTAAGTAGAGACCTTTCCATAAACCTTGCATGTTGAGTGTGATCATGTATTTATGAGAACAAATGAGACCCCCACCTTTCAACTCAGTGCAGCTATGCCAGTAATTAACTTGCTACACAATCTTTTTATTTCTTGGTTTTGATTATTTATTATTCACTCCTACATAAATTTCTCAGGATGATTTTTTTGATTGTATGCTGCTCAGCTAGCTTTTAGAATTGCTGTGTATGCTTCTTCATCCATACTACATGGTAGTTTTTACTATATCTTTCACCCGTATCTTTTATTTGTCCCCTCTTATTCTTACAACTCTTTTTCCCCTTCTGTTTTTATTTCTTAAGTATAACTTTAACGATCTCCAAAATCAAAAAAAAAAAAAATCCTAATGGTATCCCAACTTTCCCCTTCCGGCTATCTGATTCACCTTGATATTTTTCTTTAAAATGTCAATCTAATATATAATTCTTATTCTCACCCACAACCTTTCCCTCCCAGACCTAATCTTATTAACTGAAATACCAGTACACGCTATACTGTCCTTGGTTGTTTATCTTCCAGCAGTTATTGAAGTCAAAGGGGCCATTGTTGTTAACTGGCTAGTACACATTTGCATAGTGGTAATATCCAACAGCTGAGTTGTTCTCACAGTTTATATTCTACTCAGGAATAATATGGAACTCTCACAAGGCACCCTGGACACTTGGTAGTAACTAAACTAGCACCTCAACTCTACTACATGCAAGTCCCTCTTGAACACTGAAAATAATTTAACAAAAAGAATACAGCAGATAAAAACAAATCCCCAAAAGCAAAGTAACTCCTGACATATAAATTCCAACACAGTGACATAAATACAAAAAAAAAATAGCACCATAAATCCTCCAAAAACTACTCATCCTGCAGTACTGGCATCTAGTAAGAGTACATTAGACAAAAGAGAGAACTCAAAATAAAGATAGTAAGTGTAAAGAAATGAACGTGGGAAATAGTCCATATGAGGAACACAAACAGCTAAATGGAATAAGGAAGACAATGTAAAATCTGAAAGAGGAATTTAGCAGAGAGATAGAAATGCTGAAGAAATAACACTTTGAAATGTAGTCTCATTAGTAGGATGAACCAAGGAAACTCTGGGCTTGAAGACAAGAGTAAGGAACTAGAGCAATCTTACAAAAACAACTTAAAATAATGAGAAGATGGAAGAAGGAATTCTAAGACATTCATGGCATTCTGAAAAGATTATTTCTACAGACAAAATAAGAACTGAGTTTGAAAGGCATAGAAAGCATTTTTAAAAGAATCACAATAGAAAACCTTTTCACAGTTAGGAAAGAGATGCCCATTAAGACCCAGGAAGCATTTAAAACTTCAAATAGATGGGATCAGAAATAAACATGTCCTCATCATACTGTAATTAAAACAAATACACAGAAAAGGGACACTGTTATTGAAAACAGCAGGGGAGCAACAGCAAGTCACATATAAGGCAGAACTAACAAAATAACAGCAGGTTATTCAGCAGAAATTTTGAGATCTACATCTTAGAATAATATATTTTAAGTTCTAAAATGATGCAGCATTCCCCTCTGTATGCTGTGAATACCATTGATTAATAAAGAATCTGTTTTGGCCAGTGACTTAGGAGAACAGAGGTAGGTGATGAAAACTAAACTAAATGCTGGAAGAAAGAAGACGGAGTCAGGGAGAAGCCATGGTGCTGCCGCCAGAGATAGACACTGTGGGTAGGCCAGGAGCCTTGTGGTAAAATATAAAATAATGGAGATGGGTTAATTCTAGATGTGAAAGCTAGCTATCAACACACTTAAGTAATTGGCCAAACAGTGATTTAATTAATATAGTTTCTGTGTGGTTATTTGGGGAGTCTCGGCGGTCGGGAACACACTAGCAGCCTCTACACTGAAAGAGAGAAACTGCCAACCTGGACTACTATACCCAGAAAAACTACCTTTCTTCCATCATTGAAAGGAAAATTAAAACTTTCCATAATAAAAACAGAGTAAATGACCTAATCACCAAACCGCCTCTACAGAAGATATTTGAAGTAATCCTTCAGGCTTATAAAACATAAATCAGTCCACAAAGTCACACTATACTAATAGTAAAGCAAGAGAGAAAGAAAAAGAAAACCAAATGCTACAAAAATCAACAAATGACAGAAATCAAACATACATTTGAATAATTGTTAATAATTCTCAATATCTGAATTATCCAATCAAAAGACTGAGACTAATAGATTAGATCAAAACCCAGAAACCAACTATTTGCTGCCTTCAAGAAATTAAGGTAACAGCCAATCAATAGGACATTATGATTCTAAACATAGCCATCCTGAACACAGGTGTACCCAATTATGTAAAATTATTACTATTAGATATAAAGTCAAAGTTTAATCTTAGTATAATAGTAGCTCACCTACTGACAGGTTTTACTCATAGAATATAGACAGATAATAAGTGATATCATAGATTAAAATGAATTTTACAGATATCTACAGATCATTTTAGGATAACCTCTTTCTCAGCAGTCTACAGATTTTTCACTAAAATCAGTCAGATATTATAACACAAAGAAAGTTTTAACAAATATAGGAAAATTTAAATAATTCCTTGTATTCTGTCTCACCCCAATAGAATAAGAGTACAAATTAAAATGAAAAGAAATCCTAGAGCATACAGAAACTCATGTATATTAAGCAAACTATTAAACAAATTATTAAATGATTAATAAGCTCTTGAAAAAGTCCAAAACGATATCTTAAAATTTCTAGAAGCAAATGGCAATTAAAATGCAGCATAACAAAACTTATGAGATGCAATAAAAACAAACCTGAGAGAGAAATTCATAAGGCTAAGAAGCTACACAGAGAAATGTCAATTACATAACTTAATGCTATACCTCTAGGTCCTTCCAATAAAACTAAGCAAGGATGCGTCATATCTCTACAGTTAAAATTTTGAAACACTGAAGGAAGAAATTGAGGAAGATACTAGAAAATGAAAATACATCTCATGACTAGAAGACAGAAAGGCATCTCATACTCACAGATTTAAACAACAAAGACTGGGAAAATGGCCATCCTATCAAAAACAATCTACAGGTTCAATTCATTCTCTTTCATATTTCCATTATTACAAAGCCAAGGTAATAAAAACAGCATACTACTGGTACAAAACTGCTGGGAGGAAGAAGCCGAGTCAGGCAGTCGCCATGATTCTCTCACTCCAGACAGACGCAGGTCAAGATCTTTCCTGGTAAGCCAGCTCGTGGTGCTACAAAAAATATTAGAAATGGGTCAGAGGTTAAGAGCACTGCCTGCTCTTCCAAAGGTCCTGAGTTCAATTCCCAGCAACTATGTGGTGGCTTACAACCATCTGTAATGGGGTCTGGTGCCCTCTTCTGGCCTGCAGGCATACACACAGACAAAATATTGTATGCATAATAAATAAATAAATATTAAAAAAAAAGAAAAGAAATGGGTTAGATCAATATGTAAGAGCTAACCAATAAGACGCTGGAACTAATGGGCCAGGCAGTGTTTAAAAGAATACAGTTTCCGTGTAATTAATTCGGGTAAAGCCGTGTGGGTGGCCGGGCGCCAGGAATGCAGCCCGCCGCTCATATTACTACAGAGTGGCACCCAACGTGCTAATGAACTCCACGTAAAACCTGAGAGGGCTTAAAAAGGAGAGAGAGAGAATTTAAGATCGCTTTTTGCTGTTTATGGGTTGCATGCCACAAAGAAATTGTCCTGACTCAGCAGCAGGAAAAAACTGGCTGTTTTAAAATGCCGGCTTTCTGGGCTGTGCCGCCATTGCGATCTCTGTCTGGCTCCTGCAGGAGATAGAGCTTTTGAATGGAGCATTTGGAGTAAAGTGCTACGGCTTGCTTGATGGCAATGTGAACTGCTGTGTGCCTGGAACTGTGTGTGGCTCAGGGGCACCAAATGGCTCTGAGGCAGGAGCAGCTCAGCTCTGCCATGCAGAACTGTGCTGGTCTCAGGCAGAAACTACCGTAATTACTGTAATAACAGCACAGTTAAGGTTTCAACTGGGCAGGACACAGGTGGTACCGTATTATCTGTACATGGTGCAACTTAAGTTTTTAAGAAGTGCTTAACATTTTGAAAAATGCTCCTGGATAGTAAAAAAATTACAGATTCACAATAGAACTGATTCAGACACTGTTGGATGAATGTACGTAGGCTTGAGAGAGAGAAAAATATATATATAAAGAATAAAGTTAATGTCTTAAAAAAGGGTAAAGTCTTTAAAGAGACAGAGTACAGATAGTTATAGATTAAAAGAAATAAAGAAAAATAAGCCACGTAAAAATGGAAAATTCACAGAGAGTCTGGATTCTTTGTATTATTGTGTTTTCTTTAAAATTTTTGACTGTAAAGGAGCTAAGTGCAGAGAGACATTTCATTATATGGGCTGCCAAGCTAAACCAGAATGGGTATAAGGGTATTATGATTTCAGAATATGGGTCTAAGGATATGATGCTTTGGAGAGGGTCTTCTTTTGTTTTCACAGAGGATGAGACTCTGTGGATTGTGTCTATCCCAATATGGTATGATAGATCACGCCCTCCTGAAAGGTTGCTGTGAACACCTTCAGAAAATTACTCCACTCAACTGCCAACTGAGATGACCCTGACACACAGGTTACACCATAAAAGATCTGAATAACAGCACCCCCATTCAGCAGGAAGCAGTTTGGAGAGAAAAACTGTGCCCATGTTCCCAAATATGGTTTATAAATGTTCTTTTACATTTAAAGGAGAATATGATATAGATATGAATAATTTGCATTGGTGTGGATTTTAAGGTCAATTTTGTTATATGTATATGTATTTCTGATATTAATTAAGGTATTGTGATTGTATAGTTCATTTAAAAATATAATATATATAGGTTGTTAGTGGATAATCATCAATAATAGTCAAGCTTGTAGTCATGTTAGTTAGATTTTCTAGATGTGCATAAATATATTTCAGATAGGCATTCTTCATATCTTTCAAAGACTGCAGAATATGGCATTTAAATGTTATATTAACTTAGGGCTTTTCATGACAATGAGACACGTCTGCTCCTGGCAGCACCAATTTACTTTGAGAGGAAGATGGGCATCAAAGAGACTCCTTATGGAGTTTGATAGCCATTTCGGCAAGAAACTGTTCTTGCCTGGACTGTTGCATAAACTGGACACAAAGAACCCGCAGAGAGAGGACTGCTGAACTTGCCTAAAGGTGAGAAGGTCTTTCGGGGTTCCTGATTCATGAAAGAGTCTATGAGACATTCTGCAGAACACAGCAGAAAGTGACTGAACTGTCTTTGGAATTTCCTGCTTCATGACTATGGGTCTGTAGGCCGAAGATGGATGCCCCAACGGTACAAAAGAACTTTGGGTGACTGTACAGGCAGCGAGATGTCTCTGCCATTTCTAGAATTTTAGAAGTTACTTGTTTCTTGTTTGCTTAGGTAATATTATATCTTTCTGGAGTCTTTGATGGAGTTGAAGAATGGTTAGTTATAGTTATAGTTTTCCTTAGTTATGATAAAAGATAAAATAGATATAAATATTGTGACTGTAATTCTTGCTTTATAACTGTTTTGCTATATGTAATCTTACTATGTTAAAGTGAAAGCCTTTCTTTTTTGTTTAAACAGAAAAAGGGGAAATGATGGGGGAGAGTCTTCTGTCTTTTGTTGATTTCATTGGTTAATTAATAAAGAAACTGCCTTGGTCCATTTGATAGGCCAGCCCTTAGGTGGGTGGAGTAAACAGAACAGAATGCTGGGAGGAAGAAGCCGAGTCAGGCAGTCGCCATGATTCTCTCACTCCAGACAGACGCAGGTTAAGATCTTTCCTGGTAAGCCAGCTCGTGGTGCTATAAAGAATATTAGAAATGGGTTAGATCAATATGTAAGTGAAGGCGCAAGTCATAAAGAATCCCACACCTGTTTGGAATTGTGATTAATAGGGTGGTATTTATTTAAAGGGGAATAAACTTACAGATCACCGTCCCAGACAACAGCCCTCTGCGCACGCAATTAGGAAGAAATCTAGTCGCCGGAACCGGAGCAGGAAGTAAAGAGAAAGAGGAGGGAAGTAGCTGCTTTTTTTAAAGGGAAAGAGACCATGCCCCAATGGGCTGGTATCTCAGCGGCTATTGGCTGGAGGAGCGGAAGGACCTCCCGCAACATGTAAGAGCTAGCCAATAAGAGGCTGGAACTAATGGGCCAGGCAGTGTTTAAAAGAATACAGTTTCCATGTAATTATTTTGGGGCATAAGCCATGTGGGCGGCCGGGTGCCGGGGACACAGCCTGCTGCTCTTATTACAACACAAAACCAAAGATGTGTACCAATGGAACAGAATAAATGACATATAAGCACTGTCAACTGATTTTTGACAAAGATAGAATTACACATGGGAGAATAGACAACCTCTTCAACAAATGGTTTTGAGAAAACTAATTATCTTCATAACAAGGAGAGAAACTAGATTCTTATCTCTCATCATACATAACGATCAAGGATCTCAACATAATACCTCAAACTTCAAAACTACTAGAAAAAATGGGAGTATACTTCAAGATAAAGCTATAGGAAGGAACTTTCTGATAAAGCTATAGGAAGGAACTTCACTTTATTCAGGAAAGAAGACCAACAATTGGCAAATTAGATGGCATCAATTTTTTAAATATTTATAATTTTATGTACATGGGTGTTTTCCTATATGTATTCATACCAGAAAAAAGCATCACATCTCATGGGACTACTGTAAGAGACAGTTGTGAGCTGCCATGTAGATGCTTGGAATTGAATTTAGGACCTCTGGAAAATCAGCAAGTGCCCTTAACTGTTGAGCCATCCCTCCAGCCCTTGTGAAATTTATAAGCTTCTGTACAGCAAAGGAGTGAATAAAGTGAAAATGCAGCCCACATAATAGAAAATCTTTGCCAGCTATACATCTGAGGGAGGATTGTTATAATAGATATAAAAAAGAATTCAAGAAACTAAATATCAAGAAGTCAAACACCCCAATTAAAAATAGGTGATGTAAATGAACAAAGAGCTCTCGAATAAGAAATGCAAATGGCTAATAAACATTTTTATTGAAAACGTTTTTATACAATATATTCTGATCATGGGTTTCCCTCCTCTAGCTCCTGAGATACTCCACACCTCCCTACCAACCCATTTCCATGTGCTTTCTCTTTCTCTCCTTCTGTAGAAAACAAACAGGTAAGCATAAATAAACAAACCAGAATTTGTTTTTAAAAGACAAAACTCTTAGTGTCCTCCTTTTTACATAGCTTCTCTGGGGTTATGGTTTATAGCCTGGTTGCCCTTTGCTTTGTGTCTGAAATCCACTTAGGAATGAGTACATACAGTGTTTTTCTTTTGGGATCTGGGTTACCTCATTCAGGATGGTTTTTTTTTTTCTAGTTCTATTTCTAGTTTTATTCATCTGCCCGCAAATTTCAAGATGTCATTGATTTTTACCACGAGTAATACTGGAGGGCTCCAGGAAGAAGAAATAATTATCTCCTGGGTAAACTGGGAGGGAGAAGGGAGAAGACGGGGGATGGGAACATGAGGAATGGAGAAGGCAGAGTTGGAGGAAGGATGGGTAGGAGAGCAGTGAAAGAGATAACTTGATAGAGGGAGTCATTATGGGGTTAGAAAGAAACCTGGTGCTAGGGAAATTTTTAGGAATCCACAAGATGATCCCAGCCAAGATTCCTAGCAATAGTGGAGAGGGTGCCTGAACTAGCCCTTCCTCTATAATCATATTAGTGACTACCCTAATTGTTATCATAGAACCTACACCCAGTAACTGATGGGAGCAAATGCAGTGATCCACAGCCAAGCAGCGGGTTGAGCTCCTGGAGTTCAGTTGAAGAGAGGGAGGAGAGATTATATGAGCAAAGGGGTGAAGATCATGTTGGAGAAAACCACAGAGACAGCGGACCCAAGCTAGGGGGAACCCACAGACTCTGGACTGACAGCTGGGGAACCTGCATGAAACTGAACTAGGCCTTCTGAATGTGGTTGACAGTTATGTGGCTTGATCTGTAGGGGGGGCCTGGCAGTGGGATCAGGACTTACCATGGGTGCATAAACTGGCTTTTTGGAGCCTATTCCCTATGGGTGGGATATCTTGCTCAATTTTGATATGGGGGGAGGGGCTTGATCCTGCCTCAATTTGGTATGCCAGGGTTTATTAGCTCCCCAAGGGAGGCCTTAATCCCCTCTAAGGAGTACATAGGGGCTGGGAAGAGGGTAAGTGGGGTGTTGTGAGAAGGGGAAGGATGTGAAACTGGGGTTGGTATGTAAAATGAAAGAAAAATTAAATTATAAAAGAAAAAAGACAAAACTCACCCCCCCACGCATACACAAGTAGAACCCATAAAAACAAAATCAGGCACCATAATATACAAGAAAAAATACACTAATGAAAAAAGAAATGCCCAAACAAAGCATTATAAGACAAAATGTCTACAAAAATACCATTGAGTTAGTTTTGTACTGGCCATCTACTGCTAGGAATGAGGCCTGCCCTTTAGTGTGGTTAACGTACCAAGTAAGACTCCATAGGAGAAAACTAATATTTCCTTTGCAAGCAAAAGTCGAATATAGGTATCTTCTTGGTTAGGGTTCGGAAACTGTGTCTACTTTCTCCTCTCAGCACTGGGACCTCATCTGCCTTGAATATCTGCAGGCCCTGTGAATACCTCCACAATCTTTGTGAGTTCATATACAAATACTGTTGGATCTGGAAGACACTGTTTCCTTGGCATCATCCATCCCTTCTGGGTCTTGCAATCTTTTTGTATCCTCTTTTGCATAGGTCCCTGAACAAATGAACATTTTTAAGTGTCCAGCATACTTAACCGTCAGAGAAATGTAAATTAAAACTTCTTTGACATCGCATCTCACCCCAGTCAAAAAGGCTATCATCAAGAAAACAAATGCGGTGAGGATGTGGAGGAAGGAAAACCCTTATGCAAAGTTGGTTGGAGTCTAAATTGGTGTAACTACTATCAAAGTCAGTATGGAGGTTTCTAAAAAGCTGAAAACTGAACTACTGTACAACTCAGAATACCTAGGAATAGCAATATCTGTCCAAAGAGCTCTATATCCTACTACACACTTGCATATCCACTTTCATTGCTGCTCTTTTCACAATGGCTAGGAAATAAAATCATCCTAGATGTTTATCAACTGATGGATTGAAAGTGGTTCATATACATAATGGAATTTATTCAGGTGTTAAGCAAACCAGGTACTGTAAATCTGATTTTAAAAATACACTGGGAGTACCACAGGTCCTGGAGGAAGTCTAACATAGTTGTTTTGCTAAGGGATCATGTTGTCAAACTGCCTTCTAAATATTTATGTTATTATCCATAGGTTAATACTGCTTTCAAACTTAGAGAAGTCTCTTTTTGCATTGGATGGCCATCATGGAGACTCAGAACTGGTCAAAGTACTGAGAAAATGTGACTGCTGTGTGCTCAGCTCTTATTGAGGCATATACATCAACCCTCTCAAGGCTAACAAAACATCACAGAAGAGGTGGCAGAAAGATTTAAGAGCCAGAGGATAAAATAAATGCCTTCTTTTGGACATGATATGGTCACTGTACCCATCATCTCAAAAGAGCTATAGATGTCCAAGATAAGTTTAAAAGATTAAACCAGTCAATAATTCCAATATGGTTGGTGGATGTGCACATGAGCTCCCACCCCCAGCTAAGATATTATTGGCAATTGATGGCATTTTGGTAAAAATAGAGTCATTTTTCTTTAGAGCTTTAGCCACTGAGGTTGCACATGCTCATGTGCAAGAGGAAGGGGATATGAAGATGGGAGAGGCATGTGTTAGGACCATCTAGGTATTGTGGGAGGGGAGAGATGAGGATGGATATGATCAAACCACATTGTATATATTTATTAAATAGTCAAAGAATACATTTAATATATTAAATAAAAATAAAAATTTAAAAATAAAATATATAAGGTAGCTCTTTTTTCCTGCCATTTTGGACAATAATGTTCACTATGAAACAATTATCCTAAAAATGACATACGACATAATATTAGTCTTTGATGTGATATCATTTTACTAATTGAACAATAAGCTTTAAAGTTAATTTCTTGATCTAAAAAAAATGTAGCTTGTTTGCCTGAACAAGTACAGCCCTTTACTTCTTTAACCATGGCTTTGTTTAGTTATTAAATGTATTTATAGTGGAAAAAAATCAAATTTCTCAAAACCTGTTATCCTCTCAGGACACAATTTGGCTCAATGAAGCTCATTAATAAAGCAGAAACTCGTGGATTCCTGCTCTGTGGAGGAAATAGCTCTCTCCTTTTTGATTGACATGTGTGGCTTCACTAGTAATGAGGTGCTGGAGAGGTTTGTTTTTCAGTAGAAAATCATGGCCAAAAAAAGACTGGCTGAGTTGCTGGCCTATGAGCTCTAGGCTTCAGAAGCTATTTCAAAATTAATCTCTGCATCCCAGGGTACACCTTAGGAGCACCACAGTTGTCTGCAGATGCCAGAGCCTATTTCTCCAAAAAAAAAAAAACCTCCTCCGTGCAACCCTGACAAAACCTTTTTTGGTGGAACACTCACATTTCTCTGGCTGCATTCAGAAGCCATTCTTAGATTATAGCAATACAACACTTTCTGGCATGAGTCCCAGTGGGTCTCTCTGGTTCAAATCTAGGAGTATTTCAACTTCCTAGGAGACCCTGGACACAGCCTAAGCGCTTCTTTCTACTTGACCACGTGGTATTAAGAGTGATGCCCACCTGTGTCAGTGGGGCTTACAGCTGGACGATCCTGTGAGGATTCATCTGTTCTCAATTTACAGCATTTGCTTTCATCATCAGATTTTAAGACAGATGTGCTACCTGCCTAGTTTTGGCACTGCATACTAATTATGTATATTGCATTTAATCATTTTAGAAGATCCGGATCAGAAAAATCCACATCTTACAGTTAAGTTTACCAGAGTTTACCTGTTTTTCACTGTGCCTTGCCCACGCATCATCCTGATTTACACAACGAATACTGCTCTGGCAAACCCTTGTTTACATCCTTTCCCAGAAATGAAAGCCCCATGAATCAGAGTATAAATATTCCCTGGGGATCACAACCAGCTATTTTAGCTACCAGTATTAGCAAGTATCTCCAGAAATCTTAAGCCTGATTCCATGGCCTATTCAGACATTTCCTTGAGATCGTTCTTCCTAAAACAGATCACATCTTAAGGCATGTACATACCCACAAATGAGAGTTCACCAAGGCACAGTCATTTGGAGTAGATATGAATATATAATGTAGGGTGTGGATATGCTTTTTCATGAGATTATACTGGATGGGAGAGTAAACTAGAATGAGAAGAATGTCTACTCCTACTTTTTGATTCAAAGCTCTTAGCAGTGTAAACATTAGGAGTTGGTTTTTGGCACTCAAAATTGTTATGAAGGTGTTTTTGTCAAGGAATAAAGGTAGCACATTTTTTGCATAACAGTCTGTTACTGTGATTCATAACTTTGAAATATTTAGAGCAAGTGATACACAGGCTTCACAAAATTCTTTCGGACTCTGCAAAGTGTACGAACGAGTTGGTTAGTTTTTGTCAATTGACACAAAGTAGAGTTATCTGGGAATAGAACCATCAATGGAGAAGTTGTCACCATCATATTGGTCAGTGGGCATGTCTGGGACGATATTTTCTTGATTGTTGGATGATGTTGTAGGGGCCGACCCACACTGTACTATCCCTACCAAGTGGTCCTGGGCAAGGTAGCTGAGAAAAGCACGGGCAGGATGCCAGTAAGTATCTTCCTTCATATTATCTGCTCCAAATTCCCACCTCCAGGTTCCTGCTTTAAGCTCTTTCCCTGACTTCCCTTAGTAATGGACTATGACATGAAAGTATAAGCCAAGTAAACACTTTCCTTTCCCAAGTTGCTTTTGATCAGTGTTTTAGAACAACAACAGAAAAGCAAACTAAAACACTCTCATATGCTGAAGGTAAGTCTTTTCAAAAACCAGATGTAATTTTAATCTTAATTCTAAATGCATTTATTTTTCTCCAGTTCTCTTTCAGTTTTGAACTGTATCTTGAGCTACATGAAATCTAGAAGGGTTCTGTTATAGGTTGAATACTAGCAGTACTTTCTATGATATCCCTAAATGCAAGACTTTAGAATATGGATATTCATGTATCAAACACAGAAAAATACTTTATCATCAAAAGTAGCCCAATTGCCTTCATTCACAGCACCTTTCCACACTACTTCATTCACACACTACACAGTAATATCATTTAGTTTGTATTCCACTCTCTTTGCTTGGTTTTCACCCAGGCATTGTCCTCCCTGATTTTGACCAGCAGTTTTGCTCCTTTGGGGCATTCAGTTACTTCTCAGAAAAACTCCAGTGATAGCAAGTGGTTATGTGTATAGTTGACCATCATTTAGATATTGTCCTAGTCTCAGATGTGAAAGCAGTGATTGAAATTGTTTTATAATTCAAGCTAAAAAGAATACTTTCATCAGCTTTTTTTAATCCTCCATCTCTTTAGCACAGTTTAAACTTCAAAGCATCATTCAATACCAGGAGATGCTGCTAACTTAACTAGATATGTCTGTTTTCAGGAACAAAATACCCAAAAGAATTCACTCTATTTTTGTCATTTCATTGGTTTCTCATTGAAAGTAAATTTTGTTTCAGATAGTATACTTTCCTGCATTGAGAAAGTGAACTTGCTAGTTAATACATATTATAACTACTGCCATTGGTCCCTTACCTTGTTTTCCTATTAAATCATTTTCTTTGCCATATGCATGCATATATCACATATATCAAGTGTTTTACCAACCTTTAAAATTGTCCAATAAATTTGATCAATTAATACTAGCGAACACAGTGACTTAAATGAATCAAACCAACATCAGAATCATACCTACTTAATTTATGAACAAATGTGGTAAAAATCTATCTTCAGAACCAAACAGAACAGTATTAAAATATTAGATCTTGGGTTTATCTATATGGCCTTGAGCAAGTGATTTATCTGAATGGGCATCAGTTTATCCCACTATAAAATTAGAACAATAAAACCAAGTTTACCCAATAAGTATTAGGAAAGTCTATAAAGTAGTTACAGTATATGAGGAATTAAGTCATTATGGATTCTGAAACATGTTAAAGGCAACACTAGATTAGTGAAGCCCTGTCACAATTCCCCTGATTTCTCATGAAATCTTTCCTCCAAATAGTAACCAGGGATGAAGATAATAGGTGTTTGCAAAGACTGTTCTAAGGCTGGATAGTGAATGCTCAATTTGAACTAGAAAATGTGTACACAATATAGCTCTCTCCAACCTCCTCTTGGTCACATATGCATTTCAACTTCCCAGTGTTCTTAGCACAGGTCACCTAGAAGAAAACAGACAACAGGCTTTTCTGGAAAGCCAGTCACTTTATATTGCTAAAACTATCCAGTAGAGTTGAAAAAAACAACCTCCCCAAATAATAAATCTTTCAACTATGTCAAGAGAACAGCCACAGTTATATGCTCCACAGAAAATAAAATATACAGCTTCCTGACAGTAACTCTTTTTAAAGAAAATTTCTAACTCTAAAGCTTCCGGATGTTAATATGGAATTCCAACTGGTCAATAGAAAGCAAATAATTTTCTTTCTCTCTCTCTCTTTCTCTCTCGCTCTCTCTCTCCCTCCCTCCCTCTCTCCTCTCTTCCTCTCCCTTTTTCTATCTTCCTCCTCTCTTTCTAACCTTAGGAAAAACTACTTATATGACTAGCCAATATTTAAAATCCCTACATATGACATTGTTGCCAAAGTCTAAATTTATTTTATTAATATTATATATCTTATGCCAATTGAAAACATGGAATTAAAAGCTTTGGAAACACAATTGTTTTTCAGATAGGAAATTGTATTATTTGGCTATGTATTCTTAGAGTCTTAGATGCTCTAAGAACCTTTAAAATGATGTTTCATAATTTAGCTAAAGCAAAAAGTTTAATTCTATCAGAGGTTGGCTAGCCACTTCATGAACAGTTTTTAGTGATGGGGAAATCGGTACTCTCTGAAGCAATTGAGTCTTTTAATGGCCAATTCAGATTGTCATAAAGTTCTTTACTGGGCCAAATGACAACACTGTGACAGTTTCATAAATAGGGATTGTTGCCCAAGTAGAACACTAAAGACATTTATCAAAATATGAAATAAATCAATTCACAAAGCTTATCTAGATAATTTTTGTTGTTTTCCAAAAAAATCTGTAATGAGAATACTATTGAAAGAGTTGAACTATATGACAACATATATAATAGGGTAACATTAAAGATCAGGAATTTTTAGGGGGAACCCCTAAGATTAAATGGATCATGTTTCTGAATTAACAACAGAAAAAAATTTAAGTTCTCTGATTAACAACAATCACAACTCCTTTTACTTCCCTTGGAAAAATTCTCTGCTAATTGTCCTCTGTCATTCGTACATTCAACACATTGATTGAATGCATGTTTTTTCCAAGTCCTTAGTGAACTGAAAAAACTTCTAGTGGTATTTATATTGTCCTTTTATGCATGTCTAGAACATACATGTAGCTAGATTCCACACTGATCTTGTACTTATCATCTAAGTCTGAAGAGTTATTTGCACCTTCTGCCTCTATTTCATTTTCCATTTATGCCTAGTTTGGTGTTATTTGCACCTACATGTGTTCTTTCACTTAAACAGCTTCCACTTTCTCATCATCAAATAATTTATAATTTCCAATCCCGTTCCCCCCAAAAATCATGCATTCTCTCAACTGCACTTAATGCTGTGTTAGCTTCTCACCAAAACTTTCAAATTCCTGGCATCCATGACACTCAAATCCTTTTTTTTCTTATTTTTTTTTTGAAATTTTGTTCTTATCTCTTTATTTTTATCAACTGTTTAAATCAAGATGAGCATTTGGTTTTCATTCTCAAGTAAGTGATCATTTCATGTAATACATGTTTCCAGGTAATTTCAATATCTATTTAGGATTTGACTAATAAATCAAATGTTTACTTCAAACCCACATCCAAAGTCTACTTTGGCTCTACTTAGATTCTTTCATAGACATCCCAATTTTCCTCCTTAAATGTTCTTGTTAGTAGGCTATTTTCCATCACAGTAAGAAAATTTCTGATGCTAGGTACATTATAACTAAAAAGTATTTCTTTGTTCACAATTCTGGAGTGACTTCAGCGTGTACTCCATTCTGATGAAAGATTCATTCATGATAGATAGCATTACATAGTGGAAAGAGGAGAAAAAGAGAGATGGCATATGAAGAGAAAGAAAGCAAAAGACCAAATGGTAGCAAAGCTTTATCTGTTATAATAATCTGTTTTTTTCCAGGAATTAATCCACTCCTAGTTTCCCTGTTTCACAAAACAAGCATCAATTCCTTATGAGTTTGATGCCAGATGAACTTATTATCACCCACGAGGCCCCACATATCAAATATTCCAATAATTCAATAACATGGAAGTGGAGACTAAGCTTCCAATATATGAATCTTTGAGAGATAAACCATATATAAACCACAGTTGTCCTGTTTGCTTGTCTCACCTTATAAATAGCACTTATAAGCTTTGTGTTGTGGCACATTCCCATACTCCAAGAATGAGAGAAGGACAGATAAAAGTATCACAAGTTTGAATTCACCCTGGATTAGATGGCAAGGCTCTGTCCCCCAATATTTTTTTTGGTGTTTTCTAAATGTAGAAAATATAGTTTTCTAAAGCACCAGTATGCATTGTCTTAGTCAGGGTTGCCTAAAGAAGTATAACTGACAGAATAAATAGATACTGAAGGGGAATTTGGAAATGAAAATAGTAGGAAACAACTGAGCTGAAGAAAAAAATGGAAAACTAGGTGGTTCTGGAAGGAGAAACAGGGTTCAAAATAGAATGAATGATGAAGACAGAAAAAATAACACTTAGGATGCCTGAAAAAGCCATTTGGAATCATACTATTATTTATTTATCTAAAACTTCTTGTAATACATGTAAGTATAGATAGATAATTAGATAGATGATAGATAGATAGAGTTTAAATAAAGTTATCCCACATGAGCAGATAATATTTTCCTACCCAAGATTCATAGATGATATTGTTTAAAATATTCAATATTTAGCATGAGAAACCCCCTTTTGAGTTTTTGGTCAGAGGAGACCAAGAGACTTCCAAAACAATATAGGCTGTTGCTGTTGTTACCCTTGGAAGGTAAGTTCCTTTTCTTTTCCTTTTTTATAACATTTTTTTCTTTATTTTACATACCAAAAGTAAGTTTTATTGTTGAAAATACCATCCTCTTAAATAGAAACTGGAGAATTCATTCTGCTTATGACTGAAACCCTCCTCCCTGAGGATGTTTACAAAGGAAGGAAGCAACCAACAGTTTTACCGAGCTGTGAAGCCTATAAACAATAACCAGTATGACATAATCACACTCATATTTCACCAGCAGCTCTCCAGTTGGACTTAAGGCTCACTAAACAGGAAGAAAATCATGTCAGGTACTGGAAACTTACCTAAGTCCTTAGGGCCAGTGGGGCCATGGATTTCAGAGCAGAGGTCACTACCACCACTTTCCTAAGCTGAAATGATTCTTAACTGTATTCTCAATATTTACAGTTGTGCCCAAAAATAAGTATAGCCAACACCACTCATCAAATAGTTCTTTGCAATCAACAGAACTATTACAGAAAATCACAACTAGTCAAAATTCAGAGAAAAAGCCATGATAACAGGATTATTGTGGGATTTCCAGCTTCAATTTGTACATCTACAACACAACTCCTACATGTAAAGTTCAGGGAATATCACAGAACAGGGCACAGGAAGATTGTAAGAGCTAGAGGACTAGAAAACGTGCTTTGAGAGTTTGTCTTCTGTAAATTTCAGGAAGTTTCACCCATTCTACCTCAACAGTATAATTGTCTAAACACAGCCTGAACAGTGAAAATATCAATAGATGTGTTAAAATGGATGGGAGAAATCACACAGGGTCCCATGTCTAGACAAAGAACTACAGGTAAGTAATGAATGCTAAGAGTGGGAAAAATAGTCTTTCCCAGGGACTAGTTATTCAACACGCAGTGCTAAGTCCTGAAATCATATATGTAAAAGCAACAATAAACAGACTGAGAATCTTGCATTTATATACTTAGGTATACACACACACACACACACACACACACACACACATATATATATATATAGAGAGAGAGAGAGAGAGAAACTGATATATCATAAACAATTAAAGAAAAATGGCCATGAGTTCTAGGGAAAGCAAGATGTACATGGGAGGAATTAGAAAGAGGAAAGGGAAAGCATAAATAACTTTATTGTATTTTTATTTTTAAGAATTAGAATTAAAAATAATTTGATGGAGAAGGGTCATATGTCTATTGGTTAATAAAGAAACTGCCTTGGACTTTAATAGGACAGAAAATTAGGTAGGCGGACTAAACAGAACAGAATGCTGGGAGAAAGAAGCCGAGTCAGGCAGTCGCCATGATTCTCCCACTCCAGACAGATGCAGGTTAAGATCTTCCCTGGTAAGCCAACTCATGGTGCTACACAGAATATTAGAAATGGGTTAGATCAATACGTAAGAGCTAGCCAATAAGAGGTTAAAACTAATGGGCCAAGCAATGTTTAAAAGAATACAGTTTCTGTGTAATTATTTCAGG
This sequence comes from Chionomys nivalis, assembly GCF_950005125.1. Taxonomy (NCBI): domain Eukaryota; kingdom Metazoa; phylum Chordata; class Mammalia; order Rodentia; family Cricetidae; genus Chionomys; species Chionomys nivalis. The sequence goes on along the minus strand of NC_080112.1, from coordinate 7,499,800 downwards.
TAAAGCTAACCGGGTGGCAGGACACAGCCCCGCAGCTCCATTGAGTGGCACCCAACGTGGTAATGAACTCCACGTAAAACCTGAGAGAGCTTAATTTTAAACACACACCCCCCCAAAAAAAACAGAGTTTAACACAGCCTTTTGCTATTTGCTAGGGCATGCTGTAGAGAGATTTCCTGATTCAGCAACAGGAGCTGAAAAAAAGGCTGCGTCATTTTAAAACGAGGCTTCCTGGGGCTGTGCCGCCACTGCAAACTCTGGCTCTAAAGCATTTCAATGGCTTTTATGGGACTGTATGTTTGTGTTCCCGCTCAGGATCAGGAGGAAAGTAGCTGAGACCATGCCCAGGCTCTTCCTGCCTGGGCAGATGGCGGAATCAGACTTGGTCAGGCGGGAGAGCATGGCAGATTCCTGCCACCACACAGAGAGGCGTTTTTAGACTGCACAGTGCTCTGCGTATCAGATTTGGCTGTAACTTGGATGAGAAGAGTTTCTGTGCTGCATGCTCAGTCTCAGAATTAAACTGCTGACTTGCTATGTGCCTGGAACTGTGCACAGCTCAGGGGCACCAAATGAATCTGAGGCAGGAGCAGCTGCTCCTTGCTGAACTGTGCTGACCTCAGGCAGGAATGATTGTAATTACCATAACAACAGCGCAGTTAAGGTTTAGACTGGCAGGAAACAGGCGGTACCGTATTACCCCTATGTGGCGCAATAACGTTTTTAAGAAGGGCTTAGGATTTTAAGAAGTGCTCCTGGACAGTAAAAAATTACAGATTCACAATAGGACAGATTCAGACCACTAAATGGATCACAATGTTGGATAAGTGTATGTAGGCTTGAGAGAGAGAAAAAAACAAGCCACGTAAAAATGGAAAATTCAGAGGGTCTGGATTATGTATTTTATTGTGTTTTCTTTGAATCTTTTGACTGTAAAGGAGCTAAGTACAGAGAGACATTTCATTATATGGGCTGCCAAGCTAAACCAGAATGGATATAAGGGTATTATGATTTCAGAATTTGGGTCTAAGGATATGATGCTTTGGAGAGGGTCTTCTTTTGTTTTCACAGAGGATGAAAACCTGTGGATTACTTCTATCCCAATATGGTATGATAGACCACGCCCTCCTGAAAGGTTGCTGTGAACACCCTCAAAATATTACTTCGCTCAACTGCCAACTGAGATGAAACTAGCACCCAAGTTATACCATGAAAGACCTGATTAACAGCGCCCCCATACAGCAGAAAGCAGTTTGGAGAGAAAAAACTGTGCCCATGTTCCCAAATATTGTCTATAAATGTTCTTTTACATTTAAAGGGGGAAATGATATAGGTATGAATAATTTGCATTGATATGGATTTTAAGGTCAGTTTTGTCATATGTATATGTATTTCTAATATTGATTAAGGTATTGTGATTGTGAAGTTCATTTTTAAAATGTAATGTATAATTAGGAAATATAGGTTGTTAATGGATAATCATCAATAATAGTCAAGCTTGTAGTCATGCTAGATTTTCTAGATATATAGAGATATATTTCAGTTAGATAGGCATTCTTCATATCTCTCAAAGACTGCAGGGAAGTTGCTTATTTCTTGTTTGCTTGGGTAATATTATATCCTTCTGGAGTCTTTGATGGAGTTGAAGAATGGTTAAAGATAGTTATAGTTTTCCTTAGTTATGATAAAAAGATAAAATAGATATAAATATTGTAACTGTAATTCTTGCTTTATAACTGTTTTGTTATATGTAATTTTACTATGTTAAAGTGAACACCTTTCTGTTTTGTTTAAACAGAAAAAAGGGAAATGATGGAGAAGGGTCATATGTCTATTGGTTAATAAAGAAACTGCCTTGGCCTTTAATAGGACAAAAAATTAGGTAGGCGGAGTAAACAGAACAGAATGCTGGGAGAAAGAAGCCGAGTCAGAAAGTCGCCATGATTCTCCCACTCCAGACAGATGCAGGTTAAGATCTTCCCTGGTAAGCCAACTCGTGGTGCTACACAGAATATTAGAAATGGATTAGATCAATATGTAAGAGCTAGTCAGTAAGAGGTTAAAACTAATGGACCAAGCAGTGTTTAAAAGAATACAGTTTCTGTGTAATTATTTCGGGTAAAGCTAACTGGGTGGCGGGACGCAGCCCCGCCGCTCCATCAACAATAATTAAACAATAAATTTATATTTAAGGGAGATTAATTTATATAACATGATCCCAGTAGTTCAACAATGGATTTCTCATACTGTAGAAGCTGAGAGTCTAGTAATTATCCAATTCACGAAGCTACGAAATTTCTACGAAGTCTAAAAAATCCCCCTCCGGCACTGAAAACCTAGAGGATTCCTGGAGAACTACTGGTCTTCTGTCTATATTGGAAACTCAGAGAAGTTGATTTTAATATCAGCAAAGGAATAGAGTAGTAGCAGCAGCGGGATAAATTAACTTGGCAATAAGAGTGAACATGAACAGGAAAATAATAATAATAAAGTTACCACCTTCAATTTTTTTATTGGAGATGTCTTTAGAAAGTGCAATCCACACTTAGGGTGGGTCTACCCACTTCAAACAATCTTATTGAGAAGCCCCACAAACTGCCCAAATCACACAAGTGTCGTCCATATTCAGAGGACCTCGTTTGGTCCTATGCAGGTTCCCCAGCTGTCAGTCTAGAGTCAGAGAGCTCCCATTAAGCTCAGGTCAGCTGTTTCTGTGGGTATCCCTATTATGATCATGACCCATTTGCTCATATTATCACTCCTCACTCTCTTCAACTGGATTCTGTGAGCTTGCCCCAAGGCTTAGCTGTGGATCTTTGCATTTGCTTTCATCAGTTACTGAATGAAGATTCTATGATGACAGGATACTCACCAACCTGCTTACAGGGGAAAGCCAGTTCAGGCACCCTCTCCTCTATTGCTAGGAGTCTTAGCTGGGATCATCCTTGTGGATTCCTGGGACTTTCCCTAGTGCCAGGTTTCTCACTAACTCCATAAAGACTACCTCTATCAAGATATCTCTTTCCTTGTTCCCCTCTCTGTCCTTGCCCCAAATTGACCACTATGTTCCTTCATGTTCTCTTCACCCCTCCCCCTCCCCTATGCCCTCCCCCTCCCATTTTGCCCTCCCCTCCCACTTTCCTCCCCTCTCCCCCATGCTCCCAATTTTCTCAGGAGATCTTGTCTATTTCCCCTTCCCAATGGGATCTGTGTATGTCTCTCTTAGGATTCTCATTACCTAACTTCTCTGGGGTCATGGACTATATGATGGTTTTCCTTTGCTTTACATCTAATATTCACCTATGAGTGAGTACATATTGTGTTTGTCTTTCTGGGTCTGGGTTACCTCACTCAGCATAGTTTTTTGTACTTCTTCCATCCATTTACCTGCAAATTTCAAGTTATAATTATTTTTACCACCAAATAGTACTCTATTTTGTAAATGTACTACATTTCCTTTATCTATTCATCAGTTGAGGAGCATCTAGGCTCTTTCCAGGTTCTGGATATTGTGAATAATGCTGCTATGAACATGGTTGACCAAACATCTTTGTGGTATGAGTATGCATCCTTTGAGTATATGCCCAAGAATGATATTGCTGGGTCTTGAGGTAGATTGATTCCTAATTTTCTGAGAGACCACCATACTGATTTCCAAAGTTTGCACTTCCACCAATAATGGAGGAGTGTTCCCCTTACACCACATCCTCTCCAGTGTAAAACTATCATTGGTGTTTTTGATCTTAGCCATTCTGACTGGTATAAGATGGCATCTTAGTGCCATTTTGATTTGCATTTCCCTGGTGGCTAAGGAGGTTGAGCAATTCCTTAAGTGTCATTCAGGAGTTTGACTTCCTCTATTGAGAATTCTCTGTTTGGATCTGTATCCCATTTTTAAATTGAATTATTTGGTATTTTGATGTCTTGTTTCTTGAGTTCTTTATATATTTTGGAAATCAGGCCTCTATCAGATGTGGGCTGGTGAAGATCTTTTCCCATTCTGAAGGTTGCTGTTTTGTCTTACTGTGTCGTTTGCCTTACAGAAGCTTTTCAGTTTCAGGGAGTCCCATTTATTGTTGCTCTCAATGTCTGTGCTACTGGAGTTATATTTAGGAAGTGGATTCCTGTGCCAATGCTTTCAAGGCTACTTCCCACTGTCTCTTCTGTGAGGTTCAGTGTGACTAGATTTATGTTAAGGTCTTTGATCCAATTTGACCTGAGTTTTGTATATGGCAATAGATATGGATCTATTTGTATTCTTCTATATGCCAGCATCCAGTTACGCCATTTGTTGATGATGCCTGTCTCTTAACAATAATGTCCAGAAGCTTGCCTTTACAGATACAGACAAGTTGACAACAAAGATTAATGATCACAAGCACTTAGATAGGCACACTATAGAATTATACTTTGTCTTCTACTTTCATATTCTATCAAATATGACTCCAAATATGGCCAAGCCTTTTATGCATTTTGGAATCTTTAAAATTTTCTCTACCTTTGCTTTTTGTATCACTATTCATTGCTTTCCTTCAGCATTGTGTGTATAGAGTATATAATATGTATAATATATTATATATATGTATAATATATATATATATATTGCCACTGTTTTCCTGTCAGTGCCAATATATTCAAGAATACTGTCACCAGAAACACATCTGCAGTTAAGCAAATGGGCTTTATACTCATTTCCGTGAATGAAAACACTTTCCACAGGAATCCTGGATTATCTCAGTAAGAAAGTGTTAAAATAATCTATGATAGGAATTGGATTTTAGTTCACTCAAAATGCAGCAGTTTTGGACTGCTACATTAAAGCTGCAATTGTGGAGAAGCACTAATCATCCCAACAGACAGAAAGATGTTTTGTATTTTGCAGGAGCCAAATTTACCTTGTTTTGTCTTTGCTTTGAGAATTTTTTTAAAGTGGAAATTGTTTTTCGTTTTAAATTTTTTATTCATTTTATATACCAACCACAGTTTCTTCTCCATTCCCCCTTCCACTCTCTCCTCCAACTCCTTTGCAACCCACTCAGTATCCACTCCTCAGAAAGGGTAAGACCTCCCATGGGAGCTCAGGGACTCTAGACTGACAGCAGGGGAGCCTGCATGGGAATGAACTAGGCCCTCTGCCTGAGCGTGGCAGTTGTGTAATTTGATCTGTTTGTGGGACCCCTGGCGATGGGACCAGGTGCATGAGCTGTCTTTTTGGATCCCATTCCCTATGGTGGGATGCCTTGCTCAGGCTTGATACAGGGGGAGAGGGGCTTGGTCCCACCTAAACTTAATATGCTTTGATAAAATTTTGACATGCCTTAAATTTTCATTTTGGCATTGTCTCAGAATTACTATCTGATGTTGGTGTTTTAAAAAGTTGTTTACTACAAACAGTAGAATAATATGCCTGAGCTGTGAGTGCCAGACCACCATGTTAAATATTATGGATTTCTCTTTAATACTTTTCTTTTTCATTTATATCATTGTTTTGATTTTTGTTTTACATTTCTTACTCATCACTCACAAATTTATTTGTGAGTTCATTGTACCACCTATAAACTTTATGAAGTCTTATATTAACATATTAACTACTTTCAGATATGAACCATGCTTTTTTAATTTTTTCTTGATTTTAAGAATTCAACACATGTATACAATTTCAAAAGATCATCTCTAACCCCCTTTAACTCCTCCATTTTTCAAATAATGCCCTAAGTCCTAGTTAGTCCTTCATCCAGGTGCATGGGTACAGGGTCATCCACTGAAACATAGGAAACCTATTATTGACCACTTTTTCAAAATAATTGCCCTTCCCAGCAACTATACATTACCAGTAGATCCTCAGCTAGTGGTGGGACCTTGGCATCCCTTCCCCTCTCCTTGTTGAGTTTTTACTAGCTTGTTCTTGTTAAAGTAATTATAGCTGCTGTGGATTCATTAGTGAGATCATCATGCCATAGTCAGAAGACAGCATTCCACAGCACTATTCCCAATTCTTGCTTTGTGCAATGTTTTCTTTTTTCTTTTGAGATAACCTATTACCACTACCATTACAAAGGCACATACATTTTTGCCTTGTTATGTTGTAGTAATTTTGTATTGTCCTCATACCACATCTAAGTTTTTAGTATCATGAAAGATGTCTATCAGTTGATATCTCAGTTACAATTTGGCTATGATCACAAGAATGGAAGCTATATCTATACTAATCATAAATCAAGTGATACAGCTTGAAGATAACTGTATTCAGAACAAAGATCAGTAAATGGTGTTAAATAATCATCTAAGTCATACTGACTTATGAATTACACATTTTAAATGATGCTAAAGAAATCATCACATTGAACTAGGGAGGCTCATGACTGCCCTTTGTGAACATATAGCATTAAGATAACCAGTCTAGACCAAGACATACTTTCAGTAGGTATTGAGAAAATAGAATATTGAAATTAATCATATGTATTCATACTAGAGAAGTAATAAGTGATAATAATAGTATCAAGGAAATCCAGAAGTGTAATTCCAACTGGAAGACAAGTAACCATAGTTCCCTCTTTTTTAAATAGAATGTAAAATTTATATTAGCACTGAGCAGATAGGCCAGTGCATAACCAACAATCCAATGGTCAGGTTCTTGGGAAGACATCAGGGAAATGTAGACAATGTTGGGCAGGTATGCAGGCAATAAGCAAAGAGGATGAAAATGTCTTCTTTAGACTGTGGATTCATCCCAATGCTGCATCCTGGCGCTGTGTGTATGGCTGAGAATTCAATGATCACCATTAAAAAAACTAGCTTTCTTGAGTTAGGCTAGCCTTCTTTTCTATCTGTAGTCCCTTTAACACAAATAAGGTAGTCATGTCAAAGAACATGTAGTTCTGTTTCCTCAAAACAGAGAAAGAACGGTTGTTTCATAGCAACCCCAGCAAAACTCCAGTTTTTACTCTCATATTACAGCATCTTGGAAAAGAGGTTGTTTGTATCACTTTAAGGCAAAGTGTATAAGTATAAAGGGCCTTAGATGTGAAAATTTCTAGGTTGTGGATTCTAAGAAAGTGATCAGGTAGTAGAAAGTACATGAAATTAATGTCAATAAATATAGAGTACCCTCTCGTTACAAAGAACTAAATTTCGATTCTAAAGAAAACACATTGATTCTGATCTACAAATATCTCACTGTCTATTAAAAGAAATAAGGCAAGTACAAAAAGGTTACCATACAATTTTATTTGATGAGAGTTAGGACTGTTGACCACCAAGTGAGGACTAAGAGCTAAGAACAAAATTCTATGTTATTCTAACAGAAGAGAAAGTATATCTGGTTGGAAAAATCAGAGGAAATTTTTACAGAGTCTGTTTAAGTTAATATAAAATTGTAATTTAGTAGCAAATGAAGCCCTGAAACTCAAGAGATACCTTGGTCAAGTGTGGAACTTAGATCCATGGAATAAAAAATAGTGATATGTAAATAGAAGGATCGGATAGACAGGTAAACTGTAACACATCCATGTATTAAACTATGTGCAAGAAAGAAGAAAGTCAGTGAATGAGACTAAAGATAAACATTAAAAGACATAGAGAAAACTGGTGTCATGCATGCTAAAAAATTTCAAGAATTAAGATAGTTAATGGGATAGTGCCAAATCTACATAAAGATTCAAAAGAATGGAGGCTGAAAAGGGGCCACTGGATTGGCAATGAGATCTATGGCATGTTTAGTGAAAGTATCATTGAAATGAATTAACATGAAAATAGCATGGCTACACTGAATGGAGCTCTCTTTTTGAGAGATTATCTTGAAAGAGAGAGAAGAGAGCTGGAAAAAAGAAATTTCTTTTCTTTTATGCTCATCATTGTGAAATGAAGAGGGAAGTGACAGAATTGCAAGAATATGAAGGAGAAGAGGAGTGGAAGAAGACAGGAAGCAGGAAGGAATGATAACTTGAATAAGATAACGTTTAGAAAGAAAAACATATAAGAATGGGAGAAAAGTCTAGAAGTGGCAGTAGGAGTGGATCAGAATGCCTATATAGATATACAATCTCTTTTCTCTACGATATAGGAAATATAAGTAGTAATTAACATGTATCTGGAATCTGCAGACTGGGCTTCTAGTCTTGCTAAGACAGTGTTACCTTATGATCTTATACATATTATTTACTACCTGAGAGTCTGTTTTCACATTGCAAATCGGAGGAGACTTCCTGATTGCACTGTTTCCATACTATACACTATATTTCATATAATCATATATCATACTATATTTCAAGGAATTACCATGGATCCATCACAAAGTTGATCTATAATATATGATTCATATTATTATTATCATTATACACAGGAAAACTTGAAAAATACATCGTTACTGTTGCTATTTTCTAGTATGCACAATGGTGAGAATAATATCACATAGGATTCTGGGAGAAAAAAATGGTGATTTTTGGTAAGTCAGAGTTAGCCTTCTCCTATGCAAAGGTCGCCTTTTTCTGGTAAAACCACTCCTGAATACACAACCTAATGGATTTTCTTTTTGCTGTTTTTAGATCAACTATGGTCAATTTCTCCTTCTCCTTCATCTTTGCCTTTGCCTTCTCTTTCTCCTCCTTCTTCCTCTTCCTCTTCCTATTACTATTATTTTTTTTTATTTGTGTCACATGTGGGAAACACTTGAATATAATCACTGACTGTATTCCACACTGTTCCTTGCAGTTAGGTATCATCAAAGACACCAATGTAGATGAAGCCACACTTCTTTTTCTTTTTTCTCCCCTCCATTCCTCAACTCACCAATACTAAAGTCTTTACCTGGGGAGTGACTTTCTGTTCTCTAAATCTGAACCCACCACTAGTACTACCAACATCTTTATCATTGAAAAAATGATGAATCATTAGGCTACCCTGAAAGTGTTTAAAAAATGAAATCTAATGAATCATCTCCCACTTTCCAAAGCCCTATATAACATTCAAACCATACTGTGTTTACACTTGCTGTTTATGTATGCATGAGTGCTTTTGCCTAATATGTGCAGTATTTCTATGTTGTGTGAGTGGGCCTGCTTTTGGTCCCAGCCGCCCGGCTAGAGAAGGGGGCTGTGTTCAGTCCTAGACTGGCTTACTCCCAGGCCGGCAAGCTGCTTGTTGTCCCAGCCACCTGGCTAGTTTATACCTGAAATAACCATAAGGAAAATTGTATTAATTAAATTACTACCTTGCCATTAGCTCTAATTTCTTATTGGCCAACTCTTATATCTTCATCTAACCCATTTCTAGTAAATTGCATATTACCACGAGGTCGTGGCTTACCAGGAAAGATTCTAACCAGCATCAGTCTCAGGCAAGAGAACCATGGTATCTGCCACATTGCCCTTCTTCACAGCATTCAGTTCTGTTTTCCACACCTACCTAAGTTCTTCCCTATCAAAAGGCCAAGGCAGTTTCTTTATTCAACCAAGGAAAGCAACACAAATACAGAAGGACCTCCTACATCATCTGTATGCATCTTCTTATTCTTGCCATAGTATATTTTGGCCATATTGAATGTTTGAAAGATATCAGTATATTATTTCCTATATTTATGAGTATTCTTAAATTCTTTCATTTCTCACAAAATACTAATTGGAAAGAGTTTAAAGGGAGAATGAAGGAAAGCTATAGATAAAGACAGTTAGATACAGGATGGGACTTAGGAATAGGTGGGCAATTGGACTTACCTACTGAGCAAGGGCTCCACAATTATCATGCATTAGCTTTGAAATCACCACTTCCTTGTGCTGAATTATTTTGTCTAAGATGAAAAGAGTAAAATAAGGATTTATGATCGCTTGGTCAAATCATCCTTCCAATTACATATACAAAGGAACTACTACTTAGTCCCCTGCACATACAAGACCTTCAGTAATTACCAGGCATTATTATTGTATTGTCTTCACTTCATAAATCAAGAGCTATGAAATTTTATTTTAATAGTAGTATTTCAAAACTTTCTGAATCTAATTTGCTCAAGAAGAACATAAATCTCACAGACTTCAGGATCAAATTTATTTTCCTAATAAAGCTCAGTTTATTCCTAATTTGTTTTGAAATTATGGGACAAGTGACACTCATCACAGAGTATTAAATTTCCTCTCTTGTGCCTAATCACCTTCTAACAAAAAAAAATGAATTTAAACGTTATACCCAATTAGCCATGTTAACAGCATGTCATGGACAACAAACTGAAACCATGCTATTTAAGTTTGCGGGTGAAACCTTTTGAGAGTTGAAGCCAGTTAGTTGTTCTTTCTTGTCATCATCTAAATTTAAAATGAATCATGCATTTTTTACTTAATAAATATTTCTATCCCCCTCCATGTCAATTTAACAAAATCACATACTGAACAGAAAATCAAAGATAAATGAAAAGTATCATCAGACTAAATGATGGCTTTAAAGCTCAAAGACAAGAACTTAGTTTCTAGTTTTTCATTTGTGGTACGGAACTCTCTTAACATTTATATCATTTGGGGGCTTTGAGGTTTTCATTGGGCTTTCAGAGAAACCAAAGAATTTTCATTAAGTTCACATTCAGGAAAAGATGAAAAAGAAGTAAAGTTTATTGAGTGATTGCTTCAAGCCAGATTACTCTGCAAGTATGTTCACATTTAATTCTTAAAACAACCATGTAAAATGGAAATTGTTATAAGACTATCGGTGCTGAGGAAAGAAACTCAGAGACTTTAATGTACTCATGGTCACACCATTTGTAATTGATGAGCTTTAAATCCAAGCCTGAGATACAGCAAGTATTGGAAAGTTGTCCAAAATTCTGATGCTTCATTAATTTAAGCAAGTCTGTTCCCAATTAATTTAAGAGAGTGATGCTGAACTTTACTGCAAAAGCAATTGAATTTGCATATGATCATTTAAGTATCTACAGAAAAATACTGTTCTGATGCTTCAAATATTTATATAACATATGATACGTGGATTTGGTTTGTTTTCCTGTTGTAAAGATATGTTCAATTTTCTCACTTGATCAAGTAGATTGTTAATATTAATAGCTGAACATATTCATAAATCTGTACTAGGTATGACTCTCCATTCGCAAAGACAAATGTGGCAGAAATATTTTTTCTTGATGTTTTACAACACAAATTTGTTTTTATTTTGAAGTCTATTTCACTGGCATGAGAACAATGCAGTCTCAGTTAATGTGAGGTCCCCTTTTTTCCTCGGAATGATGTTTATGTTCCAGAAATTTCTAAAATGGTCAGGCAAAAGAGAAGTATGAATGTGTCCCTGGGCATAAGACATATCTGTAAGATGTCTTGTGTTACTTTAAAGCCCGAAGGCTTAATAGTACATTGCTTGTGTAACACGAAAGAGAGTGGGGCTGGAAAACGGAGCTTCTTTATGCCAGGACAAGAAAGTCAAGCAGATGTAGAATGCACCGAGCATGAGAATGGGTCTCAGTCATTCGCTTTGTGACTGCTGGAGCCTGGGAAGGAGAAACGGGGTAGAGGGCCCTGTTCTCTGGGCTCACCAAAATTTGTGCTCTAGCCAAACTGCCTCTACTTTTCTTTTCTACAGCCTAAAGAACTCTCTGTACCAGAAGGCAAGAGACCTTTTTTCTTTTCTTCTGCCTTTCACTACCTGAAAATAACTTTCTATTCACTACCCGGAATAACTTTCTGGGTTTAGGCTTTTATTTATATTTTATCTGACATTTTTACAAAACTCTTATACTTCACATATTTTGTTCATTTGGCAATTTTTATATTTATTTATTTACTAAAAATTAAAAAGTATTTTCTTGCTTTGCATAAAATTAATAATTATTGAAACATTTCATCAGAAAAAAATATGTTCTTAGCATCCAGTCTTGTCTTTTTCTTGACATTATTGTGATCTGGATTTTAGTTCTAAATTTTATTTAAATGATACGGTAAACTTTTATTAAGAATAACTCTATTTTCAGTCACAAGAATATGATCTTGGCCAGATACAAAATCTTCTTAAAAACTATAATTTTTTCTCAGAACTTTTTCCTCTACGCTTTTCTGATTTAGATAAAATTTTCTAACTTTTTTTCATTCACCTTTGAGATAGAGTGCTGCTCTGTAATTTGTGCTGCTTCAGAACTCACAACCCAGGCTAGCCTCTGGCCTGGGTCACTCTGCTCCAGAACTCACAAAACAGGCTGGCGTCTGGCCTGTGTCACTCTGCTTGGACTCTGGCTTGAGTCACTCTGTTCCAGAACTCACACTCCGGGCTAGCCTCTGACTTTGTGTCACCCTGCTCCAGAACTAACACTCCAGGCTAGCCTCTGACCTGAGTCACTCTGCTCCCAGAACTTACACTCTGGAGTGGCCTCTGGCCTCAGAATCACTGTGCTCTTCCTGCCTCAGCCACGGAAGTGCTGGGAAGAAAGGCATAAACCACTAGAGGCCAAGCTTTACATGTTTTTTTTTTTTTTCTCTCTCTCTGTCTTCTTGGTTTCTTTGGGAATTTTTTTTTTTAACAAAGGGTCAATTTATTAAGTACTTATAACATTAACAGGCACACAAATACCAAACAACAGAGTCCTGGAACATATAAAGTACAAGAGTTTATACTGGAGACTGCAAGCCACAATTTTATTTATTTTTTATTTTTTATTTTTTTTAATTAACTTATTTATTTATTAAAGATTTCTGTCTCTTCCCCTCCACCGCCTCCCATATCCCTCCCCCCAATCAACTCCCCCTCTCTCATCAGCCCTAAGAGCAGTCAGGGTTCCCTGCCCTGTGGGGAATCCAAGGAACTCCCACCTCCTTCCAGCTCCTTCCAGGTCTATTAAGGTGAACATCCAAACAGCCTAGGTTCCCACAAAGCCAGTATGTTTGGAAAGCAGTGTGGCAGTTTCTCAGGAAATTCGGGATCAACCTAATCCTGGACCCAGCAATACCACTCTTGGGAATATACCCAAGAGATGCCCTATTGTACAACAAAAGTATATGCTCAACTATGTTCATAGCAGCATTGTTTGTAATAGCCAGAACCTGGAAACAACCGAGATGCCCTTCAATGGAAGAATGGATGAAGAAAGTATGGAATATATACATATTAGAGTACTACTCAGCAGTAAAAAACAATGACTTCTTGAATTTTGCATGCAAATGGATGGAAATAGAAAGCACTATCCTGAGTGAGGTATCCCAGACCCAAAAAGAGGAACATGGGATGTACTCACTCATATTTGGTTTCTAGCCATAAATAAAGGACATTGAGCCTATAATTCGTGATCCTAGGGAAGCAATAGTTTGACTTCTTCCTTTCCAATTTGTATCCCCTTGATCTCTGTTGTTGTCTTATTGCTCTAGCTAGAACTTCGAGTACTACATTGAAGAAATATAAAAAGAGTGGACAGTCTTGTCTTGTTCCTGATTTTAGTGAAATCGCTTTGAGTTTCTCTCCATTTAATTTGATGTTGGCTGTTGGCTTGCTGTAAATTACTTTTATTATGTTTAGGTATGTTCCTTGTATATCTGATCTCTCCAAGACCTTTATTGTGATTTTGGTGAAGGTTTTTTCTGCATCTAATGAGATGATCAGATGGTTTCCAGACTCAGAAAGACAAACATGCTATGTAGTCACTCATAAGTGGATACTAGATGTAAAACAAAGGATAACCAGACTACAATCCACAGCTCCAAAGAAGCTAGGTAACAAGGTGGGCCCTAAGAAGAATGCATGGAATACCCTGGGAAGGGTAATTTGATAAGAACTCCTGGGTAAACTGAAGATGAGGGGGGTAGTAGAGGGGAGGGCGTGGGGGGATGAGAACATGAGAAAACAGGATAATCCTGTTGGGGGAGGGACGGAGGGGAGAGCAATGAAAGAGGTATTTTGATAGAGAGAGTCATTATGGGATTAGGTAGAAACCTGGTGCTAGGAAAAATTCCTAAAATCCACAAGAATTACCCCAGCAATAGTGGAGAGAGTGCCCAAACTAGCCTTGCCCTGTAATCAGCCTTAATGTAGCGCCAAGGAACTTAGTCCTCCCTCAATGGGCCAGACTTTGTTGACTCTCCATGGGAGCCCTTACCCTTTAGGAGGAGTTGATGAGGGTGGGCTGTGGAGGAGGTGAGGGAGAACAGGAGGAGTGGTGGGAGGGAGAACTATGGTTGAAATGAAAAATAAAATTAAAAAAAATTTTAAGGATCAATAAATAAGTTTTAAAAGAACAGTTTACTGTTGATATTCAGGGCAAAGAAAGACCTTTTCTCAAAGACAGTGGATGATCATCTTGAAGATGACAACCAAGGTTGTCCTCTGACCTCCACATCAATGTGCATACAAGTGTGCCTCTATGCACCAGCACATACACATATATGCCCATGAATGCACATGCATAAACACATGCAAAAATAGAAAATTGTCCACCAAGATGACTTTCATTCAACAGATATCCACCCCAACAGATGAAAAAGTTGCAGGATGGAAACCCCCCAAAAATAGAAAATCAAGAAAAATAAAATGATTTCTCCAAAATCTCACAATTTTTCAACAACCAAATCCAAACACTTAAAATTGATTGAAATGTTGGGCAAGGAATTCTAACCTAATTTAAAAATTATCAACAAATTCAAGGAAAATAAAAATAAATAGATGAATGAAGAAGTCATTCAAGATTTGGATGATAAATTCATCAAGCAAATTCTCAAAAACCTGAAAATTTTATAGATGAAAAATTCAATAAGAAAATAGTGGAAAGCAACACCAGTAGACTAGATCTATCAGAAAATAATATATTAAGGTTTGAAGACAAGTATCACAATCATATGGCTATAAATGAAACAAATTCACAACCATAACTTCCAAGAGCTCTGAAACAGGATTAAGAGACCAAACCTACAAATCTTGTTTATAAGAGGTATGAAGCCAAGATGGAAGGTACAACTACAGAAAACCCATTAGATGAAATTAGAATAAAAATATCCCAAATCTAACCTAACACAGTCATGCCTTGGCACATGAAGTACACAGCCCGCCCCCTCCCCCCCCACACACACACCAGAGGGGTAGGGAGAGGAAGAGAGAGGAGAAGCAAACATACAATAATAATAAATATTTCTTCCGGGGTCTGGGAACTAGGTCAGAGAATAAAACTGCACAAACATGAGGAACTTAATTCCATCCCTAGCACCAAGAAAAACTGCAAACAGACAGATGTGGTGACATGTGTCTGTAATCCCAGAATTGGGGAGGTAGAAACAGATTCCTGTATATTGCTACCTAGCCAGCCTAGGCTATTTGGTAAGATCCTGGTAAGAGACCCTGTCTTAAAGAAAAAGGTGGACTGCAATTAGTGAATACACCTGAGGTGACTTCTGACCAAAAGCTTTACAGCTCCATCCTCCATACCACAGGAGGTTCAAAGCCCTACCCATATCCTTTCTCATGTCTTTCCCTTTTGTGTCAAAGTGGAAATTTACCTGATGTGATGACTGAAATTTATAGTTCTCTTTTGCATTAATGTTCTCATCAAAAAGTGATTTGACTACCTGCTTAGTATGCTTTTCTTGACATTGCTTCCTCATTGTTTTAATGTGGATTGGCAGAGAATTTTCCATATCGTTCATATTATGGCTCTTTTATAATACTAATTTATTCTTCAAGTCATTTTTCTTAGACAAACTTTACTATTATTGTTAAGAATAGCAAAGCTGCACTTTCAATACCTTTCTTCAAATATTGTCAGTTCGATATTCAATTTCATGACTCAAAAATGTTACCTTAAACAAAGCACTAAAACACAAGCACAAGTCAGCCAGTTCTTTGTCATGTTGTAACAAAAATGGCCTGTCTAGTTTCAAATCACATGTTTCTAATTTTCTTTCTGGGATGTTATCAAAATGGCCTTTAATTCTAGCAACATCCTCTTCAGGATTACTTGGGTATTCACTGAGAAAATTGGGTCTTTTTCTTTTGTTCTTTCTTTTTAAAAATAAATTTCCTCTTTTCTTTTTGAACCCTCACCAAACTTGTCCTCAATATATATCATTCATGTACATCTAGGTATCTTCTAACATGCACTCAAAACAAAGGGATTTTTTTCTATAAAACTCATCTGTTCTTTATTTGTCTCATTCAATTATCTAAGCATTATTATAATAGAACTAAATTTAAAAAAACTATAAACATGCAAACATTATGTATATGTTATCTTTATAAATACATGACTATCAAAGTAACATGGAGGGGCCAGGCCTGCTTGTTGTTGTTTTCTGTCCCGCCCAGTACCCCAAAGAAAATCACATATAGGTCTCCATAAATTAAAAGCTGATTGGCCCATTAGCTTTAGCCTCTCACTGGCTAACTCTCACATCTTGATTAACCCATTTTTCTGATCTATGTTAGCCATATGGCTCAGTACCTTTTTTCAGTGGGGCAGATCACATCCTGCTGCTTTGGTGGTCTGGGCAGGAGTGGGAGGAATCAGCTTCCTCCTTCCCAGAATTCTCCTGTTCTCATTATATCATTTCTACTTCCTGTCTGGTTTTCCTGCCTATATTTCCTACCTGGCCAATCAGCGTTTATTTATAGCATGATTGACAGAATGCAGACAACTCTCTCGCACCACTTCCCCATCTTTAAAAAAAAAAAAAAAGGAAAATATCCATAGTCCATTTTTTGGGAATGTGGGTGTAGTATTCCAGGCTACTTCCAGCTGGTTGGGGGCGCTGATAATCTTATGGAGACCTAAAGAAAATTTAGAGTTATGATCAAGTCCTAATTGAAGTACCCTGTGAGTCTTGAAAATCTCAGGCAGCTGTCTTGAACTTGTTCTGGATGAAGAACTCAGACATCTGGGCCATCTATTCCTGCCAGAGATTTCTCAGGTGGTCTTCCTTGATCAAAGATGATTTTTCTTAACTTTGAATAAATCCACAGCCTCTCATTTTCTGTGGAAACAAAAGCAAAATCTCTTCTCCAAAGTAACATACCTTTTGACTTCAATTTTGAAGCCAAGGCATTTTCAAAATACCTATTTTGGATTAATTCTGCAGCCTTTATAAGCAAGTATCTTTTAGTAGCTGTTGCTCCTTCCTCAGCATTCAAACAATTCAAAGAGAGCATAATAACATACAGTATCAAGATTCTCTATGTATTTTTTCATCTTTACGTGGCTTTATTTTAACCTCTATTTCTTTTATTTTTACTTTTAACTTTTGGCTTTTTGAGACAGGTTTTCTGTATATCTTTGCCCTGGAATTCCCTCTGTAAACCAGGCTATCCTTGAACTCACAGAGATACATCTGTCTCTGCCTCCCAGGCTATTCTTTCTTTCTTTCTTTCTTTCTTTCTTTCTTTCTTTCTTTCTTTCTTTCTTTCTTTTTTTCTTTCTTTCTTTTTCTCTGAGAACTTTAACCTTTAGCCTGTATATATTTTTAACACACTGTAAACCATTTAGAGGTTTTCTGACCACATGGGTCTTTAATTTGCTAAGGAATATGGAGACATTTTTTGCCACAATGCTATGGCATTTTAAGGTCCTTGTCAGAAAGCAAGCTGCAATAGTAAACAACAATCAAACGCTCCTATGGCGTTTTCTTGCCAGGAAGCAAGCTGCAACAATGTATCCATAGCTCCATAGTCCACATGCCTGCTTGAAAGAATCAGAGTTTTCCCTGGCAGGAAGGCCCAGAAAGCAGTCATGTTAAAACAGCCCCCTTTTTCCTGCTATGGCTGAAAACCAAAATGTTTTCTTTAGTCTTTCCCAAGCTTTCTCAGGCTTTTTGTGGATGAAGTTATCCACGTGGGTGCCAATCTGTAATATGATTGACCAGGCCATGAATGGGATGCCTGTTTGTTGTTGGGGTTTTCTGTCCTTCCCGGTTCCCACAGCTGTTTAGTCCCAGAGAAAAATCACACATAGATCTCTATAAGTTATAAGCTGATTGGCCCATTAGCTTTAGCCTCTCAGTGGCTAACTCTCACATCTTGATTAACCTATTTTTCTGATCTATGTTAGCCATGTGGCTCAGTACCTTTTTTCAGTGGGGCAGATCACATCCTGCTGCTTTGGTGGTCTGGGCAGGAGTGGGAGGAATCAGCTTCCTCCTTCCCAGAATTCTCCTGTTCTCATTATATCATTTCTACTTCCTGTCTGGTTTTCCTGCCTATATTTCCTACCTGGCCAATCAGCGTTTATTTATAACATGATTGACAGAATACAGACAATTCTCCCATACCATATCAATATTATATAATATATATATATTTCACTATAGTATCTACTTTATAGACTGTACTATGTACACAACATGAAATTGATAAAATTTGATCAATTAGTAATGGAAGAAGGGAAGAAAAACACAAATGAATAAGTAAAACAAAATATTAGACTATACAGGTACTCAAAATGTTCATATATTATTAATTGCCAAAATTATCAGAATTAGCACAATTGAAGTATTAATACTTTTGATATGGGAATAAGTGAATGCTTTCTCAAAGAGATGACTTGGGCATCATGCTAAATTTAATACTATCCTTCCAGTCTGTCCATCTTAAAGAATAAGCATCACGCAATTGAAATTATTTTCCAAAAAATATGGCTCACAACCAGTATAATTTGCCATCTTAGAAACCAATATCAGTTGTGAAATCACAGAAATTGTGAAGTGCTAACACAAGGAATGACAAGTAGGCCAATGGAATTCTGTAGCAAGTACAGAAATAACCTATTGCACATGTGGAAACTTGACGTATAACAAAACTGACATTTCATAATGGCAAAGGGAATAAAAAAGGCTCTTCCATGAGAGTTGCTACAATAATGTGTTATCCATATGGGGAAATAGTGAAATTAAACCTTTACCTCACACCATACAAAAATCAACTCCAGATGCACCAAGAACTTAAATCTGAAAGATGTGACTTTAAAACTTCCAGAAATAATACAGAAAACATATACTTCAAATAGTGGTATAAAGCAAGATTTGTTAAACAAGGCAGAACTGGTCAGAAGATAAAAATTATACTTGCCAATTTTAAAATGAAGATATTTATAAGATAACCCAGAAAAATCAAATATATTATCAGTATGTACATGCAAAAAATGACTGTTATAAACAAATTAAGGAAAAGTCAAAAAATTACTAAAATATATACACAGAGATTTCACTGATGAAAGGATGAGCCATAGAAGTTACTAAACAACAATGGTAACCAGAGTAGTACAAATTCAAATTACACTAATGCAAATGTTTTCCTCCTTGGGGTGACCACAGTGTTTACTGATTCTGAGATAATGGTCACATAGAAACAACAGAATCCTTTTACATGTAGAAGTAAAAGTTGTTGTAATTACTTTTTAAAACAATCTTTCTGTTCAAGTATGTGTATATGCACTAATTCTATACTTATATACAGTTGTAGGTAACATCAAATTATTTAACAGCCAGTAAATCATAGGAAATATCACAGTATTTTTTTTATTTTCACTACAAAATATTCCATAAACTAGTACATTGCAAAGAAAAGTTTATTAAGCTCACAGTCATCAAGGATCAATGCCATGGCACCAGCTTCTGTCAGTCATGATAAGATAATAGTGGCAGATGATATCACAATGGCAGGAGTTCATGAAAGAAGTTTATAAGCTATGTTTCAAATTCTTTTATAACAACAAACTCTTACAAGAACCACCCAGTCTGAGACCTGTTTTAATCCTTTATGAGGGTGGTTCCTTCATAATCTAATTACATTATGCTATGCTCTATATTTCAAAGGTTCCACAAAATAAACATCCTAAACAGAAAATATTGGGAACAAAGTTTCCAGAACATAAATCTCTGAAGAACCCACTCAAACCATTCCCAGATAATACTAGGCACCAACAAATTAGAATGAATGTCAACCTATACCCAAATATTAGTCAGGACTCATCTGTGTTAATATATGTAGCAGAAACTCTTGTACATAGGTACCAAAAGTATGTCCAAAGTGCTCCCAGAAGTGTGTCTTGTACCACTCCTTAACACTTAACTGCATGATTATAATATTATTTTCAAAAATACTTGACAATTATAAAAACAAACTACAGCCATATACATCAATATGGATGAATCTAAAAATATAAAATTTGATGAAATTAGCCAACCTCAGAAAACAGAATAATATTATAAACCACGATTTCTTTCATATAAACATCAAAACTAGATGAAATTTCATTTCTACCACTACGCCTCAGGAAATAGTTATCTATTACCTGACCTCTAGTCCTAAAGGTGGAAAATCTAAAGGAGCCAACCAGCCTAGCCATGATGGTGTATGGATGGTGGAAGAAGCAGAGTAGGAATGATGAGAGCACTCTTATTTAAGCTGTGATATGTAAGATTTGAATCTTCCTAATTGAGATCCTTGCCTTGACCCTCAATGTGGCATCAATAATTGGACACATCATGTCTTCAAACAGTGTTAAAGGACACAAAGTTAAAAGGGAGCTGTGTTAGATTGAATTTGGGGAGATTTAGACAGGGAAATGTGGGGTAGATATGATCATATCTCATTGTATACCTATGTGAAATGTTCAAGACCAGAAAGAATGAGGAGATATTCCAAGTAAGGATAAATATAATATAGTGTTATAAAGAGATAAAGGGGAAACTAGAAGAGGATTAAGTGGGGAAAAGGAGGAGAGGACAAGATAAATGAAGGAATATAGGAAGAAACAACTAACAATAAAGGCCCTTTTGAAAAATCATATGAAAACCTAGTACTGTAGAAGGATCCTAAAATATTTACATATATGGAAGGAATTTAAAAAGAATTACCATATAATGGGGATAGAATGCCTCATATAGACATCTTATACCATAAAGCAAAACCTCCAGTGCCAGGAATGGGTTGCATCTTATTGATTTCTTGGCAAAAGGAGTCCCATAGACATTCCAAACACTATAAGTTATTTTTATCAACACTGCTTACCCTCTACAACCTTCTGGCAAGGCCCTATTGCTGAGGACAACACTTGCTTATGTCATCAAACATGAAAAAGTCCAGCTGGTGCCCAACTAGTTTCACTTCTACTAACTAGTGTTTTTGGTGCTGGAAGGTCCTCTGCACAGTTCCAGAGGAGAAAGGTAGTCATCAATGTCATTCAGCTACAAACCATACTACCTATAACATTGACATGCTTGTAAGATACAATGGTGTAATAGTTGCAGCAATGCTATAGAAATTATTAACTACTTTTTGATTGGATTTAAGGCACACCCCTTGAGATGTAACCCATACCTGACACTGACAAAAGTAGTCAAGAACCTGACACTAGATAGGTCATGGGCCCTGGAGAAAGCTGATACCTAGTACTATTACTCTGCTAAGGGACATAGCAATAAAATGACTCCTATTAACAGATTGCTATACCCTTAAATTAGTGAACTGCTCAACTCCAATCAGAGAAGCTTCTTACAATAGACGGGAACTAACACAGAGAGAGATCCACAATTGGACACCATGCAGAGAATGAGAGACTTTTGGAGCACTTAGCTCTAATTCTGATGTCTTACACAGAGCCTTTCACCCCAAGGCTCAGGAATCTATTGGGAAAAGAGACAGGAAGATTTGAATAGCCAGGGGTGGTGGATGATTCAAAGGAAACAGGACAAAAGGGCCAAATGCACATATGAAGTCAGAGAGACCTGTACAAGATCAAACCAGGCAAAATCCCAGCAGTAAAAAGTGACACAAAATTCTATCCCTTTGTTTGCAACTGATACTTGCTGGTAAATGGAAAAGCAGCTTTCTCTAATGGAGTATATCAACCACAATCCCCATGCCCAGTAGCAGTGGGCCAACACAAAACTGACTCTGTGGGGTTTTCTCCCCTGGGGTGGGGATAGTCCTTCTGTTTCATTTTGTTTTGGTATTTTTTTCTTGCTATTTTTCGTTTGTTTTTTATGTTTGTTTTTGTGGGCTTTGGGGGTGAAGAGAGAAAAAGAAGATGAAGTTGGATAAGTAGGGAAGAGAGTAGGACCTTGAAGGAGTTGAGGGAGGGGAAGAATATGGTAAAATATAGTGCATAAAATATTTTTTTACAAAAAGCATCACAAGAAAAAAGGATACAAAGTTAGGAGGAGACTGCATTGGGGTAAAACTGGAAAAATTTAGACAGTAAAATAGGGTCCAGGTTATATACATGGATAAGATGCTTGAGAATAAAAAAATTAATATTAAAGTTTTATTAAGTTGTTGGAATTGGAATCATTTATGTAGAAATGAACATAATTACATCAAATTAAATATATTGTATTTAAAAGAATATAATATATTCAGTTATTTGGATATTTTGCATATTCATAATGAACCTATAACCAATTTTGAAGATATTACTCATTTAAAAACTATCTTTCTAACTACCTTAATGTGCATTTGATTGACAGAGCTCTTTATGGCTGTTAGAACAAGAACTTGCTCACAGATGAGGGGTGTGGGAGCAGTTCTAAAGGAGATCAGTTTCAGTAATTGGATGCCAGATGAAACTGGGAAAGGCGCTAGATGAGGAAGACAATGGGACAGAATCCAAGGCCTAAAATTCACAGCAGAGAAAATGGTATCCAGCATCAAACTTCAAAAGTACACAGTTGCAATGGAAGTGTGAGTAGAAACTATAGGGACTAGCCAGGAACAGACATAGGTACTTGGAAGGAGTAGAAGAACATGATTCTGATCTAACTCTAGGAATTGTTAACTGTAAACTACAGAGAGGCAGAGCTGGGACCTTCAGATAAGTCCTTTTTGTCATAATAAATAGACCACACGGTGTATGATCCTGTCAGTATTTATACAAAAAAAGAAAAGTATATCAATCTAAAAATCATATTCCTTCCCCATCAAAGAACTGTTAGAAATGTGCAGGGGAAAGGAGATGGTAACAACCAATTACCATCATAATTACTGGGATTTTTAAGCACTTCATAATATACACTGTGATAAGCACCTTAAATATGTCATCTCGTAAATCCCCAACAAATCTAAAGGGAGTACTACTGTGACTGACTTTGTCACATAATTGAGGAACTTGATGAGGTTGTGAAGGTCATGTGGGAAAGAAGTAGGGTGTTGGTTTGGGTTATGTGAGTTCACACTCCATGTTCCTCATCACTGCATATGCTCTAATAATTCTTGCTAAAATGTTACTTCTAGTAGCCTCAAGTTATTGATAATATCCACAAAGCACGGGCTAATTTCAAATTAACTTAAAACTAATTACCTTTTTAGATTGTAAGAAAACTAGCATATTGATACTGACTGTGAGAGGTTTTTCCTAATTATACTTCAGTTTAATAATGGGCAAAGCTGTAATTTGAGCTCAGTTTGTCTTTGCAGGTCCTCTTGTGGTACATTTCTACTATTGCAGTTTGGTCCTATTCAATTAAATTTTTGAAGATTTTCCAGCAGAGGGTTGTAAAAGGTACAAAAAAGTCAGCATTTAAAGGCCTGGGAACTCTATACAGAAAAATTTCTTTTTGAGAGGAGTATTTTGTTACTCTACTTAAGGGATAATGTTAATAGCATCTCCCACTTCATAGCAAACTTGTCTCTAGATAACATTTGCCATTGATTTGCAGCTCAGGCTCTATATGTGGAAGGCAGCACAGTCCAATGTCATGTACATAATCACATGTGGCTTTTGAGAACTTGAAAATGATTTTTAAGTAATTCTACAACACTTTATTTAATTGGTTTACATTTAAATTCTCTAATTTTTATTATTTTATACAACTATTTTTTACTGCCACTATTGACACTACACACACCAAATTTCAGGACTTAAAAGAAAAGAGAATGTCAAATATATCAGGAATAATTTTTTTGAGACAGGGTCTTGTGTAGCCCTGACTGGCCTGAAATTTGGTATGTAAGCCAGGCTATCCTCAGACTCACAGAGACTGGCCTACCTCTGTCCCTTAAGTCCTGGGATTAGAGGTATGTGCCACCACACCTAGCTCATGAATATTTAACATCTATACATTATTATATCTCTATCATGCTTTTCCATGTGAAGCATAATATTTTTAAATTTCACTTACGTTTTTACTTTATTGAAGTAGCTAGGTAGCTTTCTTTCTACATGAGGTTTAGGTTATATTTTTAATTTTTGGACAATGCTACTGTATAATAGTTAAATATTATGAGTTCTGTCAGACTGTATGACTTAAATATTAAATTTGCTGGAAATCATAAGATTATAAACTTTGATGAGTGAAACTTCATGTTGGTTTTCAAGAACATCTATTGAAAGACTTGTCAAAATTCCCTCTAATTTCTCTCCATTCTATTTGAATTCTCCTCCTTCCAAAATTCATTTTACTAATCACTCTGCCCCATCCACACTTTTCTACTACCTCTCCCCATGCATACTAGATTTTTGGGCACTGGGTGTTTTTTTTTTTTTTTTTTTTTTTTTTTGAACTTTCTGGGGTTGATATTCTTCCTTGAACTCTTTATTTTGTAAATTGTTCTTGTTTTTTGAATGTGTGTGTGTGTGTGTGTGTGTGTGTGTGTGTGTGTGAATTTAGGCCAGAAGTAAACTTTCAAGAGGCAGTTTTTCTTTCACCATGTGAGTTGAACTCACTTTATCAGTTGCAGCAGCAAGTGCCTTTATTTTCTGAGCTATCTTGCTGGCCTTCTCTTTAACTCTTTCCCACTGGAATTGGAATTTTGTATGGAATAACTGCATTTGAGATAACAATACATTAAAATTGTTCAAATAATGTAATATCGTCAAAGTCTACTATATAAAGAGACAGAGAGGCAGATGGAAACAGAAATGTAGGACTGGAGATGAAGGAAAGAAACCAGGGAGGAGAGGTATATCTACAGGTACAAACAGAGGAACATCAGCTAATTCAGTAGGACCTGTATTGTATGCAGGTGACAAAGAGGGAAACAGATACAAACAAAACATGTCTATTATGTGCCAAATAAATATTTGTTAAATGAATTGATGACTAAAAGGTTAAATTTTCCTGTGTGAATTGTATGTGTGCATGGACCTGTGTGGACTTGTTAGCTTGTTATGACCATTCCTTTCTAGAGTCTATTGTGGCCATTTTTAAAACTTTCCATTTAAAGTTTTGTTTTGTTTCCTGCAGCAAAACTCCAGTTCAGGTATTAAAAATGAGACTTTTGAGAGCAGTCAGAGAGGGTTGGGCTCTGAAGAGAGTTCACTTGGTAGCCTAAACACAAAGAGAAAGCTTCAGGTCAGTTTCTGCTGATGATGGATTCTCTTAAATTGTTGGCTGTTCTTTCATGTTGCACACTAGTATCTTTAGTCATTATTACATAGTCAGCTTCTGCAATAATCAACAAATAACTAAAAATTAAATCTGTTTTCAAGTGTTCTCTGACATAGTGTTTGGGTAAAACAAAAAGGTAGGAGTCCATCCCTTAAAGAAAAGGTGATTTAGAAAATAGATGGAAATCTTTCAATTACAAAACTGCTTGTTGTGTACAGAGTTCCTTTAAATAGCTTGCTCCCTCAGTGCCCTTAAGATGTGACTGGATTTTCCAAAAGTGTATCTACACAAAGCTTTTCAGGAAAGCACAGGTTTTGTGAAGTGAGAAATCTCTGTATTTAGTAGCAATTTTAAACTGCCATTGTGTGTTTATTGATTTTAACAGTTCTATACACTAAAATCTCACAAATGAAGAAGTAAAAACCAAAAGATTTCTATTGGGTTCTTTTCAGTAACTGTCTACAGAAAGTTCATCTAACAGGCTGCAGGAAGAATTTAGTTTCCTCTTATCTTAACAGAGTTGGTGTATTTTATCCGCAGTCCTGCATTCATTGCTGGATGTTATTTTCGAGGACCATCACAGTACAGCTTGTTCCAAATCAAGATTCTTAAAATCGCTCAGAAATCCCTTTGTTCTTCAATTTTTAATTTGCTCCATTTTACCCAGTGCAGTAGTCATGCTTATACTGATTTCTCTCAGGAAGGTTTGCTTCTGAGGAATATATGTACTGCTAGGTACTAGCGTAGGCAGAAAAGCAGACTAGAATGTGACCCATGTGCGGTGCTGGGGAAGACAGAGATTTAAAGCAGGAGCATTGGAAAATGAGAAAGAGAAAAAGTGGTGCTCCTGAGGGAATAGTATTGCTCATGGCGTGCTGCCCAGAAGCTGCTGTTCCTTCCTGGCGAAAACCATGGGGAAGATGAAAAGCTGAGTCTAACAAACAGAGGCGGATTGTGGTGGGAAACAGAGCTTCATGGAAGTCAGCAGTTTTCAAGGCTGGGATGTCCGCTGAGGGAGCAAGACAAGCCAGGAGGGTTTAGCGGGTGGCACCTGGACAAAGCAGGACCCAGGGAAGAAAACAGCATTTCCGGAAGAGTGGGACCCTTTAGGCATGCAACTAAGAATATGGTTTCTCAGGAAGAATTTGGAACCTAGGCTCACCTTTTAGAAGAATACTACAGCATTAGAAGAGGGTGCACACACACACAAGGGAGAACCGTGCAAAGACAAGCAGCCATAAGAGCAGCCACAAAAGAAGCAGCAGCAGGAACAGCAGAAGTAGAATAGCAGCTACAGAGAACTGGAACAGAAAACATGATTTTCACATCAGATCCTAAAAGAGTGCTTAAAGAATCCAAGAGTACCAGATTTCCTGTAGCAAGTACAAGTGAGATATCCAAAACACAACAGACTGGTATTGTAGGTCAATTTTAGAGTGTTTTACAACTGTATGTGAGACCATGGGTTTGATTCCTAAAAACATCAAAAAATAAAGAGATAGCACATGCATACAAGAGGACAAAACTAAATAAAAATGAAACCTAACCTACCACAGCAATATTCTATGATGCTGTGGGGCGTGCAATAGGGAAATCAAAATGGGATCGGGTAAGATGCAAATAGGACCTAAAATACAGTGCCTGCTATATTGAAATATAAACGTCTTGGTAGCCAACACTTAAAGTAACCATTCAGAGAGAATGCCTTCCCAATAGATACTGTTCTCTTAAATCAACCCTACCCCAGATACCTCTCTGGTAGCTCATGATTTCAGCTGTGTTACTCAGGCCAAATCCTGCCTGCAGCTAAACTCACTCCAGAGATTGACCTTACAGGTCACAATTTCCCCCAAGGGATGTGACACCTGGTTTCAGAAATATTCCAGGCCAAGTTGCTTGTATTCCATGGGCTTGCTTAGTAAGGCTCACATATACTATAACTGTCAGAAAATTTTTAAGCCAGTTTCTCATGACCAAATCATAATCCTATAATTCTTGAAAACTATTCAGAACAGATACCCCTTAGAGTGTAGGATTTGACACAGCCAGGCACGTGCGGGTCAGTCCACCCCTCAAAGCATAAGCTTCCCACAAAACTATAGTGTGGTTATGAAGCCCTATTCAGTGCAATTAACCCTTTCATGATGAACAGGGGCTTAGTTTATCCTTGGAACTGTTGTCACTTAAAATCCTTTCTGCCAGAGTGCATCTTACTCAGATAAAGGATGAATAAATAGTATTAGAAGGATAAAGTATTCATTTCCACAAAGATTTCTCAAAGCTGACCCAAGCACCTGGAAGATAATATTTTCCACTGGGAGGCCAAAATGATTTACCTTTATGTTGAAGGAGCTGCGGGCTGCGTTCCTGCCACCTGGCTCCCAGCCACCGGCTAGCTTTACCCGAAATAACAACACACAAACTGTATTCATATAAACACTGCTTGGTCCCATTATATCTAGCCTCTTCTTGGCTAACTCTTAACCCATATTTAGTAATCTGTGTAGCACCAGTCTTACCGGGAAAGATTCAGTATGTCTGACCTGGCGGCTTGCTTCATCGTGTCTGCCCTGGAGAGCAGTGGCATGGCGTCTGCTTCACTTCCTCTTCCTCCCAGCATTCTGTTCTGTTTACTCCACCCACCTATGTTCTAACCTATCAGGCCAAGCAGTTTCTTTATTAATTAACCAATGACCTTCCTCCATCACCTTTAGACAAGTGCATTTGAATCCATTTAAAAAAACTAAATAGGTCTTTCTATCTAAGAGAGAGTTTGGAGAGTCTGTTTAGGTTAGAGGAGTGTGTGTGTGTGTGTGTGTGTGTGTGTGTGTGTGTGTGTGTGTGTGATAGGTGTCAGTGTTTTTAGTTTTTATACAAGATATTACTTTACATTTAATCCTAGATGATCTTGAATTTTGAAAGTTTGCCCATTACCTTGAAGGACCATTGAAAATAAAGCAGAAACTTATTAAATATAGAATGAAGAACACTCCATTTGGCTAGAAATATAGCATCAAACATTTCAGGCTTAAACTAGACTTTGAAAGAAAGTGAAAATGGTCTTGAGCCTTCAATGAAACAGTCATAATAAAAGCTGTGCATTTTAGAGGGCCATAGATGAGGAAGCTAACCTCTGGACTTAGAATTGAGAGCTATTCCTTTGAATTGTGTGTGATAGTCAGCAGTTTTCTTACCTGTTTTCCCTTATAATCTTACTCTCTTTCTAAAGTAGCAGTCAGATCAGAAACACAGAGGAAGTAAAGAAAACAAAAAGTGGGTTCGCTTTAAAAAAAAAAGGGAGGGGGCAAATCAGAGAATAAAAACTCTGAAGCCACAGGGCCTCAAACACCCAAGACTACAAACACAATAAAAGCTGTGATCCTCTGAGAGTCATTTATGAACAAATAAATCAAGGTCCATATTCGCTGTTCAATAAAGTACAGAAAAGACATGAGGCATTTTTGTAAACTAACTTTTGGACAAAAAGAATAAATTGCTATTAGGGAAAATATCATGACAAACAAACACAGATTCCTTTCCAGAGGCTAACCCATCCTTGCATAGATCCTTCCTCAGTCGTTCAGAAAGAGTGTTCCACAGTTTCATGGAGTGCATTTGCTTCCTTACAGCTCAAGCTGAACAGTAACAACAGGTTTCACTCAGAGTCAGTCAGTGCTGAGCTTCACTTCAAATTCTTTCAAATCCTTCTTATTATTCAAATCCTCAAGAAGAAGAAACTCTTCAGTAAAGCCACACAAGTGGCAAAGGGGCATGTGAAAAGATAGCCAGTATTATCAGCCACCACAAGAGTGTATACAAGATGAACCGAGATGGCACAGCATATCTAAAACTGCCATTACATTTATGACCTCTTTTCCAAGAATTAAATTGAACTTCTCCTGTGGTATTGACTCACTCTGTATAGCACTGAGAAAGGGCTCATCATAATCAAAAAGAGTTAATAACAACTGAAGAAAAATTTGGGGAACTGGAACTTTCAGACACGGCTAGTTGGAATGTAAAATGGTAGAGCTGCTTTATCAAAGGGCCTGAACATTGCATAAAACATAAACACAGCATGTCAATACTACTGGAAAATTCCACTCCTAGGTGTATATTAGAGAGGAATAACAATAAGCATTCTTACAAAAACTTGCGGACAAATGTTCATAGCCTTATCCATATTGCTCCAAGGGGGACGCAAGTGTAATGTCTACCAGCTGACGAATAGATTTAAAAACCTCATCATATCCCTACAGCACAATCATATAGGTTCTGTACTATTACAGATTAAGTACTAGCTGGGTGCAGTGGCACATGCCATTAATCCCAACATTTTGCAGGCAGAGACAGGAGAATCTCTAGGTAAGTTTGAGGCCAGTCTAGTCTACATATCAAATTCCAGGACAGTCAAAGCTACATAGTTAGATCCTGTCTTATAAAAAAAAAGATTTAAAGATTGCATATGGTACTAATCTTCCTTCAATGTGGATGGACCTCAAAAACATGAAAATAAGTAAAGGAAGCAACTCATGGGAGATCATATATTATGGGATTCTTTTTTATAAGAAAATGATGAAGGGCAAGCTTGATTATTTTGTTTTATTTACGTTGGCATATTAGAGTATCTGAGGAAATTAGAGCTTAGAGGAATAGCAACTTGATACTGGATTTCTTTCAGTGATAATAAAAGTATAATGAAAGTGATCTTCATGATGTTTTCACAACTTTATTTTATAATAAAAGCCATTTTATTTCACAGTAAGCATGAGTGAATCATAGGGGTATATGAGATTTTTGCTCCAACCAGAATATCTGAAGAGCTATTCGATACTGAATATTTTACTTCTGGATTTCTCAATTCTTTTGAAATACTATTTTGAGTTAAAGTCAGAGATGCTTGTTTATTTTAAGCAGTGCTGAGCAAGACAAAAATTGATATTGTTTACTCTTAACAACAGGACATATTAGCAATTTTTCACAATACAGTATATTTATAGTAAAGCAATAGGCAAATCTGTCTTAGGATCTGGAATATTTTTTTCTTCAACTTTTTAATTTAGAAAAAAATCCCAGTTATAAAATAACACCATAATCAGTATACATAACATGAGAAAATGCAGAGTAGATAAGCTGGCCACTTTATTTCCACCCTCAATATAACAACCTTTAACTTCATTAATTCCCCTTTGTTTTGCATTGCATACTTTTCATATGGTTGTGATCACATGTGGTTCTTCAGCATTTATCCACTCTTTCATTATAGCTTTGAAGAATGAGCTTAGTGAAACTTGGCCACTGAACTTTCTCTCAAGCTTCCTCCTCCCTCTCCTCTTGTTTTCCCCAGAGCTCAAAACTATCACCAAGTAAGCCGGAAGACAATGAAGCCATTAGGAAGAAAGTTATCAAACTAGATTTGTAGTGTCTATCATCTTGAAGTACCCATCCATCACAGTGAGGCTTTCTGTTGTCTCTCCCAGGGTTATATAGAATGAATCAATACTACAGCAACTGTTCAATTTCATCTTTGTAAAAAAAAAAGTCATGAATACAAACAGAAAATAAGAAGCCTCAGCACTCTTCTAATCAAATATTACCCCCTTGTCATTCCCACTGGGGGTTTGTCATGCCGTTGCAGTTTTTTTAATGCATAACCTCTTTAATGCTGCTGTTAGAAGGATACACATAGAACAAAATGGAAAGTTATTTTCACATTGCTAGTGCATGATACTAATAGTGTAAGAAAATGATAAGTCAAAGGTTGTATTTTAAAAGCCTGTGATCCTAGTTGCATCAATAAACAGTTTGGCATCACTTTAAATGGCTGGACTATCTATTCCAAAGTCCCAAGTTAGCAAATGGTAAATGGGTCCCAAGCTTGTAAATCTAATGAATGGGGAGAAGTGGAGGAGAGGAGGAGTGGAGGAGAGGAGAGGAGAAGAGAGGAGAGAGAGAGAGAGAGAGAGAGAGAGAGAGATCTTGTAGAATTTCATTAGAGCTACTATACTTGGGACATGTTCACATTCTGTGCAGATTTGCTCATTGAAGGAAGGGCCATTTGACTCCACAGATGAAAATGTTTCGTGGAGGTAAGATCCACAGCAATGACACTGATAGATTTAAAAACATTAGTTTACCAAGACAAAACTAAAAACGTTATTGAAGTGTTTGACAAATATTCTACTATAAGAAAATTTGCTGCTAAAACCCTAGTGAATCTTTTTTTTTTTTTTTTTTTTTTTTTTTTTTCTTAAATCTCAATTTTCTCTGTTTAAAGTTCATTCATAAAGTATCTCAACTAACCTAGTCCACCCCCATGTACAGATGAAAATAATGTGTTATAGGAGGGAAGTCACCTTAAAACACGTATTTGGCTCTGTGTTCAAAAGAACTATTAGGACAAAGGCAGAAAGAAGTAGATTACTCAACACTTGTAATGTCAATTACTAACAGTATCCTGTGAGAAAAGTACTCACAATAGCATGTGAGTATGATACAGTATGATGTCAAACTATCAAGATTATTGAGATAAGAAAAGCAAAGTGAAAAGTGTAAATATTAATTCAAAGGTCAAAGGTTATGGATGAATCTCTCAATCCATACACTTTACTGGAATGAACTGATGTCAAAATAATAGAAAGAAACATATTTTGTTAAAAATGTGGCAAGAAGCTCAATCTAGTTCCCAAGGAAGTGTTCTAAAAGGTCAGTTGCAGGGAAATTAGTTACATGGATACAGGTTCAGAGTTTATCATGTTACTTTGATGAGCAAGTAGCTTTGAAGTAAGCTGAAATATTAAAGAAAGGGCAACACACATGGCTTACAAAGACTAAATAAGTATTTTCAAGGAACAAATGGAGGGTAGTGAGAAGGTTCAACGGTAAATGTCCTAATGACCTCTGTTGTATCCCCATAACCCACATGGTAGAAGGAGAGAAAGGACTCTGGAAAGTTGCCCTTTGACTTCTACACTTGTGCTGTGGAACACCTGTGCTCATACAGACACACAGACACAAACTATATATATCTATATATATATATATATATGTGTGTGTGTGTGTGTGTGTGTGTATAAATAGTAAAGAAAAATGAGCAAATTTGTGATTAAACTCATAAGTCTATTTGACCCACAGATTATTCTCTAGGCCATTCCACAGTTTCTATTAGGAGTAAAGAGAATCAATTAGGGAAGTTCATTCTAAATTTTAGTTTGTCATCTGCCAAAGACAGATGGGATTAAATAGAAACATATAGAGAGCGGGTTTTTCCTAGTCTCAGATATCTTGTATATTTCTATAGTTTCTCATTATTAGACAAGGATAGGCTGTAACTTGGCTATCACTTCAAAGCAATTTTGTCTGGAACACAGAGCTTATCCAGTTCACGTTAGTCCACTGGAAAAAATAACAAAAATATAGAAAACATCTTGATAAGCAGGTCAGGTTTTTGTCTTCCCTTGTTCAAAACTGCTTTGACCCATATGCTGAGAGTGGTTCAACCATACTCCCCTCATTCCATTCTCTTAGCAACCTTTGGACTCTATATGAGGCTTCCAGAGTTTTACATGATACAACAGATCTCAAAATCCACTTCTTTGTCATTTAACCATAGGTATGTTCATACTTACCTCTAACGTTTGAAATCAAACCAGTGGCAGTGTTTGCTAGTTTTTCCCACCACCAGTATTTGAGGTTTGCTTGCCACCAAACTTTCCTGCTTTTAAACAAACCCCCTGTGAGCCCACTTTATCCAGCTATCACCTAGAAAAATTTAACATGACATGATTTGTTATATTGTTGGCAAAGCTCTCTTTGTTCTTTTTTTTGTTTGTTTGTTTTTCTATGTTTAGGAGAAGTAGATTAAATTCACTTCCCCTATTCCTTTGAATTACTATTTCCCCATTCTCAGAAATCAAACAGGATACCATTCCAGCTATCTTATTATTTAATTTTTGTGTATGTGTGTGTTGGAGTGGCTGGTGGAGCATGCACATGCCACAGCTGTGTGTAGAAGTCAGAGGACAACCTGTAGGGGTCTGTTATCTCTTTCCACCACATAGCGCTGGAAATAATTCTGATCATCAGACTTGGCAGCAAGCACATTAACCCTCTGAGCTATCTTAAAAGCCAAGCTAGTTTGAATTAAAACAAAAAAATGAAGCCAGGCATTGTGGCACATGCCTTTATTCCCAGCAATCAGAAGGTAAAGTCAGGCAGATCTCTGTGCGTTCAAAGACAGACTGATCTACAGAGTGAGTTTGAAGACAGCCAAGGCTACACAAGAAAATCCTGTGTCTAAAACCCCAAACAAATAAAACAATAAAAGATCAAGAAGGAAATATGGTATATTATTAACATTTTCTAAGAATGGACTAAGTTTTTACAAACAGAAAACAAAATGTGAAATCAGAGATATATGAACATAGCAATTAAAATATAAATATTTTGCATGTTGAAACAAAAAATGCAAACCAGAAAGAACAGAAAGTTTTGTTTAAAATATATGACACACAAAATAACGTTAATAAATAAAATAACTTGATGAGTAAGCCAATAATTGCATGGTCCTTTATCTATTTATTTATCAGATTGTTTGTCATTCTGTGTTGATTTTTAAACAATCTT
This sequence comes from Chionomys nivalis, assembly GCF_950005125.1. Taxonomy (NCBI): domain Eukaryota; kingdom Metazoa; phylum Chordata; class Mammalia; order Rodentia; family Cricetidae; genus Chionomys; species Chionomys nivalis. The sequence goes on along the minus strand of NC_080112.1, from coordinate 7,465,904 downwards.
TTGTATACTGACAATATGAATTATTATGCATGTCACTGAGAATTATCTAGAGACAAGGGTGACAAACTTTCTTTTTAAAAATGGCGAGTTTATCTTATATTGCGACTGTGTAAATTTTTAAACAGTTTTATTCATCACACTGTACACAGTGTCAAATTAAACACTGAAAGAAAATGTCTTACCTATACAGATGTGAGAGACAATTGTTATAATGAATTCCCTCTCACACAATAATGCAAATTTCTACTCAATGACTTTAACCATATATATTTATATACAAATTTATATACCCTATTATTGACAACAAAATGTTAAGCTTAAAAGCATTTAAAGTGAAAGAATTCAGGCAGAAAAAATCAAAATGTGCTTGGTTTCACTTTCATAGACTCCTTACCACACTGCAGATTACAGAGATAGAAGAATAATGGTAGATAGTAGGGACTGGTGGGTAGATGTAGCAGACTTTTTCTTTTAGGCCACCAACTAGCTCCCAAATCATGCCCCAGAGACTTATTATTAGTTTTGAATGTTCGGCCTAGCCTGAGCTTGTTTCTGGCTAGCTCTTTTAACTTAAACTGTTTCTCTTTATCTACCCTTTGTCTCAGGGCTTTTTATTTTTCTTTCCTTCTCTATATCTTACTTTTATTACTTCTCATGTCTGACTGGCTGGTGGCTGCTTGGCTTCTTGCCCCAGGTGTGTTGCTCTCTTTCTCCCTTGGTCTCTTCTTCTTTTTTTCTCTCTCAAGCCTAGATTTTGCTTCCTAATTTTTCTCTCTGCCTGCTAGCCCTGCCTATCCCTCTCTTTGTCTAGCTATTGGCCATTCAGCTTTTTATTAGACCTACCAGGTGCCTTAGGCAGGCAAGGTAAAACAGAAACACATCTTTACATAGTAAAATGTACATTCTTAAACAAATTAAACAAATGCAACACACCTTTATGCTGTTATAGTAATATTCCACAGCAGAAACAAATGTAACTTAACTTTGCCTAGTTAAAGTAATATTCCACAACAGGTAGAGATGAATAAAGAGCCATTGTTTAATAGGTACAGAATTTCAGATAGAAAAGAAGAGTTTTGGAAATGTAAGGTTGTGATGGCTGTATAACAGTATGAATGCCCTGATGCCCCTGAACTGTACAGTTAAAATGGCAAAGATAGTTAATTTTATGCTATATATATATTATATATACTTATAAATTTATATATATTTACCACCTTCAAATCGGGGAAAGCACTCCAATCATCTTTAGAAACTTAAAACTGGCTACATTTTAAAGTTTTAATATATAATCCATGGTGTTTCTGAGTATGAAGAAAACAGACCTTCACATGAACTGGGAAAGGGTTGATCTAAATTGGTCAAACCACTTTAGAAAGAAAGATAGTCAATTTCATCCAAAAGTCTTATAAATATTCATGTACTTAAACACACTGATTCTACTTCTAGGAATACAGCCAATAAAGTAATTAAAAAGTGGAGACAATGTTTTATATCCAAAGACATTCATAAGAGCTTTTTCTAATATCAAGTAGTAGGAAGTAACATGTATCCAGAAAAGGGTTGCTTTAAATGAACTGAAGTGCAAATTATCCAAGGGATATTGGATCATTGTGATGAACAACAGGATAGATCTATAACTGCATTTTTTAATCACCTAAGATGTTTCAAATTATAGTGCCATTTATACCTCAGATCTCTTAAATTAGAACTTCTGGAGGTGGGGCTCAGACATCAGTACTTTTTAAAGCTACCCCCATCCCCACCACCTACTGATTCCACTATGCAGCCAAGCTTAAGAACTGCTTGTGTAGACTTCTATTTATTGACATGAAAAATATAAATATTCACTAGAATTTGATGATAAAAGAAGATTATAGAACAGTCTTATAGCATGAGCTTATTTAAAAATATAACTGTGTGGGACTTTTGAGTAATGATGATGGATCCAACGCCCACATTTGCCTTTACTTCCTCCTGAAACTCCAGTAAAACAACAATAATTTTTTTTTTAATATTCAAACCTTTAGGGAAAAAATAACTGTAAGGGGAAAAACAGCCATGTAATCTTGGAAGCTAGAAAGCATTACAGTGGAAACTTAGAAGGAAAGCTGAATTCCAAACCCATATTAGAAAAAACTGACAGTGCAATTTACAATGCAGAACCCTCACCTTTGGTAAGGAAATATAAGAAAAAATTGCTAGAACTGGAGGATATGCTTCTTACTTGAAAGGGGCCAGTACGTGCTCAATCTAGTAAATAAAAGAGAGCCACATAATTCACATCACTGGGAATTTTAGAATATTTAAGTCAAAGTTATTGTCTTCCAAGTTTCTGTTAGTTTTGTTTTCTGCATGTTTTCTTTTGGAATCTTCTAAAGCACCAATGTTGAGACAAACCACCATGCCACAGTCTGTGTCCCCTACATCAGAAGTGTATACTTCCCTGCAGTTGGTAAATGATTCAAATTGAACAAATTAAACCAGAGTCAACTCTCTCCCAGGAACTCATAGGCAGAAAGGTTAGGAAGAGCTCTCCTGAACTTGTAAGCAACAAGGCAGCTAGTAAAAAGCAGATGCCAGAGATCTGCTTGACCACAAAGTCATCATTAAAGAAGTGGAGGTGGAAAGCAAAATCAGAACTGAAATGAGATTAATTTCAAGTTTGGAACTTAGGTTACTCTTAGCCACCCAAGGTTGTATGAGCTAACAGTCTAGTTAGTTTAAGAACATTTAAGATGTATTTCTATTGCTCAAAATCAGAAACCCTCACTAATTAAAAAGGTCAGAGAACAATCATATGAGATAGTATTCTAACAGAACTGCTAACTTTATCCGGTTTTCCAAGGCAAATTTCAATATGTGAAAGGTTTTCTATGACATTCAAAAATTCATTGAAAAAATGAAGTCTTGAGGAGAAAAGGTGAGTAACGTGGCTGCCAGCTGAATTGTTCTACTCCCTAAATTTTGTTCCCAAAGAACTATACCACAACCACCTTACTCACTGACTATCTCATTGTCATGTCCCTGCCCACAACTCCTGCTGACTTCTACTGCTTGGGTACAGGCTACAGCAACTAGAATAGGTGAGTTACCTTCCTGCCAGCTGAACTGCCCCAGTCCCTAGATTCAGTTCCCAAAGACCCATCCCACTCACCCCAACCCCACCTCACTGCCTACCCCACTGCGGGGACCCTGTCCCTACCTTCTGCTGACTTCTACTGCCCAGGTGCAGGCCATACCAATCAGAAGAACAGGTAAGTGACCCGCCTGCCTGTTGAACTATCCCACTCCCTAGATTCTCCCAAAAACCCATCCCACTGTCCCCCATCCCACCCCACCACTGTCCCATCCTGATGCTATGCCTTCAACCCCAACTCTTCTGACCAAGAGAAGGCTGTGCCAGTCAGAAGAACTGGTGGAGACCATAACAGCTTGAAGAACAGATATAGGCCAGGAAAGCCAGAAAAACAGATAGGCAAGCTCAGGCAGAGACTCCCTGCTGGACCGAACACCACACCAGCCATCAGAACCACAGATAGGCAGCTCACCAGTGGACCTTCTCCACTCACTCAGTGTCCCCAACTCCCACTCACTTCCTTATCACCATATCCCACCTCTCAACTCAGGCAAAAACCCCTGCTGCACCAATGGCCAAGCTAGCAACCAGAAGTCCAGGCCTCCAACTTGAACAGAGAATTTCTAATGTATCAAAGGTCACACTGGTCTCTAAAAATCTAAGTCACAAAGACCAGAAGACCAAAGAGGAAACAGTAATCAACTGAAAAAAAAAACACCCATTCAACAAAGACAAACTAAGAAATCAACACCTAGACCTATAATCATCTCAAACCCAGATGCCAAATGCCGGTGTAAGAACACAATGAAAGCCAGGGCAATATGGCACCACCAGGGCCCAGATTCCTATGATAACAAGACCTGAATATTCTAGTGCAGCTGTAGTACAATAAAACAACCTTAAAATCAACTTTATGAATATGATACACATCATTAAATAAAAAAAACTTAAAGAAATCGAGGAAAAGATAAAAAATAACTGAGGGAAATCAATAAACCCCTTAAATAATGCTAAGAATGGCAAGAAAAAAATTTTATTTAAGACTTGAAAATGGAAATAGAAGAAATAAAGAAAACACAAACTGAGGAAATTCTGAAAATGGAAAATCTAGGTAAACAAAGATGAACTACAGATACAAGCATCACTAACAGAATACAAGAGATGGAAGAGAAAGTCTCAGGCATTTAAAATATGATAGAAGAAACATTGATCAAAGAAAATGTTAAATCCAATAAATTCCTAACAAATTATTCAGAAAATCTGGGACACTCTGAAAAATAACAAAACTAAAAATAGTAGGAACCGAAGAAGGAGAAGAATCCCAGCTCAAAAACCCAGGAAATATATTGAACAAAATCATAGAAGAAAATTTTCCCAGTCTAAATAAGGACATGCCTATAAAGGTACAACAAGTTTACAGAACAGCAAGAAGAACGGATCAAAAACGAAAGTCCTGTCACCACGTAGGAATCAAAACACTGAACATACAGAACAAAGAAAGAATATTGAAAGATGCAAAGGAAAAAGGCCAAGTAACATATAAAGGCAGACCTATTAGAACTATACCTGACTCCTCAATGGAAACTCTGAAAGTCAGAAGGGCCTGGACAAATAAATGTCTTGCAGACTCTAAGAGACCATGGATGCCAGCCCAGACCACAATACCCAGCAAAACCTTCAATAACTACAGATGAAGAAAACAAAATAGTCCATGACAAAGTCAAATTTAAATAAAATCTTTCCATAAATCCAGGCCTATGGAAGGTATTAGAAGAAAAATCTCAAACCCAAGGAGGTTAACTACACCCCGGAAAATACAGGCAATATAAATAATCTCACACCAGCAAAACCCAAAGAAGGGAAACACACACACAAACTGTGTCTTAGGTTAATGATTAAGAAAAACAATTGAGTCCATGTAGCCCAGCTAGCTTAAAATTCTTTTAACCTTAATGTTGGAAGATGTGTTCACAGGTTTCAGAGTCCATCATAGCTGAAACAAAGCTTTGAATATAACTTAAATTAGGACTAAGATATTTTTGTCAAATAGCTTTGAGGGGAAAAACCCAAGAGGACAATCTAACGTTTTAGAAAGGCACATAGTTGCGATAAGAACTCTTTAAGGTCAGGGAACAAGAACAAAGCAGTCCAATCATCATTAGCTGACGTGCCTTTCTTGCAAGGATTTGTTGATGACCAAAGGTGATGATTAGCTCCTTATACCCATTTCTGCCCTCAATCTCCTAGTATAAGAAACTGTTGATTTAAAGTAGAGTTGGTCAATTCTTTTTTGTGTATAAAAGTTCAGATTTGTGATTTCTTATAAAATTATCTTTCAAGATATTAATAACATGGTTGGTCCTTTCTTTGTAAGTGCACAATGAAGCCTGCCAGTAGAATTTCTTGCTTGCTTGCACACTGTGAATCTATAACAAGTTGCTTGGGTATGAATGTGTGTGAATTCTTGGGATAATTTGTTTTTCACCTGTAATATGTAAAATGTAAAATCATGTAAATAATATTGAAAATATGCTGTGTTTTACTTGTATTCATTGTAATCATTCACTTGAAAAACATAATGTAACCACATTGTAATTTTTATATTGCCTTAAAGATTTTGCTGGGGTATATAAGCTATAAGGGAAAGAATAAAGATAAAGTTAAAATTAGTTAGAAAGAAGACATCAAAAGTGAGAGAGTTAGAAGGAAATCATCAAGACTAAGAGAATTAGGAGGAAAGCATCAAGAAAGTTAGAAGGAAAACATCAAGAATGAGAGAAGAAAATCACCAGGAAAATAAATATAGAATGAAAAAGAAGAACGGAAAAAAGTATGAAGGAAACCAATAAGAGAGAGTGTGGGTGTCTTTTCCCTTAACATCCTCAGATAAAAAAAAGTCTTGGTACACGCCAACTCCATGTATTCCCTTTGATCGCTTTGCTGCTGGAGGCTTCTCCCCAAGGCACCATACCGAAGGAACACTATCAAATTCAATTTATGAAGCCACAGTTACTCTATACTCAAATCACACAAAGATTCAACAAAGAGAAAGTATTACAAAACAATTTTGTTCTCATGAATATTGATACAAAAATATCAAATAAAATACTTGCAAACTGAATCCAAGAGTACATCAAAAAGATCACTGACCATGATTAAATAGGCTTCATCCCAGAGATGCAGGAATGATGAAAATCTGTCAGTGTAATCCACCATATTAGAAAACTGAAATAAAAAAAACACATGATCATCTCATTAGATGCTGAAAAAGACTTCGACAAAGTCTAACATCTCTTCACACTAAAAGTCTTAGAGAGATTAGGGTTAAAAGGGACATACCTAAATATAATAAAGGCAACTTACAGCAAGCCTATAGCCAACATCAAATTAAACTGAGAGAAACTCAAAGCAATTTCACCAAAATCAGGGACAAGACAAGGCTGTCTACTCTCTCCATATTTATTTAGTATAGTATTTAATGTTCTAGTTATAGCAATAAGGCAACAAAGGAGATCAAGGGAATACAAATTGGAAAAGAAGAAGTCAAAGTATTATTATTCATTGATGATATAATAGTATACATAAGCAAAAATAATTCTACCAGGCAACTCCTACAGCTTATAAACACCTTCAGTAATGAGGCAAGATACAAGATTAACTCAAAAATATCATGATTGCTCCTATATACAAAGGACAAATAAACGAAGAAAGAAATCAGTGAAACAACACCCTTCACAATAGCCACAAATAATATATGTTGGGGTAACTCCAAACAAGTGAAAGACCTATATGATGAAAGTGTCAAAGTTTTTATTTATATGTTTGGTTGGTTGGTTTTTACATCCCAACCACAGCTTTTCCATCTCTTCTCCTCCCAGTCCGGCCCCACATCTAATCCTCCAGTTCCATTTCTCTTCAGAAAAGGGAAGGGATATCAATCAACCATAGTATATCAAGTTGCAGTAAGATTAGGCACCTCATCTTCTGTTAAGATTGGCTAGGCAACCCTGTAGGAAGAGAAAAGGGTGTCCAAAGCAAGCAATAGAATCAGAGACAGTCCCTACCCCTCTTTTAGGAGTTACACAAGAAAACCAAGCTACACAACTGTAACATATGTACAGAGGGCCTGTATCAGTCTCATGCAGGCTCCCTGGTTGTCCATTCAGTCTCTCTGAGCCCCTATGAGCCCAGGTTAGTTGATTCTGTGGGTTTTCTTGTGGTGTCCTTGACCCCTCTAGTTCCTATAATTCTTAAGGTTCTAGTTGTAGCAATAAGGCAACAAAGAGAGATCAAGGGACTACAAACTGGAAAGGAAGAAGTCAAAGTTCTTTCTAGGTCTGGGTTATCTCACTCAGGGTGATATTTTTCTAGTTCCTTCCATTTGTCAGTAAATTTCATTATGTCTTTTTTAACAACTGAGTAATACTCTGTTATGTAAATATAACACATTTTCTTTATCCATTCTTTGGTTGAGGCACATTGAGGATTGTTTTCAATTTCTTGATATTATAAATAAATAAAGCTGCTATAAACATAAATGAGTAAGTGTCCTTGTGATAGGATAGAGAGTAATTTGGGTATATGCCCAGGAGTGGTACAGCTGAGTCTTGAGGTAGATTAATTCTCAATTTTCTGAGAAAACATCAGACTGATTTCCACAGTTTAGTGTGGGAAGTCTGCAGGCTATCAAAAGAGAAATGTAAACACTAACCCATCCACAAAAACCTTGACCCTACAATCTGTCCTGCCTGAATAATATGCTAGGGTAATCAGTGGTGACATAGACCTGTCAGAGGAGCCAACCAATTTCTGATTTGACCTAATGCCTACTCCTTGGGAAGAATCCTACACTTGACATTGCTTTGGTAACTGAGAACCAGAGATTGGATAACCCAGAGACCCAGGGTATAACCAAACACTACTGGTCTAAAAGAAAAAAAAATCAATAAAATGATTCCTAATGATATTCTGCTGTACTCGTAGATCAATGCCTTATCAATGAGATGTTTTAAAGAATCAGACTCTATCGATCCACCAAATATGTGTAAATACTCAAATCAGCATTATTGATAAGAATATAAAAGTTTATTCAGTCCCAGTCCAGCTGGCCTTGGTGGGTTCCCAATAGATCAGTTCCACTGTCACAGTGGGTGGGTGCACCCCTCGTGGTCCTGACTTCCTTGTTCATGTTCTCCCTCCTTCTGCTCCTCATTTGGACCTTAAGAGCTCAGACCCAGACCGTTGCTCCAAATTGGGTCTCTGTCTCTATCTCGATCCATCGCCAGATGAAGGTTCTAAGGTGATATGCAAGATATTCATCAGTATAGGATAGGGTCATTTCAGGTTCCCTCTCCTCAGTTGCCCAAGGTACCAGCTGGGGACATCTCCCTGGACACCTGAGAGCCCCTCTAGAGTCAAGTCTCTTGCCAACCCTAAGATGGCTCCCTTAGTTATGATAAATACTACACTGCTCCCGTATCCACCCTTCCTGGACTGGGACTGAATAAGCATGGGTTGAAACTGGACTCTCTGAACATGGCGGACAATGAAGACTGATGAGAAGCCAAGGATAATGGCACTAGGTTTCGATCCTAATACATGAACTGGCTTTGTGGGAGCTTAGCCTGTTCGGATGCTCACCTTCCTGGACCTAGATAGAAGTGGGAGGTCCTTGGTCTTCCCTCAGGGCAGGGAATTTGGACTGCTCTTCAGTATCGAGAGGGAGGGGGAATGGAGTGGGGGGAGGAGAAGAGGGATGTGGATAGGGGGAAGGGAGTGGGGGGAGGGGGCAATATGTGGGAGGAGGGGGAGGGAAATGGGAAACGGGGAGCAGGTGGAAATTTTAATTAAAAAAGAATAAAAAATAAATTAATTAATTAATTTAAAAAAATATAAAAGTTTATTTTTTTTAAAGTCAGAGTTAATTCCAGAACAGCATGTATACTAAGATACACAGTACTGTGCATACAGATGGTGCATTTGCATCCTGAAGGTATTATAAAGAACTTATATATATTTTCAGGGCTACCATTTGGTATTGGATAAGCAATTAGTGTCCTTTTTCCTAGGAAGATGCTTTCTCCCATTCTCAGCAACACTTTGTTACCTGTAGTTCTTTGTGTAGGATTGCGGTTTCTTGGATGTTTCCTGTCATGATGTATTAAGGAGGGGAATACGGGAGGTTTTGGAGGGAATGCATGAAGGAAGAAATGATGCAATTTTATTATAATCTCAAAATATGAACATCTAAAAAAATAAACTTATAATTCCAATTGGCTAAGACTTACAAATTATTTAGAATCTATTAAAACTTTTAAACTTGAGCTGGTGAGATTGTTTGGTAGATATAGATACTTGCCAAACAAGCCTGGTAATATTAATTTTATCCCCGAAACCCACAGAAAGATGGAAGGGGAGAACTGCTTCCACAAAATTTTTCTTTGGCCTCCCCACATGTAACACCTATGCATGTGCCACCATGCAACATGTGCACATGTGTTCATCACAATAATAAGTAAAAATTGTGTTTGTAAAAAGTCTTCCAAACCACATTTGATAACTACTAGTATTTACCATGTATAGTGTTGAAGTATACATTCTCGTCAAGGCATATTTTCAGAATTAACAGAAAATTTTCAAAATATTGCTGTTAAAAACAATTTTATGTAGGGTTAAGATTGTGGGTTTTATTTTTTAAGCATATGTATTTACTTTTGTCTGCATGTATATCTGTCCATCATGTGTATGCCAGAAGAGCATTTCAGATCCCCTGGAAGTGGAGTAACAGACAGTTGTGAACTGCCATGCAGACTTAATGTGTTTTTGCTGGAGCATTTTCTTTTAGAAATTGAATGCATGTACCCATTTCTCTTGATGGAAGGAAGAGAGGTAAAAAGGAGAGGAGAAGAAGTTAGAGAAGAAAAAAGGAAAGAAAGGAAGGAGGGTACTGGAAGGGGGAATAGAAAAGGAGGAAGGGGAGGAAAGAGAACTGGAGAGGAAAGGGAAGGAATAATAAGGAAAAAAGAATATCTAGCATTTGATTTATACATATGGTAACTATAATTTCTATTTTCAGGGTAAATGTAGTATAATAGTGATCTGCCAGTCCAGGCTTCCAGATGGATATATTCAAAACTAGGTTAAAAAATCACTAACTTTTTTTTATATGTGTACACATTGGTGATGGGAAATCCCAATGAGCTATCAACCTTACCTAACAAATTACAGGCAACTGAGGAAATCTGGGAGCAGGAGAGGTGACCCTACAGGGAAAAGTACACAAATTGGTTGTCTAGTGTCAAGTTGCCAGCCCTGAGAGCATACATACAAGTTGCATTATATGGACTGGTCAGGTTATATTTGGGAATATGTATGTATATACAAATGCATATATGTATGCAATGACATTTAGGGAAAGCAAGTCAAAATGGAGAGGGATATATGGAAAACTATGGGAGTAGGATAGAAAAGGGAGAAATGTTGTAATCAAAACAAAATTTCAAAGTTAAATAACAAAATAAGCAGTATTTAGAAAGAAAGAAATCATAGGACATGGTAGCAGCAAGAGATGCCATAAAGCAGTGGTATTCAACCTTCCTAATGCTGCTACCCTTGAATACAGTTCTTCATGTTGTGGTGACCCCCAACCATAAAATGAATTTCATTGCTACTTTATAACTGTAATTATGCTACTGTTATGTATTTTAATGTAAATATCTGATATGGAGGATATTTAATATGTGACAAATGTGAAAAGGTCATTTGGCCCCTCCAAAGGGGTTGCCATCCACAAGTTGAGAACCAGTGCTCTAGAATAATTTCTAGTACCAAAATCTGTATTTGTCATGGTTTTATAAAGAAACGGAACTTACATAACTCATATACATGACATACATATACATATATATAGAGAGAGAGAGTGGGGGGAAGATAATTTATTAGAATGGCTTACAGGCTGTGGTCCAGCTAGTTCAACAGCAGCTGTCTAACAACAAAAATGCCTAATTGTTCAGTCTAAGATGTTGAATATCTCATTTGCTCTTCAGTATACACCAGAATCCTGAAGCAGTAGGCTCTAATGCCAGTGAAGGAACAGACTAGCCAGAGATAGCAAGCAGGCTCCCATGCCCTTTATATAGCCTGCCAACAGAAAGTGTAATCCAGACTAAAGGAGTATAGTCCCACCTCAAGAGAAAAAAGTACAGATTAAAAGTGGATCTTCGCACTTCAAATGATTTAATTAAGTAAAAAAATCCTTCACAGACACTTGGGTTTTAAATAATTCCAGATGCAGTCAAACTGGCAACCAAGAAGAGCCATCACAAATGTTTACATACTTTACCACACTCAGTTATCACAAAGTCCTCTGTGATAAACATGATCAATTTCTGTATAGTAGAATGAATGAAAAGGAGCCGCAGAGTGATGAAACTTGTCAAAGTGGAAGAAGACCCCAAAAGTGAACTATTAGTGGTATCATCCAACAATATGAAACACGTCTTTCTTATGCCTGGAGCTCAGAAATGATTAGAAATTGTTTTCTGGCCTTCTTCCTTCTGCCCCCTTTCCTCTTTGGGCACATAACACCATCCAGCTCAGTCTGTCTGGCGCTGGGGGCAAATCCTCAGGACAAGTAGGCAGGCGAGACTTCCTTTGTCTCTCCAGCCTGCCTGCATCAAGCAAGCCAGCCTGCATCAAGCAAGGTAAGGCCTTTGTTTACAAACTACCCAACCTGCAGGGAGATCTGATCTAGGTACCAGGAGAGACAGCAGCGGGGTGAGTTTGTGACCTGACTGGCGGCAGCGGAAGCAGCCCTGGACAGGGAACTCTGAAGTTCCTCATCCCCCAACCTATACTCCCTGGGCTCCCTGCAGGGGCTCTACACCCTGCATACTGCCTCTCTCTTCTTGTCCCACCCAGCTTGCATCCAGAACCCTTCTTCCTTCTGCCCCCTTTCCTCTTTGGGCACATAACACCATCCAGCTCAGTCTGTCTGGCGCTGGGGGCAAATCCTCAGGGCAAGTAGGCAGACGAGACTTCCTTTGTCTCTCCAGCCAGCCTGCATCAAGCAAGGTAAGGCCTTTGTTTACAAACTACCCAACCTGCAGGGAGATCTGATCTAGGCACCAGGAGAGACAGCAGCGGGGAGAGTTTGTGACCTGACTGGCAGCAGCGGAAGCAGCCCTGGACAGGGAACTTTGAAGTTCCTCATCCCCCACCCTATACTCCCTGGGCTCCCTGCAGGGGATCTACACCCTGCATACTGCCTCTCTCTTCTTGTCCCACCCAGCTTGCATCCAGAACCCTTCTTCCTTCTGCCCCCTTTCCTCTTTGGGCACATAACACCATCCAGCTCAGTCTGTCTGGCGCTGGGGGCAAATCCTCAGGGCAAGTAGGCAGGCGAGACTTCCTTTGTCTCTCCAGCCTGCCTGCATCAAGCAAGGTAAGGCCTTTGTTTACAAACTACCCAACCTGCATGGAGATCTGATCTAGGCACCAGGAGAGACAGCAGCGGGGTGAGTTTGTGACCTGACCGGCGGCGGCGGCGGAAGCAGCCCTGGACAGGGAACTCTGAAGTTCCTCATCCCCCACCATATACTCCCTTGCCTCCCTGCAGGGGCTCTACACCCTGCATACTGCCTCTCTCTTCTTGTCCCACCCAGCTTGCATCCAGAACCCTTCTTCCTTCTGCCCCCTTTCCTCTTTGGGCACATAACACCATCCAGCTCAGTCTGTCTGGCGCTGGGGGCAAATCCTCAGGGCAAGTAGGCAGGCGAGACTTCCTTTGGTTCACTGGCCTGCCTGCACCAAACAAGGTAAGGCCTTTGTTTACGAACTACCCAACCTGCACGGAGATCTGATCTTGGCACCAGGAGAGCCATCAGTGGGAGAGCTAATCTGGGTACCAGGATTGCCGTCTTTGGGCACGGAGATCTGATATTGGTACCAGGAGAGACATCACTGGAGCACCAGGAGAGCTATCACTGCAGGGTGCCATCACTGGGAAAGTACATCAGTAGGCAAGGAGACCTGATCCGGTAAAAGAAGATCCATAGGGGAGCATTCGGAGAAAGAGATGGGCAGGCGCCAATGCAAGAATTCACCCAACAATCTGAAAAACTATATGAAACCACCAGAACCCAGCGACCTCACAACAGGAGGACATGAACACCTTATTCATGAAGAAGTAGATAAAATTGACTTTATGAAAGTGATTGACGCCCTTAAACAGCATGTAAAAAATGCCCTTATAGAAATGGATGAGAAGTATAACAGAAAGTTTGAAGAATTGAGTAAATCAGTGAATGATACCCTAGGAAACCAAGGAAAAACAATCAAACAAATAATGGAAACAGTTCAAGACTTAAAAACTGAAATGGAGGCAAAGAAGAAAACACAAACAGAAGGCCAGCTGGACAGGGAAAATCTAGGTAAACGAATAGAGACTACAGAAACAAGCATAACCAACAGAATACAAGAGATAGAAGAAAGAATCTCAGATTCTGAAGATACCATAGAGAAAATAAACACGCTGATCAAAGAAAACAGCAAGGCCAACAAATTCTCATCACAAAACATTCAGGAAATATGGGACACAATAAAAAGACCAAACCTAAGAATAATAGGAATAGAAGAAGGAGAAGAAGCGCAGCTCAACGGTCCAGAAAATATATTTAATAAAATTATAGAAGAAAACTTTCCCAACCTAAAGAAAGATTTACCTATGAAGGTTCAAGAAGCATACAGAACACCAAATAGGCTGGATCAAAAAAAAACATCCTCTCGCCATATAATAATCAAAACACAAAGCATACAGAATAAAGAAAGAATACTAAGAGCAGCAAAGGAAAAAGGCCAAGTTACTTATAAAGGTAAACCTATCAGACTTACACCTGACTTCTCTATGGAAACCATGAAAGCCAGAAGGTCCTGGATAGATGTACTGCAGAAACTAAGAGACCATGGATGCAAGCCCAGACTACTATACCCAGCCAAGCTTTCGTTCACTATAAATGGAGAAAACAAAATTTTCCAGGATAAAAACAAATTTAAACAATACGTAGCCACAAATCCAGCCTTACAGAAAGTAATAGAAGGAAAATCACTAATCAAGGAGTCCAACAATGACCACAGTAACTCAGACATCTAGAAACCCTTTACCAGCACATCTCAAAAAAGGGAAACACACAAAATCTACTACTAAAAAAAAAATGACCGGAGTTAACAACCACTGGTCATTAATATCACTTAATGTCAATGGACTCAACTCACCTATAAAAAGGCACAGACTAAGAGATTGGATACGAAAACAGGATCCAACATTCTGCTGTTTACAAGAAACACACCTCAACCACAAAGACAGGCACCTACTCAGAGTAAAGGGCTGGGATAAGGCTTATCAAGTAAATGGACCTAGGAAACAAGCAGGTGTGGCCATACTAATTTCTAACAAAGTTGACTTCAAACTTAAATCAATCAGAAGAGATGGAGAGGGACATTTTCTACTCATAACAGGAACAATTCATCAGGATGAAATCTCAATCCTGAATATCTATGCCCCTAATATAAAAGCACCCACGTACGTAAAAGAAACATTGTTAAAACTCAAGGCAGCCATCAAACCGCACACATTAATAGTAGGAGACTTTAATACTCCTCTCTCACCAATGGACAGGTCAATCAGACAGAAACCTAACAGAGAAATAAGAGAATTAATGGAGGTAATGAATCAAATGGACTTAACAGACATCTATAGAATATTCCACCCAAATAGGAAAGAATATACCTTCTTCTCTGCAGCTCATGGAACCTTCTCAAAAATCGACCACATACTCGGTAACAAAGCAAACATTCACAGTTACAAAAAAATATTAATAACCACCTGTATCTTATCAGATCACCATGGATTAAAGCTAGAATTCAGCAACAATGCTACCCCCAGAAAGCCTACAAACTCATGGAAACTGAATAGTCAACTACTGAACCATACCTGGATTAAGGAAGAAATAAAGAAAGAAATTAAAGTCTTCCTTGAAGACAATGAAAATAAAGAAACAACATACTCAAACCTATGGGACACTATGAAAGCAGTCCTGAGAGGAAAGTTCATAGCACTAACTGCCCACTTAAAGAAAACAGAGAAAGCACACATTGGAGACTTAACAGCCCACCTGAAAGCTCTAGAAAAAAAAGAAGCAGACTCACCTAGAAGGGGTAGAAGACTGGAAATAATCAAACTGAGGGCTGAAATCAACAAAATAGAGACACAGAAAACAATTGAAAGAATCAATAAATCAAAAAGCTGGTTCCTGGAGAAAATCAACAAGATTGATAAACCCCTATCCAAACTAATCAAACGGCAGAGAGAGAATTTGCAAATTAATAAGATCAGAAATGAAAAGGGAGACATAACCACAGACACAGAGGAAATTCAGAGAATCATTAGATCTTACTACAAAAGCCTGTATGCCACAAAACTGGAAAATGTAAAAGAAATGGACACTTTTTTAGATAAATACCATATACCAAAGTTAAACCAGGACCAGGTGAACAACCTAAATAGACCTGTTAGTCGTGAAGAATTAGAAGCAGATATCAAAAACCTCCCTTCCAAAAAAAGTCCAGGACCAGATGGTTTCAATGCGGAATTCTACCAGAACTTCCAAGAAGACCTAATACCTATACTCCTTAAGGTATTTCACAATATAGAAACAGAAGAGTCATTGCCAAATTCCTTTTATGAAGCTACAGTAACTCTGATACCAAAACCACACAAGGACCCAACCAAGAAAGAAAATTACAGGCCAATCTCACTCATGAACATCGATGCAAAAATCCTCAACAAAATTCTGGCAAACCGAATCCAAGAACACATTAGAAAAATTATCCATTATGATCAAGTAGGCTTCATACCAGAGATGCAGGGCTGGTTTAACATACGCAAGTCTATCAATGTAATCCATCATATAAATAAACTGAAAGAAAAAAACCATACGATCGTTTCATTAGACGCTGAAAAAGCATTTGACAAAATTCAACATCCCTTTATGATAAAAGTCTTGGAGAGATTAGGGATACAAGGGTCATACCTAAATTTAATTAAAGCTATATACAGCAAGCCGACAGCTAATATCAAATTAAATGGAGAGAAACTTAAAGCCATCCCACTAAAATCAGGAACACGCCAAGGCTGTCCACTCTCTCCATACCTCTTCAATATAGTTCTCGAAGTTTTAGCAATAGCAATAAGACAACATAAGGGGATAAAGGGGATTCAAATTGGAAAGGAAGAAGTTAAACTTGCATTATTTGCAGATGATATGATAGTGTACATGAGCGACCCCAAAAACTCCACCAAAGAACTCCTACAGCTGATAAACACCTTTAGTAATGTGGCAGGATACAAGATCAACTCCAAAAAATCAGTCGCCCTCTTATACACAAAGGATATGGAAGCAGAGAGGGAAATAAGAGAATCATCACCTTTCACGATAGCCACAAAAAGCATAAACTATCTTGGGGTAACTCTAACCAAGGAAGTGAAAGATCTATTTGACAAGAACTTTAAGGCATTGAAGAAAGAAATTGAAGAGGATACCAGAAAATGGAAGGATCTCCCTTGCTCCTGGATTGGGAGGATCAACATAGTAAAAATGGCAATTCTACCAAGGGCAATTTATAGATTCAATGCAATCCCCATTAAAATCCCATCAAACTTCTTCACAGATCTTGAAAGGACAATAATCAACTTTATATGGAGAAACAAAAAACCCAGGATAGCCAAAACAATCTTATATAATAAAGGAACTTCTGGAGGCATTACCATCCCTGACTTCAAACTCTATTACAGAGCTACAGTAATGAAAACAGCGTGGTACTGGCATAAAAACAGAGCAGTCGACCAATGGAATCGTATAGAAGACCCGGATTTTAACCCACAAACCTATGAACAACTAATTTTCGATAAAGGAGCTAAAAGTATACAATGGAAGAAAGAAAGCATCTTCAACAAATGGTGCTGGCACAATTGGATGTCAACCTGTAGAAGAATGAAAATAGACCCATATCTATCACCATGCACAAAACTCAAGTCCAAATGGATCAAAGACCTCAATATCAATCTGAACACACTGAACCTGATAGAAGAGAAAATGGGAAGTACCCTACAACATATGGGCACAGGAGATCGCTTCCTATGTATAACCCCAGCAGCACAGACATTAAGGGCAACATTGAATAAATGGGACCTCCTGAAACTGAGAAGCTTCTGTAAAGCAAAGGACACTGTCATTAAGACAAAAAGGCAGCCTACTGACTGGGAGAAGATCTTCACCAACCCCGCTACAGACAAAGGTCTGATCTCCAAAATATATAAAGAACTCAAGAAACTAGACTTTAAAAGGATAATTAACCCAATTAAAAAATGGGGCACTGAACTGAACAGAGAATTCTCATCAGAAGAAGTTAAAATGGCCAAAAGATACTTAAAGTCATGCTCAACCTCCTTAGCGATCAGAGAAATGCAAATCAAAACAACTTTGAGATATCATCTTACACCTGTCAGAATGGCTAAAATCAAAATCACCAAGGATAGCCTTTGCTGGAGAGGTTGTGGAGAAAGGGGTACCCTCATCCATTGCTGGTGGGACTGCAAACTTGTGCAACCACTTTGGAAATCAGTGTGGCGGTTTCTCAGAAAAATTGGGATCAACCTACCCCTGGACCCAGCAATAGCACTCTTGGGAATATACCCAAGAGATGCCCTAGCATATGACAAAAGCATTTGTCCAACTATGTTCATAGCAGCATAATTTGTAATAGCCAGAACCTGGAAGCAACCTAGATGCCCTTCAATAGAAGAATGGATGAAGAAAGTGTGGAATATATATACATTAGAGTACTACTCTGCGGTAAAAAACAATGACTTCTCTAATTTTGCATGCAAATGGATGGAAATAGAAAATACGATCCTGAGTGAGGTAACCCAGACCCAAAAAGAAGATCATGGGATGTACTCACTCATAATTGGTTTCTAGCCATGGATAGGGGCCACTGAGTCTATAATTTGTGATCCTAAAGAAGCTAAACAAGAGGGTAAACCCAAGGAAAAACATATAGATATCCTCCCAGCTATGGGAAATAGACAAGATTGATGGGCAAAAAATGGGAATCTTGGGGGGTGGGGTGGGATGGGGATGAGGGGAGATGGGGAGAGAAAAGTGTGAAGGAGAGGATGAGGGGAACTGGGGGAATCGGGGTGATTGGGGGTAAAGGAAGGTTGGATGGGGGAGCAGGGAAACTCATACCTTAGTTAAGGGAGCCACCTAAGGGTTGGCAAGAGACTTGAACCTGGAATGGCTACCAGAAGCCCAGGGCAATGTCCCCAGTTAGTTCATTGGGGCACCTGAGGATAGGGAACCTGAAATGAACCTATCCTATAATCATACTGATGAATTTCTTGCATATCGCCATAGAACCTTCATCTAGCGATAGATGGAGATAGAGACAGAGACCCACACTGGAGCACCGGACTGAGCTCCCAAGGTTATAATGAGGAGCAGAAGGAGAGAGAACATGAACATGGAAGTCAGGACCATGAGGGGTGCACCCAACCACTGAGACAGGGGGGCCGATCTATTGGGAGCTCACCAAGGCCAGCTGGACTGCTACTGAAAAAAACATGGGATAAAACCGGACTCTCTTAATGTGGTGGACAATGAGAGCTGACGAGAGGCCAAGGAGAATGGCACAGGAACTTTCATCTGGCGATGGATCGAGAGAGAGACAGAGACCCAATTTGGATCAACCGTCTGAGCTCTTAAGGTCCAAATGAGGAGCAGAAGGAGGGAGAACATGAGCAAGGAAATCAGGACCACGAGGCGTGCACCCACCCACTGTCAGTGGAACTGATCTATTGGGAGCTCTCCAAGGCCAGCTGGACTGGGACTGAATAAGCATGGGTTGAAACTGGACTCTCTGAACAAGGCGGACAATGAAGGCTGATGAGAAGCCAAGGACAATGGCACTAGGTTTCGATCCTAATACATGAACTGGCTTTGTGGGAGCGTAGCCTGTTTGGATGCTCACCTTCCTGGACCTAGGTAGAAGTGGGAGGACCTTGGTCTTCCTGTAGAGCAGGGAATTTGGACTGCTCTTCAGTATCGAGAGGGAGGGGGAGTGCACTAGGGGGAGGAGAAGAGGAGTGGGGATAGGGGGAGGAGAGCGGGGGGAAGGGGCAATATGTGGGAGGAGGGGGAGGGAAATGGGAAACGGGGAGCAGTTGGAAATTTTAAGTAAAAAAGTATAATAAAAAAAAAGTTGCTAACAAAATAACTACAACTTACTTACAGATCCAGTTGAGTAAGTATGTAAATGTGAAATCCTGCAAAACAATATTCATTAAGATCATTTATCCTCCTAGGGAGTTGGTGGAAAATGGAACTGGGGCAGACAAAGCCAGAAGGTGTTTCTAGTTTATCTGCTATGATTTAATTTCACTAAAGACTTAATATAAATAGATTGAGATCTTAACAATGATCCATCTGAGACATTATAAACAGGTGTGTGTATGCTATTCTCTTGAAGTCTTTCTTTTTGAGTTCTAAGTATTTTATCTTGTAAATTCATATATTGAACAATGTAATTTTCAGAAAATGATTTTTTTTTTTGCTACTGAAATGGGGTAGCATATAAATCAAAGACACAATCACTCTCAGGCTGGATAACATACTTAATAGTGTCAGCCTTCGTGGAGAATTAGTTTCTACCAGGAGAAGGAAAATTTGACTCTCAAATACATAACTATGTACACAGAAAACAGAGCAAATATTTTCTTTCTGCTGAATCTGAAAAACAAATACACAGCTTTCTCAAAAAAAAAAAAAAGAATTATTTACTGGCTTTCCTCTTCCACCCTATACTACTGTGTTGGTCAAGATCTCATCACAGTGACAATTACTAGAGGAAACCAACTTAAGGAAGGAAAGTTTTATTTTCACTTATGATTTCAGAGGTAGTTGACTGTAGTGCTTTGAATAATAATGGCCCCTATAGGTTCATATATTTAATTTGGTCACAAGAAATTGTCACTATTAGGAAGTGTGGCTTTGTTGGAGTAGTTATGGCTGTATTGGGGGAAGTGTGTCACTGGGGGTGGAATTTAAAGTTTTAGTTGCTCAAGCCTGGCCCAGTGTCACTATCTCTTCCTGCTGCCTGTTGATCTAGATGTAAGAACTCTTACCTCCTTGTAACACCATATCTGCTTACATGCCTCTATGTTCTACCATGATGATAATGGACTAAACCTCTGAAAATTTCCATAAGCAAACCACCCAAATTAAATGTTTCCCTTTATAAGACTTATTGTGATCATGGTGTCTCTTCACAGTAATAGGACAGTGACTAAAACAGCGTAAACATGCTCCCCATATTTCATGTGTTAAAGGCATAATCCCAGAAGTTATATACTAATGAATTTTTTCTATGGAACCTTTGGAATAGTTTAGATTATGACTATATTAATAACTTTATAAGAAGAGTTATCTTGTTTTCCTTCCAAATGTGATTTTGCCCACTTTGTTATGATGCAGGATAAACACCTTTACGAGATGCTACACAGATGTCCCGGCCAGGCTCTTGAACTCATGTATCTTTTCTTTATAATTTTACAATATAAAATACTTTGTTATGGAACTTGAAAATGGACAAGGTGAATACCACACTGACTTTTTGTGGCACTAATTTTGCATTAGTGTTGTGCATACTTGGAAATGCTCAAATTTGGGTTTCTAGCAGTATGGTATAGATTGGTAATATTGCATTGTGTAAGAACACTCAGACCTTATCTATTTACAAAATCTCTCAAATGCTGTATTTAATGAGTCATAGGGGGCCAGAAGTGGAAGGTATCATCACAGTCAGGCTGTTGATAGCCCATAATTGACACAGGAGGAAAAAAAGTCTAAGAGAGCATAACCTGGGAGGTAGTCAGAGTTGAGTTCCCACCCTCTGGCTTTATCTTCTGATCCCTCGGAGTAGTTTTGTGGTACCTGCTCATATATTTATTTCTCATGTGTGCTATAATATGAATAAGGTTGTTGTTGGGAGGCTGTTTTTCATGGGTCTGTTGAATTTCTGCATGTATGAAAAGAACTTTTTGCTCTTTGCCACTTATTCAGTAATCTTGCATCTTATGCTGGCATCTGTGAAACTGCAGCTACCCTGCTACTTGAAAACAGAAAGCAAAATCTCAGACACTTTATGGCTTCTCCCAGTTGCAGTCAGTGCTTTCAGAAGTTGTTAGTAAATATTTGAGGATAGTTGTGTTCTATTTAAACTAGTTTTAGAGATTCTGAGGCAAAATGAAACAGCAAAACAAAAATAAAAGAAATGAAAAGTAGGTTACGGCCTTGTTGGATCCTGTAATTAAATAGCCCCAGGAATTGGGGTGGGAAGGAGTGTGTGATAAATTTCAATTATTATAAAAAAAATTTCAATTATTATTTAAATAGGAAACCTTTCTCATTTCTCCTTTAATGCAACATCTACTAATTTGGCAAAAAATGATAGAAAAAAATTAAAAATTAGAAAGTGAATATATACCATAAAGGTAAAGATGTAAATAGAATTGGGGGGGGTATTTTTCACATCCTTTCTAAACCCAAATGCACTAAGGTTATAACAATGAAAGTATCACCTAAAAGGTACTTTGACTTTAAGTGAAAGAAGTAATGAGCTAGGAAAAACAGTATAGACCTTGTGAAACGCCCTATTTTCATACGACACACTCAGATCTAGTAAGAGGAAGGGTGTCAAGTTTATAGAGATGGCAATGACGATAATAAAATTCAAGAGTTCTTAAGCACCATGTAATATTTCTCATTAATTTTGATTATATACTTTTGTTTATTTGTAGCTCGATTTTAGGGTCACTGGAAGGAAAATACCATTTTATCCTACTTATAAGGTCCTGTTATATAATTGCTGACTATCTGCCATATTAACTCCAGACACCAAGGTGTGACAACTGATTAAAAATTGATTCCTTAGTTTCATTGAATTTTAAATAGTTAAAATTTATGTTTAAAGATCAGCTTTTGGCTAATGGACACTACAAGTGACTATAGTGACTATAACAACTACAGTACAATTAGGAACATTAAGAAGAATTAGAAGTCTGATTGGAAATCCGAATTTCAGTTATTTTTGATATACAATAAACAGCAATGCTATTGGTGTACAGGCTACAAAACTCCTTCACTTACTCAGCAAACATTTATATACATGTATGGTGTGCATAAGTGGAGTAGAAGTTTAAACACCAACAGGTTAAAAATGAGTAGGTCTGTGCAAGGTTACAGAAAACGTCACTGGGAAGGAATGAGCCACAGATCTCGCGAGACCTGCTACTGTCGCAATTGTCACGAGAGCTCCAAGTTCCATGAGAGTTTCAAGTCCTAGGAGAGGTTAAGTGCTGATGTTCTGGGCGGTCCAGAAACTGTGAGGCATTGCCTCAGCTAGGTCAGAGTTCCGAACCATGTCTTCGGATCTCAGATCAAAGCAGGGGAGGACTAGATCCAAGAGCCAGGCTTTGTGAGTAGCACAGTTCAAGATGGTAGCTGATAGCGGGTACAGAGGCAAGAATCCTGCCCTCAGAATGTTTCCGGGGACTCTTGAGTTCTGGCCAGGGGATCAGTATGGCTGCCGGCCCTCAGTTTGGTTTCTGGGCTGCAGTATGTCAGTGTCTGCAAAATATGTGGGACCGGAGGCACTTGGGCTTGTTTCTGTTTCTCCTCTGGATGCTGGTGATCCTGAGCTATTTTGTGAATACTGGTGAGTGTTGATTCTCGGCTAGATAAGGTATAACAGGAGCTTGGCAAGTGTGGGGAAAGTGAGTCCAAGGGGCAGAGTGATGAGAGGTGCCCAGGAGGGGAGTGGGGCAAAAAGGGGGTGATTGGGGTGCCACTCGGCAGGAGTAATGGGGCTAAAAGAATCAGAGTGAGACAGAGGGCCAGGCAAATTAATAGGGGCCCAATGGTTAGTGAGGCAGGAATTGAGGGGACGAGGAGGGAATGGGGTTGAGGTGGGGGACAGTGATTGCAGGGACATGTAAGATTGGACTGGAGTGCTGTAGTGAGATTTGGGGGTGAGGCAGGATGGAGGTGATTAAAATGTGTGAGGTGATTGAGGGTTTGAGTCCAGTATTGAAATGTGTGAGGGAGTTTTTGAGAGGGTAAGGCAGGGTTGTGGTGTGGGGTGAGCAGGACCAAGGGAGAGGCCAGGGCTGAGGGTTGAGGCAGGATTAAGGGCGCCAGATGGGAACTGAGGGGATTAAAAAAGTATACCAATAATTGAAATGTGTTTCAGTCTTCCTCAATAACCCTTCACCTCACACACTTTCTTTTGTAAAACCCCTGTCCTTTTTTAGGGCCAAATAGTATTTCATTATATGAATTTTATACATATATATACACATATTTTATATATGTATATATATTTATTTATCAAATGTACTAAATTTGTGTTGTTTCTTACCTTTCTGTTACGAATAATTCTTTTATGAGCATTTGTATATAAATTATTGTGTGGATGTATTAAGAGTAGAATTTAGGGGTCATGTAGGAACTACATATTGAATTTTTTGAGGAAGCCATAGGCAGATTTCATGACTGACTCATTTATGTTCCTAGCAGCAGTGTTCAACATTTGCTGTTCCTCTCTCTTTGTGATGATAGCATCCTGATAGCTATAAATTGATACCTTGTTTTGATTTTGATTTGCATTTCTTCAATGACTAGCGATGTTAAACACCTTTTCATGTGTTTGTTAACATTTGTTTAACTTTGGGAAAATGTTCTTTAAAAAAACTGCTCATTTTAAATGTGTTTTAAAATTTTAATGCATTTTTAGATTTTCCTTTTGTATTCTATATATAGGATTATTATCCAAGAATACCATTTGCAAATATTTCCTCCAGTTCTATAGATTGTCGTTTTACTTTCTTCATAATGTCCATAATGTCTTTGTTTAAAATTGCCTTGCAACCTATCCCAGGTCTGGTTAGCCCAGGTTATTCTTACACTTGTCAAAATCCTTCTGCCTCTGCCTCATGCTGGGCTTTACAGGCATGGGACACTGTGTCCAACATAATGTTCTTTGATGTACAAAAGATTTACATTTCTATGAACTACAAATTATGTTTTTTTCTTTGTTTGGTCTTTCAGTGTCATATCGAAGTAACCATTGCCAAATCCGAGGTCATGCAAAATTATTTCTGTTTTCTTCTAAGAATTTTAAAAATTTATCTCTCAAATTTGAATTGTTCGCTCATTTGTGTTAATTTTTATATATAGTATGTATGAGGAGTTAACTTATTTTACCTTTCGCATGCAACTAATCAGTTTTAATCTCAAAAGGTTTTAAAAACTTTAATTTTTATTTGTGTGTGTGTCTGTGTATGTGCACTGTTTGTGTCAAGTCATCTTTAGAAGCCAGAGAAGAATATCAGATACCAGATACTGTGGAGCTAGAGTTAACAGGCAGATGTGAACTTCCCAAGATGGATCCAGGGAACTGAACTCTGACCCTCTAAAAGAGAAAACTGTACTCTTATTCCTGAGTGTCTCACCAGCCCCTGTTGTTATTCTTATTGGGAGTGTATGTGTGTATGTGAGTGAATGTTTGTGCATACCACAGTGTGCATGTGGAAGTCAGAGGGGAACTCCAGAGTCAAGTCAGTTCTCTTTCTGCCTTTATACCCTTACCTTCCAAGAACCAAACTCAGGTTCTCAGGCCTGATTTGCAAGTGCTTTTACCAATACCAGTGGCCCATCTTGCTAGCACCAGATCAGATTATTTTATTTTGGCTACCCAATAAACTAATGATAAGAAAGGGTGTGAGGGTACAAAAAAGTGGCATTTAGCTGTACTATTAGTATGCTTCAGGAAAGTCATAGCCCAGTGACACAGTCTGCGAGGTCCTGGGAATAATTTGGAGCATCAAGAATAAAATACAAAATCGCCAAACAGAACAAGCAACATCAACAAAATAAGAATTTAACAAAAATATTTTAAATGTTAGCAAATATATAGCTCTAATAATAATATTCCAAGCAGGTGATAATCATTGTAATATTCTTTAAAATAAAATGAATTAAGAAAAACATAAATGTTTTCCTAGATAATAATTCAACAATATAAAGGAGTTCTAAGGCATAATTAAAGAGACTATTGAATATTTTTCTTTATCTTACATAGGAGAGAATTATACAAATGAAAGTAAATTGGCTTATCTGTAATAGAATCAAAGAGGGCTAAGAAATACTTTCTGTACCCTCATGTGAGGACATCAGCATACTTGTCAAGACTTTATTAGCTAGGTTCTTATATAGTTGGAATACATACTGTTTCTGATTTTTCTTTTTTTTCTTGGGTTTTCCATTGATAAACCTTTAAACACTAAGCTCTTTGTTAAGCAGATTTGTTATTTAAATCATTGTCCAGAAGACCAGTGGAATGTGTGAGTCTGTATATTAAATATTTGCTAATTTGAATACTTTTTCAGTTTTGTGACAGAATCACAATCTGAATATTAATGCTATTAACACTGTTACAAGATTAAAATGCAACATCTGTTATATTTCCATAACTAGTTTAAGCATGTTTAGTTACTATTAAAGCTTCATTGAAAATGACAAATGTTTATATATACTGGGATTAATAATTTCACTTCTATACATTTCTCAGATTCTGTGTCTTTAAGTGAGAAATTTCCATGGCACAATGGAACTTTAAAAGTTCGATCCAACTGGGAAATTCTGTTGAAATTTTTCTTTCCAACAAGTAAGTTGTCTATTTATGTATTTATTTTTTTACTTAATGTCCTTGTTTTAAAAAGAGTAGTTAAGCACTTCAGAAGCAGACTATTTTCAACATTGCAGTGGAACAGACCTGAGTTTGAGCCCTGACTCTGCCCTTTGCCTTAAGCAAGACAATCTCTCTGGATGTCTTCTTACAACGAAGATACATACCACAGGAGTTGTGAGGATAAACTGGGACGATAATTGCAAGCAAAAATGACAGATTAAGGCTTAAGTTTGTACTTTTTCATAAAGTACCTTTCCTTTAGAAATACCTAAAGCTTTTATAATTTACCTGAGTGGCATGGCCTAGTTTAGTCACTGACCCAATATTGTGAAATTGATGTCGTTTGTGGCATTATCAGTGGCTCTGTTGCTATGGAATATACCAGATGTTTTCCCATCTGTGATAATGATAAAACATCCAGGCTTCAAGTCACATAATTTTGCGATCTGTATGTGGTATTTTTTATCAAGTACATGATGACCCTTGAGAATTATTAGCTACAAATAAACATATTTTATTTTCTACAGTATGTACAAACCCTTTCAAAGTGAAGTTTCTTATAAATTGCCATGATAAAGATTTTGCTAAAAGCTATATAGAATTTATTCTAAGAAAACCTGATATACTTATCTAAACACAAAATTGAATCCATTGTTTAATTCCAGATCACACCATTCAACTCTTCTGTGGAAAAATCTATGCTTCTCTAGTGATTTCATCAAGTATAAAATAGCCATTGCACACACTATGTACATATACACATAAATATTTATGGCAAGGACACTGTGCCCCATAAGTTATTGAGTGTATTGTTAAATAGCTGGTAATTTAAACTTTTATTTTTTCATTTTGACTTTAGCATTTATCATTGTTTGTATTTTTGAATGTACTGTGTTAAATGTTTTCCTTTTTCTTTTTCTTTGTATTCATTTGATTATGAAAATGCTTTTTAATCATTCTAACTATTCTTTCTTGGATTCCTATCTTTGGAAGCATGCATTATAAGGGAGAATCAGGAGGTAATGACTTGTAATAAGCAATCATATCTCAGCAAGACTGAATGTTTAAAATCCAAGTGCTGTTTTTCATCATCTGGGACCAAAATGAGGTGCTATGCCCCACTAAGAGATAGTAAGTAGATCAGATCTTATTTATTTGCTTTAAATACTAAAAAAACAAAAATAGAAAAAAAAACATTTAAATAAATAGATTGCAAGGTTTTTAGATTTTTCAGCTCAACATTTCCAAGGAATTCCCAAACCAAGACCAATGGTATCATTAGAAATTCTGAGATAGTTCCCTAGCAGTTTGTGTTTAGTTAGTTCTTCGACGATAACTAACCATCCAGAATTAGTCTAAGCTGTTCAGTTGGTTCAGTCACTCTCCCTTTTCTTTCAAAGCTTCTAAGCTGCTGTATGAGGTATGATTCTCTGCCTGAAAGAAGGTACCAAAAAGGTGTAAAAAGGGCATAGTAGCTTCCTTTCTTGCTGCTATGACACAGATGCCTACCAAAAACAACTTGTAAAAGGCTTCATTTCACTCCCTCTTTCAGCGGCTTCAGTTCATGGCACCTTGGCTCCATATATTTCAGCAGAATATCATGGTAGTTAGAACATGTCAAGGAGGGAAGAGAGTGAGCCATTTTATAACCAACTAGGAATCAGAGATGGAGAACACACATAACATGATCTACTTGTGCTACGTGGGCCCTACCTCTACTTTTCACTGGCACCCAGTGTCATTAGTAAACAATAAATCTCTAAAGTGATTAAACTATTTGTTAATTACAGGAGAACCTTCACAATCTACGGTGTCTCGAGATTTTCTTACAGATACATTCAGAGGTGTGCTTCATTAAATCTTCTAGGCTTTTCTGAATTCGAAGTCAATTGACAGTCAACGTTCACTATCATAGGGAGTAATTCCTTCTCACTCATTGTGAAGTGTCTTAGATGATAGCCCTATTCCAAAAGTGAGATTACCAGGAAAAAAAATCACAAATTTATTTAATTATAGTTTTCTGTGACACTGAGGCTTCTGAATTAAGAGTTGGTGATAGAAAGTAGCATTTAATACACTTTGACTCCATGGAGCACAGCCACATGTAGAAATGATTGGACACAAAGTGTGATTTAAATGAGGAAGTATGAGAAGGTCTGTCCAGATTCTTAATGCCCTCCCTGTATCCTTCCTCCCAGGTATCTGCTTTAGGGCCCTTTGGAACTAGAAATCCTGTGACCTGCTAAATCAGGGATTGCTTCCTTTTTCTACTTTTCTTCTTCCCTTCTCCCACTTTTGTTTGCTTCAGATTTTTTGTTTGAAATGGGGTCTCAGGAAGCTGAAATTTGCCTTAAGTTTGCTGTATAGTTGAGAATGACCTGGAACTTCGGATTTTCCTATTTCCGAACTTCAGATGTTCAGATTATAGTCATTTGGCACAGCATCTATCTGCTCACAACATCTTTATCTCCAAGAATGAAAGGCAGGGGGAAATCAGAGTAACAGTTTTGAGCTTATGACTGATTTGGGGTAAAAGAACTTCTACTTTCTGTGACCTGTCTTGGGTGAATAAATTTGAATTTCTCTGACTTTTCATCTGGGGGAGAAAAGAGGAGGAGATAAGAAGCTAGGTGAAAATCAGAAAGAAATCGGCCTATTTTTTCTGAGACAGGAGTCCCCTATGTTTTAGTCTGGCCTTGAAATTTCTCTATAGCAGGTGAGGACCTCGAGTTTTCAGTGAGCTTATAGGCTTGCACTACCATGCCTAGTTTATGTGGTGCTAAAGTTCAAACATGGGGCTTCATGCATACTAAACAATCACTCTACCAACTTTTGGGCTTCTAAGGCTACATACGAGGCCCTCTCTCTGGTATCATATTCTGCTCAGTCCTAATAACACCACTTAGGAACAGCTTAGCTTAACTTTTTATTCTGAGTTTCTCTTGTATCGAATTCTTCTCATTTGTCTTGTCTTCGACAACTTAGCATGCAGCAGTAGATGTGAATGTTTCCTGTTAGCTGTCTTTATTAGCTTTTCTTTGTTCTGTTTCTTTTAGAATAATCCAAAACAAAGTTATCTTCTTAAGATTTTTCTTTCTGAAGTTAAAGAAATAACACCATCTGTATTTTTCTTCTACCTTATTTGCTACTGGGGGCATATTATCTGTTGGTCCCATGATAAGTGTATTGGGTGTGATAGAGCACTAAGAAATAACAGGATCCATGCAGAACAATATCTTAGGTCTACATATAGTCCTTATTCAATTTCGAGCTTTTTGTTGTACATCTAGTATTAATGATGAAAACTAAAGCCTGATCATGAATATAGTATTGAAGTTTTAATGCTTTCATGTTGTATTTAGAATTCATTCATCAGTTTACTGTTTCTATTATGTGTAAAGAAACATTTGGTTCTTTTAATGGAAAAAATTAAACCATGACTTACAGTTCCCCAATCACATTAGAATGCATTTCCCAGTGTATATGAGGCTAAATATGCTTCTTTACCTGCAATTTTTTGCTTCTGTGTTTAATTAAGTGCTTTATAATTTGGAAGTAAACACTGAAGAAGCCATTTCTTTTTTTTTTCTTAAAGACTTATTTAATTATGTATACAGTGTCCGGCCTGCATGTATCCCTGCAGGTCAGAAGAGGGCACCAGATCTCATTATAGATGGTTGTGAGCCACCATGTGGTTGCTGGAAATCAAACTCAAGTCCTCTGGAAGACCAGTCAGTGCTCTTAACCTCTAAGCCATCTCTCCAGCCCCAGAAGCCATTTCTTTACCAGGTTAACTATTCATAGATTGATTTGTTCTTCAGATGCTCTAGAAGGTAGAACATATAACCATAGAGCAAGTACACTTAGGGCCATACTAAGAATCCAATATTATGAAACTTAATCTGCCAATGAAAACAGCCTGATTATTCTGTTAAGGTATTGTTGGGGGGGGGGGGCATTTTGAAAGTAGCTTTTAGTTGCATTTCAAGAACTCTGACCTGAATCATAGCAGGGAGGTTCACTGTTCACTTTACTTCATTAACTGATTTTTTTTATAAATACTTTATAAAATAGTTTAGGTTTGCTTTTCTTGCCTAGCTATAAAACTGACAAGATGTAATTAAACCAACAGAGCCTACACAGATGCTCCGGGTGTTTGGGTTCTCTGTGATCATCATGATAATCCTGGGATTTCTTCCTATGTATTTCTGTTCTCTTTGCCGGAGAAGGTAAGTAAACATAAATCTTTATTTGCTAATTGCTAACTATCTGTGGATATATTTGTGTTGACTCATTTATTTTATTGCTTTATATATGAAGGGATAATGTTTGAGTTCTTTATTTTTGGAGAAAAAATTAAAAATAAAATTACCAATATTTTCTTTTAAAGACACATTATTTTTCACAAATATGAAATGTCCTGTTTAATAGGCTTTGTATATTTTATCATCAAACAAACTGGGATGAAAAAGAAGTGAGCGAGCTGGAGATGTGTGGAGTTGTGGCAGCCAACTCGGGGGAATCTCTGCAAGTGGTGAACTACCAGGGCTCTCACACCTTTATTCTTAAAACATTGGTCTGTCTTTGAACAGAAGTTATGGCAGACTTTTCCTTAGAGTCTTATGCCAGCTACCAATGGAAAACTAGCACTTGATGCTTCCAAATTTGTTTCAATTTTTTTTTTTTTTGTAGATTTCCACCCACTGAAGCAGAATGAGTATGAAGGTACACAGCAGAGCCAGAATAAGAATAACAAATGAGGCAGGGGGATATGGCTAAATGACATAGTACTTTCTTTGCATGTGGTCCAAGGGTTCAGTTCCCAGCATCAAAAAAACGTTAAGGTGTTAGGAGCTTAGCATTTAGGGAAATCCCATATTCAGATTCAAGTACAAGGTCAGCAAAGGCATGACTGAGAGCAATTCAGTTTCCCCTTCAGTTTTCTGGGAAAAGGTTTTGGTTCCAGATTAACCATTTCTGATGTTTTTACAGTTTATTTTATTTTTCATAAGGATATCAAGGTTTTGTTATCACTCTAACAGACCTTTATGTATGTATGTATGTGTGTGTGTGTGTGTTTCTAGTACTAAGGATTGAACGTAAGACTTTGTGTGTCATAAGTGTTTCATTGCTAAGGAAAGTACTATACCATAAAGCTATGTACCCAGTCAGGGTCTCATTGAGTTGTCTAGTCTGGTTTTGAGCTTACTATGTAATTCAGGTTGGCCTTGTAGTTTTGATTTACCTTCCTCAGCCTCTGTGTAGCTGGGATGATAAGCCTATACACACAAGGTGCAATTTTAACAGAACGTTTTAAATTCTTGTGTTAAGTCATAACATTTCAGCTATTCCCATTTGCATGCAAGCCAATTCTTTTTCTCAGATTTCATTTAACTTTAAATTTTGATGGAGGAAGGTCATTGGCTAATAAAGAAATTGCCTTGGCCCATTTGATTGGCCAGCCTTTAGGTGGGTGGAGTAAACAAAATAGAATGCTGGGAGGAAGAGGAAGTGAGCTCAGATGCAGGGCAGCTCCTCTCAGAGCCAGACGCAATGAAGCAAGCCGCCAGGTCAGACATGTTGAATCTTTCCTGGTAAGATTGATGCTACACAGATTATTAGAGATGGGTTGATCGGGATATGAGAATTAGCCAGTAAGGGCTAGAGCTAATGGGTCAAGCAGTGTTTAAAAGAATACAGTTTGTGTGTCGTTATTTTGGGGTATAAGCTAGCCAGGTGACCAGGAGCTGGGGCGGCAGGAACACAGCCCGCAGCTCCCCACAACAAAATTTTGAGTATAGAATTTTTTGTGTGTATGGTGTATGCTCATGTGTATGAGGATGCATGTGCCTGTGCTTGTGAGGAGGTCAGATGATGCTAGAGGCTCTGGTCTATCACTTTCTGCCTTAATCATTTGAGATAGGTTGAGATTACAGGTGTGCAAGGCCTGCCTGACTTTTATTTTAATGTTGTTGCTAATAACCAAACCCAGATTATCATGCTTGTATACCAAGTGTATACTTGAGTGTATGGTTTCTAGCCTCCTCTACTCTTTCTTTCTTTCCTCCTTCCTTTCCTTCCCCCTCCCTCCCTCCCTGCCTTCCTGTCTTCCTCCCTTCATTACTATATTTACTTGTGTGGGTGTTTTGCCTGTATGCACATCTGTTCCATGTACATGTTTGGTGCCCCAGAGGCAAGAGGACAGCATCAAATATCCTAGGCTTGGAGCTATAAATGGTTGTTAAGCCTCCTTGCGTGTTGCTTGGAATCAAATTCATATCCTTTGGAAGAGCACCCAGTGTTCTTAACAACTGGGCAATCTTTCCAGTTCCTCATTAGCCTTTTTTATTTTTTTCTTTTCCTTAAGTTATTGGGAGTAGGAGTGGAATTTTTTTGACTCCCCTTTTCCCTTCAAAGCATGCTTTCACAGAAAAAAAAACTTTAAAAGTAAAATCTTTGTTAGATTTTGATAGCTAGAATTATTCCTTATAATTTGGAAATTGTCTGGATAGTACGATTGGCATAATTTCACTTAGATCTTCGATTACATATTTACCAACTGATTTTATGAAGACATTTATATCCATTGGATTGTTCTCTTTAAACTAAAATCCAAAAATTATCCCCTGATGAGAACTTATTTTATGTTTAATATAAACTATTTTTGAGACTAAACCACTGTGAATAAGAACTTGAAATCCATATGTTCTGGTTTCCCATGCTGTTGTGTTTCTATTTTGTGTGAGGGGTATGTTCCTTCTATCCTTCTAAGCTGCCGGCCATGGCCTCAGAACAAATGGCAGTTTCATCTAGGTGTTTAGCTCAGTTTCTTCTAGCACCAGTGGTTGAGAGTAGATGGGATACTATCAGTTTCTCCTGGAAGGCTGATTTTAAAAAGTAAAGAACAGATAAGGAGATAAACGGAAGCCAAAGGTTGCAAAACCCCTCTGTTTGAGGGGCAAGATACCTCATTAGAATAATCCTCTTAACTCACTTCCCATCTCCATTTCAAAGAATAAAGAACATAAGATGTTAAATTAGTCAGAATAAATAACTTCATAAAATGAAAATAGGCATAGTAGTAAAATTCATGGATTTACTGTTTAAAAAGGAAAACAGTGAATGGAGAAAGGGCTCAGCAGTTAAAAATGTGTAGTGCTCTTGTTTCGAAGGCATGTTTACCTGCAAGTTCAAGTCTGGAGATATCTGCTGTCTCTGGCTTTACTCCCCTCTCACAGAATGCATCTATCCAGTTAAGATTAAGGGAAAGAAGCCAGACACAATAGTTAGTGTAAATCACAGGAACTAAAAGGCAAGTACATATCTGCATTAACATCTGTGCCTCTGTTGAAAGAATACTGTCATTTCATCATTACAAGGCACCCTTGTGCTCTTCTTAGCTCCTTCTGTCTTACACTTGAGCTCTTAGAGTGTTCCTTAGTGGGGAGAACTGTTGTAACAACTCTCTTGGTCATTAGTTGCAAACCAAAGCAAATGAAATTTTGCTTTGATATTCTCTTGCCTCTTTAATTTGGACACTTTTATTTCTATATCACCCAAAGAGCAACCAACAATAATTGGAGCAATAAAAAAGGAGAACAAGTGGGGGAAGTAAAAACTGTTGTTGGTGATGATTATCACCATTCCCCAGAACCAAATTGGTGGACTTTTATTATTATTATTATTATTATTATTATTATTATTATTTTTTTTTTTTTTTTTTTTTTTTTTTGGTTTTTCGAGACAGGGTTTCTCTGTGGCTTTGGAGCCTGTCCTGGAACTATCTCTGTAGACCAGGCTGGTCTCGAACTCACAGAGATCCGCCTGCCTCTGCTTCCCGAGTGCTGGGATTAAAGGCGTGAGCCACCACCACCCGGCCTGGACTTTATTTTTTTGATGCTTCATTATTTTTGTATCAGAGCATATTTATTCAGTACTCGCTTCACTGTGTAATATGGAGTATACAGAGATATTGAAGACCTAGACCCTATTTTTTAAATAAAAATTACTTATTTATTTACATGTGTATGTGTCTGTGTGAGTGTATGAACACATGTATATGCATGTGTGTATGTGCGTGTGGTATGTGTGCACAGAGTCCTGAAGATGGCACCAAAAGTCCTCTGCTTTAACGCTCTTCTTATTCCCTTAAGGTAGGGCTTTATCTCTAAAACTAGAGTTCATATTTTCTTGGCTATCCTGGAAGCCAGCTGTTAGAATTCAGGCATTATGCTGGCCAGTCACCTGACAGGATGCATGCAAGTAGTACCCTGGCCAGCCCAAGGTCCTATGACTGTTACGTCATTATATAGTCTGTACACAAGTGCCAAAGGTCTTTTAAGAGATAAGTTCTGCCCATGCCCCCTCTCTTCTTGCTTTTCTTCTGAAGAGGAAAGCAGGTCTCTCTCTCTCTCCCCTCCCCTTTGCCCTTCTCTCATGGCATGCCCTCCTCTGCATGGCATGTCTATCCTTCATCCACCATGGGCTCTCACCCACCACATGGTCCCTTGACCCACCAAGGTCTCTCTCCCGTTTTACAACAATCCCCACAAATCCTCCTCTCTCTGCCCACCTACCTCAAAGCTGGTGTTACAGGTATTTTGGAGGTTGCATGGTTTGTTATGTGGGTGCTAAGATAGGAGTTCCAGTCCTCAGTATTTCAGACAAAACACAAGAAATTAAAGTAAGTGGAGATAGCAGTATAGTCTCTGTGGAGGGATGCCACTTGAACTTGGTTTTGAAGAGAAAGCAGTATTTGAATTACATGGGTATGGACTTTTCCACAGAATTCCTTGCATCCAGAAGGAGATCTCTTGAGTGTATGCACTTTAACTGCCTCTTGTTTCTAAGCAGAGGGGACTGAACTTTGTCTTTAGGATAATTAGTACTGAGTCTCCAGTTTTCATTTACTAGACTTGAGGTCAGAATTCATATAATCCAGAAGGTCAAACCTGCTTGAACTGGTTGCATACATGTAAAAGGGAGAAGTGAAAAGCTTTCTAAGAATTGCTACTAAATAGCTTAATTAAACTTGCATATAAGATGTATTTTGAAATTCACTGCACCCTCAAGGTTGTATAACATCTATTTTTAGCCTCATTAATAGGGATCAGAAGCTTCATTATGTTTAAGTGCCACCAATAGGCTTAAGACTGAATTATATGAGAGAGGAAGAAAAGATCAAGTGTGAAGGGATAGAAAGAAGTAGAGGAGGAAAGCTCTAAGGGTGGCTGTGCGGTGGGGAATACTTGAATCACTACCATTAGGCTAATTATCAATGATAATAGTCTTAAGTATCACATTCACTTTCTAATATTGATCTTTTTTAGTTTAAATCTACATGCAAATGCTAAATATTTCTGTTAGACAGTGATACAACACTTGATGGTGTACCTAACCTTGGTAAGGTGGAAATTTCCAATATAATGTCATGACAAGTAAACTCAGATGAAGTACATTTTCATCTTTTTCTTCATCTTGGATTAAATTTGTAATTTTGCAATAAAAGACATAGAACTTAGTCTGAAAATGATAGTTTTTTTCCTGACAACTAATAAAATGTCATGTTCTTTTTTAAAAGACTATAGATATCTGATAGGTGATATAAGGAGTACCTGAGGCTGGCCCCATGAGGGGCAGTGGTGGGTGACCTGAGGCCTTGGTAGGTCCCCTGGCAGGTGGCCTGAGGCCTCAGTGGGAGAGAGACAGAGAGAATTGGGGAATAGAGTTTATTTAATGGGTTATGGAAGGGAAGGGCAAGGAAAGATGAAGGGAGAAGTGGGGGAGAAGAGAGAGGCAGAAGCTGCCTCTCCAGAAGAAGGGCAGAGAGGGGGGGGACTGGATAAGAGGTGGGACAGTGTGACGGGCGTGATCGACCAGTAGTTAGAATTAACTAGACCAGCTCAAAAACAAGGAATATAATTTTATTAATTGGGGTAAAGAGAGACTCACACGACTGGGGTCCAGCGAGAGTCACACGCAGCTGAGAAAGAGACAAAACAAGGGGAGGACACCCAATCCCCAGGTGCCTCTTCTTCGTCCCAGGTGGCCACACCCTAGCCAAATGTGATTGGCTGAGCTTCCTCATCAATAGTGGAAGGTGGGGAGGTTGGGAGTGGGCAGAGCTTGTCTCTTAAAGGGACAAGGTACCCAGATGACAGACCAGGCCAGCAGATTACATTCCTATCTTTTTCTTATAATAAAAAGTTGGGAATTTGGCGTAGCAGGTTGAAGGAATTGGGAGGGTGGATTTTCAAGACTGCTTCCTGCTTATTGGTGAGGTGTGGGGTGCCTGCACCACCTAGAACCGCAGTCGGGCAAGGATCTGGGGATTAAAGAACACATAGAAACATGGGTCACTCTTGAAGCAAGAATGCCAATTTTATTGTGTTCCAGGGCAGCTTATATAGTGTTCTCCTTGATTAGTGGGCACACCCTAGCTCTTGGGATTTTTCAGTGCATGCCCACCAGAAACCACTTCCTTGTTCTCAGAAACTCATGAGGGTTTCATGCTTAGAGCATCTGCAAGCATAGGAAAACAAGTTGTTTACTCTTGCAGGGAAGAGGTCATAGAAAGTTCAGGATCTGAGGGTTCTGCAGCCCCTAACAGCTCCCCCTTTTCTATATAATTAGACCAGGCCTGTCTTAGGTTGCAGAAGCACAAATTCACATCTTACCTGTCATCAAGAACACTTGCCTCCACATTATAAGGCCTCTGTTTTAGGTTGATTGTGACAGGCTCCTGTCTTACCCATTTTTGGCTCACTGGCCTTCTTGTAGCATGTTGACCCATATTGCGCTTGGAGGAAGCCCACTTACTTGGGCAAGCCTCAATTGCTTAGTAACAATATTAAAGCACTGCTGTTGCTGCTGCAGAACCTGTTGTAAAGGCAGAGCAATAAAAAGCCCTCTAGCTATAAGAGTTCTTGGAGTGACAGTCCCAGGCCAGCTTTTCAGCAAACCTAGGCCATAAAGAATGCCCTTAGTTGGAGAATCTATGGAAGTGGGAGGAACACAAGTCTCATTAATCTCAAGGGATGCAGCAAAATTAAGAAATTGTGTGTTTCATGGTCTCTTAAGAATTCAGCTGGCTGACAGTAGCACTAAGGTTCTTGACTAGCCTGGGCACTGGGCGAATGTGATGGAAGGAAGGGGAGCAACTAACCATATGCAAATCCCATAAGAAATCTATCTGATTTTGTAAAGGGCAGTCTGTAGGTTAAGTTGGAAAATGCCCTGGCAAATATGCTCGTTAAGGGAATTTTGGGTCTCTAAGGCAGTGGCAACCTATCTGGCTAGGGAATCAACAGTGCTAGCCACAGTTGCCGTCTGGCTGATGGCAATTTTGGCTGCCATGGTAGAAGCTGCAGCACCAACAATAGCCTCAGTGATCCTGAAGTCTTGGCAGGGACGGCTCAGCACCAGCTGATTCACTGGGATAGGTACCAAGCCTGGAACCTGGACCACAACAGCAGCCATCTCAATCGCCCAACAGCTGCTTAAATGACATGAAACTTGAGAACATTTTAGGGCACAATAATTTGAGATATGGTTAGTTAAAAGAAAGAAAAATGGCCCTAATATACAGACAGCTGCACGAAAAGTCTTATTTTCACTCTGGTTTAACTGCAAGACAACTTCGAAGATAATTGTGGCATTCTATTTTGCTGTGCCATTAAACAAGGTAGAATCCTGCACAGCCAAGGGTCCAAAATTTAGACAGGCATGAGGTCCACAGAGGTACCATCCCATGACTGTAGGCACTATACCATATTGGGCTAGATTCTGGAAATGAAACTCCTGAGAATCCTTGCTAGCATTCTTGTAAGGTGGTCGTGGTTCCCACCACCATAATGAATTATTCAAAATATAGGGAGTATTAGTAATGCACTCTGGCCATAATGGAGGTACTGAAAATTTATAAACCGTAGGACTGGGCCAACATTTAGTGGCTGGAGCCACACAAGCAGAGGCCTTGTGAGTATCATATAATGGCATCCATACATTACGAAGACCAATAGCAGATACATTGGTGGAATTAAGGGCAAAATCAGCTATAGAGGCATTGCTAAAAGCAACACAAGGAGAAGAAGAATTAAGCAGAGATAAATTACTTATTTTCTGAAAACACAGACTGCCAGATAGGTTCCACATACCAGTAACATTACTGCATTCCCAATTAATGGGAATGGTTGGCTGTCCCATAGCCCAATCAGTGGAATGGAAGTATGGCCATACAGGGCCCACTGGCATCAGCACTGGCAGATTCCTGACTGTGGCCCATCATTCCTGTTGGCCATGGCTGATGGTCAGGAGAACCATCCATAGGACATACAAGCCATTCAAGAATCCAAATGGGGCTTTCAGCATCCTGTGGAAACATACATATACTCCCACAATTTGTTGACAGAGATTTTTGTCTCACCCAGTCCCGCAGCCATTCAGTCCCAAAGAGAACACACAGAGGTCTATATTAATCATAAACTGATTGGTCTATTATCTCAGGCTTCTTATGAATTCTTTCCTAAATTTTAAATTAGCCCATTATTTTTGCCTATGTTAACCATGTGGCTTGGTACCTTTTCTAGCAAGGGATTCCTATCTTGCTTCCTCTGTGGCTGGGTGACGACTGCAGACTGAGTCTTTCCTCTTCCCAGAATTCTCCTGTTCTCATCACCCCACCTATACTTCCTTCCTGGATACTGGTCAATCAGCGTTTTATTAAAACAATATAATATAAGTGACAAGACCGTTGTTCCCCAGCACCACGCCCACAAATCAGGACTGGATGAGGCCCCTTCCATGCTCTAGTTAACACATCTTTGCATTGTACACATGGGATGAGTAGAGCTACAGGGCTGTCAGTGCTGCTGAGCAGCTGTTGTTTATGTGATTCAAAAGTTAAAAAATTTAAAATACATTTAAAATTTAATTTAAAATTTATATATGTAATTTAAAATTTAAAATATATTTAAAATATAGAGTACTATACTCCCCCTTTTTTTGTTTTGTGAATATAGTCTTTGAGAGTTCGATGAGCTCATTCTACTATGGCCTGTCCCTGGGAATTGTAAGGGATTCCTGTCTTATGAAGGATGTCATAAATGTCACAGAATAATTGAAAGCCTCTATGGGTATAAGTTGGTCCATTGTCTGTTTTAATAAATTTTGGGGCCCTATGTAGGCAAAAGCTTGGCAGCAATGACTTTTCACATTCTTCACTTTTTCTCCCAAGTGAGCGGAGGCAAAGATGCCTGAATAAGTATCCACAGAAACATGTACAAATCCCAGTTTGCCAAAAGATGCCACATGGGTAACATCCATCTGCTAGATATGATTGGGCAAAAGACCCCAAGGATTGACTCCCAGATGAGGAACAGGAGCAAGTTCTGCACATAAGAGACATGCCTTGACAATTTTAAGAGCTTGTTTCTTAAAAATTATATACGTGAGCCTCAAAGAAGTGGCATTAAGATGGAATTTATCATGAGCCTGCTGAGGAGAGGCCAAGAAATTCTGGGGGCAAAGAGGTTAAGAGAGCTTGGGTCACTTGGTCAACCTGTGCATTGCCTTCACTGAGAGTGTCAGGTAAGACAGAATGTGCCCGAAGGTGCCCAATATAAATCTTAGGAGATCATTTCCATAAAAGTAATTGAATATTAGTTAGCAATTCATGAACTGCAGAGGTAGTGGCTGTATTTCCTGATGTTTCCAAGTGGGGAAGAACCTTAGCAACATATATGCTATCAGTATAAAGATTAATAGGTTCAGCTGGAAAGGTAACAATAGCTAAATGAATGGCAATCAATTCTACTATTTGTTCAGACTTGTAGGGTACTTTCATTCTAGGGCTGTGACTATGGCAGCCATGCCTTTGGAGGATCCATCTGTAAATACATTAAGGGCAAACTCTAGAGAAGCAAGCAACATAATTTTAGGAAAGCAAAACAGATGTTCCTCAAAAATTTTTATGTATTTATTAGGGGAGGTAATAGTTGTCAGATTCAGCAGACTGAATGGTTAAAAAGATGGGCCACTCTGGGCTAAATAACTGGAGCCAGTTAAGCTGCTCCTCATTGTATGGAATAATAACTCTATCAGGGATTTTACCAAACGTCCTAAGACTTTCCAGGTAGGCAGTGTTCAACACCTCCAGGACAGCCAAATGATAGGGCTGCACAACCTTTTTGGGAGATGCTTGTCCATGTACCCAGAGAATAGGTTCTTTTTGCCAAAAAACTGCAGTGGGCTGCAAGCCTGGTCAAAACACCAGAAGAAGCAAAGGCTGGCAATAATCAATATAATTCAGATGGGCTTCTGCTAACAACTGTTTAATTAACCTAAGACATTCACAGCCTTCAGGTGTCAGGAGTCTGGGAGACATGGGGTTTGAGTCACCTCTTAAAATTTCAAACAGGGGTTTTAATTCTCCTGTTCTTAGTCCCACTGATGGTCTAATCCAATTAATGTCTCCCAAAACCTGTTGAAAGTCATTAAGAATATTGAGCTGATCTATTCTAAGAGTGATCGTTTGCAGTCGAACTCTAGCCTGTAGGAGCTCATGGCCCAAATACTGAAAAGAGAACATAGTTTGCATTTTCTTGGGGGCAATAACTAAACCAGACCGTTGCAATCCCTCATAAAGTGTCTGCAACCCTGCATGCAACTCACATTCCCTAGAGGCTTCAATAAGAATATCATCCATATAATGAATGCATATACCTGGGGATGTTGCTCCTTTAAGGGCTGCAAAGCTCTGGAAACATACAACTGGCACAAAGTTGGATTGTTAGCCATGCCCTGGGGCAACACAACCCATTGATACCTTTGGTGTGGCTCTTTGAGGTTAATAGAGGGAATACTAAAAGCAATTTGGGTGGATCCTCAGGATGCAAAGGAATAGTAAAAAAAACGCAGTCCCTGAGGTCAATCACCATCATGTGGTAATCCTTAGGGATAACCGCAGGTCTTGGCAATCCTGGCTGTAATGATCCCATAATTTCCATACATTTGTTAACCTGCCTAAGGTCCTGCAATAGTCACCAACTGCCAGATTTTTTTTTGATAACACCTGTGGGGGTATACCAAGAGGAAGTGGATGGTACTATATGCCTAGCAAACTGTTCTTGCACAAACTGCTGAGCAGTCAGTAACTTTTCTTCTGATAGGAGCCACTGTTCCTCCCATACTTGCTTAGTTTCTCTCCATTTAATGGGAATTGCAATTTGTGGCTCAACAGTGGACCCTGGTTTATTTTTGCCATACCTTGCAGTTAATTTTTGTCTGAAATAGCCTGGGGATTACCTTGAATATCTTAGCCTAGCCCTCGCCCAGGGATATACCCTTGATCAAACATCATTCTCTGTACAGGTTCCATGGTTAACATAGCCCCCATGCTTTATAACACATCTTGTCCTCACAGATTTACAGTAAATGAGCTAGCACATAAGGTTGGAAGACTCACTTATGCCCTTCTGTATCTTCCCATGTTTACATCTTGCTACTCATTTGTGGACTAGCAACCTGTCTTACACCTTGTACCATGGAAGGCGCCTGCTGCAATGGCCAAACCTTGGGCCAATGCTTTATGGATATGACAGAAGCATCTGGTCCAGGGAACTTTCTCCCATCAGTAATTAACTCTAAGTGGGGCACTTATCTAATTCTGCAACCCGATATGTACATGTTTCCCCAGTGGAACTGAAACCAGAATTCCCCCTTAGATCTTTTGCAAAAGGATTATTGGATTTAAATATTGGAAGTAACACCAACTGAGCAATCCTAACCTTCTCTGGCATGATTACAATACCTAATTCTGCAGCTACCATCACTTTAATCTCCCCTGTGTAGTCTGAATCTACAATACCAGAAATCACTCCCTTACTCCCTTAAAAGCAGTACTACTTCTACCCAATGCCAAGCCTACCAATCCAGTAGGGATGGGACCAAACACTCCCTGGGAAGGCTTTGAACACCCATTTGTGGTAAAGCTGCTGGGACAGCAGAACACAGGTCCAATCCTGCTCTCCTTCTAGTTCCCTGGACCAGCTTGTTAATGGTACGCTTTTCTGAGGAATGAATATTATGGAAGAAGTCTTTAGTGCCCCATAAACTTGCTGCAAGGCCTGGACCAGGCCCCTCCTCCCATTTCCCAACTGACCAGAGGGCAGGTGACCATCAGTGTCCATCGTAGAACAACATTCATGATGTCTTTCCTACAATGGGGGCACAAGCCAAGCTGCTTCCTACCTGAGGCTCCATCTGGTTGTTGAGAGTTACCTGAAGACAGGTCTTCAGGATATTTGGGACATTATTTTCTTAAATGCCCAGCTTGTCCACAGTTAAAGCAGGACTTGGGCCATGCCCCAAGACTACGTGGCTACAGAGCAGCAGCCATCATAGCCCAGGTGGTATGGACTTGGTCAATGTCCTTATACAGTCTGATGTAATCATTCAACCCTCCTCCTTGCCAGTGAGGACAAAGAGCCTCCTGATAATATTTGTTGGCATTTTTATAAGCTAGTTGTTTGATAACCAGCATGGCAGCATCAACATCAGGGAAAATCCTACCTGCTAATTGCTTAAGAGCCGAGTCACAAAATCTACATAAGACTCAGACAGCCCCTGCAGCATGTTAGATAACTGACCCCCAGCAGCCTTGTTAGGCAAGGCTTTCCAGGCTCTTAAGGTGGTCGTGGCAATTTGACTGGGTCGTACATGACTTGCTGATTAAGTGGGTCCAGTACCAGTGAGCATATCCACATTTCTATTTAGGTGCCCTGCAGCAGCGTTCCTTCTGTCCAACTCCACACAATTTTCTTAGTCAGAATTTGTACTGGAAGCATGGCCCAGGAAGCTGCTGTTTCAAAATTGTGCATTTTTTCCTTTTTCTTTCTTTTTCTTTTTTGCTACCACTAAATCAGCTGTTTTTCTTTTAATCCGAGGAGCCCCCTTTTTTCAGTAGTACTTGCAATTACTTTACAAGAGCAAACTGAAGAATTTGCCCCCATCCTTACAATTCACCTTCTCACCTTTTCATTGTTACTTACCTGCTGGCCAGTCCTCCAGAGGGTGTCCAGGGTGTCCCTCAGAGGTGTTTCTAGTTCCTGATCCCAGTGGGACCTCCACCTGTGGCACCAGCACCTAGAACCATAGTCAGGCAAGGGTGTGGGGAGTAAAGAACACACAGAGACATGGGTCACTCTTGAAGAAAGAATGCCAATTTTATTGTGTTCTAGGACAGCTTATATAGTGTCCTCCTTGACTAGTGGCCACTCCCTATCTCTCAGGATTTTCTACTTCAAGCCCACCAGAAACCACTTCCTTGTTATCAGGAACTCATGAGGATCTCATGCTCAGAGCAGATGCAAGCATAGGAAAACAAGTTGTTTACTCTAGCAGGCAAAGGGTCATAGAAAGTTCAGGGTTTAAGGATGTGCAGCACCTTTCAGTGGGCATCGAAGTCTGTCTTGGAGGGGCCTAATATAATTGGGTGCTGGTCACATCCTCGGGTAGCTGGTCGCTTTGCTCCTATCCATGATTCATGGTGTGGAACTGTCCAGTGTCTCTTGGACCTAGCTATGTGTTCACAGAGCAGAGGACAAAGTTAAGTTTAGGAAGAAAGGG
Organism: Chionomys nivalis; assembly: GCF_950005125.1. Taxonomy (NCBI): domain Eukaryota; kingdom Metazoa; phylum Chordata; class Mammalia; order Rodentia; family Cricetidae; genus Chionomys; species Chionomys nivalis. Next base: position 7,422,337 of record NC_080112.1, on the reverse strand, counting down.
AGAGGCAGCTTCTGTCTCTCTCTTATCTCCCCGACTTCTCCCCTTCCCCTTCGCTTTCCCCTCCATAACCCACTAAATAACCTCTATATCTCAGCTCTCTCTGCATGGCATATCTGTCCATCTGTCTCTTTCTCATTGAGGCCTCAGGCCACCTGCCACTGTCCCTCATGGGGCCAGCCTCAGGTCACGAGTGTTATGCAAATCCAGAGGTGCTTTCCAGAAGGTTACTGAAAATATCCATGTTCAGACAAATGTGCTGTATGCCTCTCATATTATAATATGTTATTCATTATGATGATAGTCTTAATGCTACTTATTTTCTTGGAATTTTAAGACCACCAGTGTGGGGAGACTCTCACTCAAGTCTCAGGATAACATGACCCCCCCCAGTAACTCATGAGAGACTGTCCTTGCTGCAATTACACGAGGTTTATTTGACAGGACAGGAACCAGTGCACTGGGGCTGAGACTCACAACCCACTCAGGGGAGGAGTTTGATACCGAGTAGCTGGGAGAAGGGGTATTTAAGGGAAGAAACCACAGCCCAGTAATCCAAACGCGGTACGGAGGGCAACATTGAAAATTCTGAAAATACCAGTGATAATCACAAGGGGGTAACTCCATTTTTTAAGATTATTTTTAAGATTACAATCTAACTTTATCTTTAGCTAGTTCCTGAAACAGAGTCACTGAACCGGCTAGGTTAGATTTCTGGCTCTTTTTTTCCTGCTAGAGGAGTCTGGATTTATCCAGGTCTTTCATCACCCCACTTCTTCTAGTATCTATTTTTAATCATAGAACTAGATTTTAGTATCTTCTTGACCTCGTAAAGTGCTATATTGGTGGCATAACATCAAAATCTGAACAGCACTTATTTTTTTTCTAATGAAGGTAATTAGTTTATTTAATATACATGGACCTATAATCAGTAGCAGAAGCAAAATTAGGAATGGTCCATTAGGGAAGATATCAGAGTAGTCATCCAAGGAGATTTACTAAACCAGCTCTCAAACCATCCCTGATGTGCTTCTCTGTCTGTCTTTTGTCTAACCTTTTTTTTAAGTTTACTTATGGAGTCTTTAATTACTCCTGAATGACCCACATAGAAACAACATTTCTCTCTGAGAGCAGCGTATAATCCTCTGTCTTTTAAGAATAATAGATCTAATCCACTTCTATTCTGTAAGACCACTTCTGAGAGGGAAGTCAACGACTCATCAGAGTTTGGAAATATATTGTTTTAGAGTCCTCAAATCTTTATCCGTGGCTATTTTTAATTTATTAAAGTACTGAGGGCCTGTATTAGGGCAGTGTTACCTGTCCCAACACCGGCAGCTACCCCAAGGCCCAGGATTACTGCTAGTTCTCATAGAAAGTGAGTTTGGTGTTTGTCAAACTTATCTTTAAGCATGTTAGCTGGATGATAAAAGACCTTAGGTACCAGTTGTACAAGCACACAGTAAACTTTGGTATCATTAAAGACCAATGTCGACACGCAAGGTGTCAGGACTGTATTACAAACCCACTATTTATCTAAACCTGGAACCAAGTACCCGGTGTCAGGAATCTTAGGGCTCTTAAGAGTCTCATTAAACAAACAGTTGTAGACAGCCAGTGGACTTTTCAGGAATGACCCCTACACCTGTAACCTCAGTAAGAGTCAGCCTATAATTAGTTCCCCAAACACAAACATCCTGACCGGTGGTGTTATTAAAAGCCCCAGATACTGCAATTCATCAAAAGTATCAAGTATGGCCCTTTTCAACGAGGCTTAAGATTTCTAACTTGATGCTGCCAGACAAAAACATTGTCCCCTACTTGGTACTGATGCAACACATGTGAGTCTTTAGTGTATATACTTTTTTTAGTTGTTTTTAGATCTGGCTTCTCACCATTTCAAGGGCCTTTAGGCATGCAAATAAAGGTCTAGAAAGAATAGCATCAGGATTATACACTTCACCTGACTCAGTGAGTGGTGGCAGTCCCCCACATAGGATCTCATAAGGGGTGAGTTTAAATTGCCCTGGGGGTGTTCTGAACCCGGAATAGTGCAAAGGGAAGGAGGGATGTCCAGTCATTTCCACAAGTCTCTAGGGACAATTTTGTCAGGGTCTCTCTTAGGGTTTTATTTATCCTTTCTACCTGACCTGAGCTCTGGGGTTGGTAAGTACAATTTTTAATTGATCCCCAGTTGGGTGGCCAGTCCCTGACTTACCTGGGCACAAAGACAGGTCCATTATCAGACCTGATTACCTTGGATATCCCAAACCTAGGGAAGATTTTTTTTTTATGATCATTTAGCCACCACATTGATTGTCTCAGTCCTGATAGGAAAAACTTCTACCCAACCTGAAAAAGTATCTATAAAAACTAATAAGTACTTGTTAGCATATCTGGCTGGCTTAATTTTTGTAAAATCTACCTCCCAGTAGGCCCCAGGCTGGTTGTCGCTCCTGAGCCTCTTCCCTGGAGTATATATGGAGTGTCCTGCATTAGTTATAGCATAGGCCTTGCAGCTTTTGACTACTTCTTCTGCCAAGTCAGAGAATCCCATAACATAATAGTTGGGGACCTAACCACATCTTTTAGTTTCTTGGCCCCCAAGTGGGTCAGGTAATGTAAGTTGGTAACATATTTGTGCCCTTCTTTTTGTGTGTTTGTGGGATGACTAGTTTTCCTCTTTCTGTCCCTACTGCTCCATATGGGGTTTTCTTTACCTGTCCTAATTTGCCTATAACTTGATAGTCCTCAGGGGTGTATCTAAAGTTGGTTTTACTGATATTATAATAATCTTTAGGTTCTTTTGACTGCCAGGGTCATTGCTCCTTGGGCCATCTGTTTAGCAGTTAGGTCTGCCATCTGATTTCCTTTAGCTACAGCATCTCGAATTTTTTGGTGCCCTGGACAGTGTATGATGGCTACCTTCTTTGGTAAATGTATGGCCTTGAGGAGGCTTAATTTTTTTTATGTCTTTTCCTGTAGATGTTAATAGTCTTCTTTGTCTGTATATTGCCCCGTGTATATGGGCAGTGGCAAAAGCATACCTGCTGTCAGTGTAGATGTTGATAGACTTCCCCTCTGCCATCGGTAGAGTTTGTATCAAAGCCACGAGTTTGGCTTTCTGGGCAGATGTCCTTTAGGGAGGCTATGCCCAGATTACTTGCCTCCCATTCACCACTGCTGCCCCCGCCTTCTGCTTACCTTCAACCACGAAACTGCTGCCATCCGTATACCAGCTCAGAATCCCAGGCCAAAGCTGATCCTTCAGATCATTTCTGGTACCAGCTTCTTCTGCCAAAATGTCAGTGCAGTGTTGGGTAGGTGAGGTGTCATTAGTCTTGGGCAGTAGGGTAGTGGGATTGAGGACAGCAGGGGGAGCGAAGGTTACTGGTTCAGTCACAAAAGGCTTTAATCACCCTCCGGCCCAGTTCGAGTAAACCTGATCTAGTCCTTCAACTTGGTTAACAAGTCTCTTTCTAATAAAGGTGTGGGACACTCAGGATAACCAGGAAAGAATGAGTCACTTGTCCTCTCCCCAAATCTACAGTTCTTAAGGTGGTCCACAGATAGTATTTCTGTCCAGTTGTTTTAATTTCTATAGTCTTTGTGTTCTTTAGCTTTCCCAATGGTTGTTTCAGCACAGAGTGCTCAGCCCCAATGTCCACTAGAAATCCATAGGGATCCCCTCCACAGTCAGGGTTATCCTAGGTATGGGGGAGGGGGTGAGGGGGTCCGAGCCCTGTCCCCTCTAATCATCTTTTTTTTTTTAGGGCCAGTACCTTAGAGGCCCTTCCTTTCTTTGGACATTTTCTTGTCCAATGCCTTTTTTTTTGCAATAAGTATAATAAGGTGCTGCACCAATCTGTAGAAGGAGCTGTGGGCTGTTTCCCACCACCCAGCTCCCTCACGACTAGCTTTACCCAAAATGATTACATGGAAACTGTATTCTTTTAAACACTGCTTGACCCATTAGCTCTAGCCTCTTATTGGCTAATTCTCACATCTTGATCAACCCATTTCTAATAATCTGTGTAGCACCAGAAGGTGGTGGCTTACCGGGAAGGATCTTAACCTGCGTCCATCTTTGAGAGGAGAGCTATATCGTCTGTTTCACTTCCCTTCTTCCCAGCATTCTGTTCAGTCTACTCCGCCTATCTAAATTCTGCCCTATCAGGCCAAGCAGTTTTCTTTGTTAATTAATCAATGAAAGCAACAGATAGATAGAAGACCCACCTACATCAAATAAGCACATTGGTCTTTGTCCAAGGGGTGTCTCTGTCTGTCTTTACTCTTCTTCGGTCTTCTGTTGCCCAGGTTCTATCTGTCTAGGTCCTGTCTTCCCTTTCTCTCCTACCACTGTGGCCAAAATTTTATCAAATTTTTCTCTTGTCTATGATCGCTCCAGTCCTCTCTTTTTTTTCTGCCTCCCACCTCTCTTTTTCTCTTCTCTTTTTCAGTTTCTCGCTTATGAAACACTTTCTCTGCCTCCTTAACCAAATCCTGCAAGGTATAATCCTGCAATCCTTTTAACCACTGTAACTATTTTTTAATATCTGATGCTGACTGTCCTATGAAGGCCATAGCTACTGCTGCTTGCTGACCCTCAGAGGTTGAGTTAGAGGGAGTATAATGCCTGGAAGCTTTCTTTAAATGTTCAAGAAACACAGATGGTGGTTTAACCAGCCCCTGAGACCTGACATGAGAGCCCTGCAGGGATAGACTGTCAGGCGCTCCCTACCTGCTTTAAATTTGACCTTGAAAACATACACAAGGAACTAGATAGGCCCATTTTTGCTTACACATTTTTTTTACCAAAATCTTTTTTGTTTTTCAGACAACATAGCAAAATTTTTCTTGCTTTTTAGATAACACACCAAAAATCTCTCTTGCTTTTTAGACAACATAAAAACTCTTACCAAAGTCTTTTTTGTGGTTTTTCTCAGTGGGGATATATGGCTACATTTTAAACAAGAACAACACATAAAATCCTATACCAGTGTGAAACATTTGAGATCAACAATAGGTTTTTTTTTAACATTAACCAACAATAATTTATAATTAGTCCCTGTAAATGATGTTAGATACCTATAACTTATAGGATCTAAAAGAGTTCTTCACCTGCGGAGCCAAGCCTTGGTCAGCTTTGACCAGAGGATTGAGGTGTGCAGCTCCCAGGGCAGGTGGAGGGAACTCATCCATCAGCACAAGGGGTGGGCAGGGTGGTATGCAACACTGGGGAAAAAAGATTGTTAACCTTTTTAGGCTATAGTAATTATCCTTAGATTTTTGTTTAGTGTTGGAAATCCTATTACAGTACATCTGCCATCTACAACTGTGTCTGGCAGCCTCAAAACCTTGTAACAGCAAGGCTGAATAGCCCAGCCATCCATACAAGCATGCTGCCCCGCAGCCACGTGCTTGGGTCCAAGGCTGACTCTTTTTTTATGAAATATACCCCTATGCTTATGGTCCTATCTCTAAAGTCTTATAAGTGGTCACAATATCAAAGTCAAAGAAGTCATGATTTGAGTACATCAGCATCAGCATAAGTCAGGACAAAAGCACAGCACACATTACACAGACATACAGGACAATAGCACCAAACAAACCAAAAACACAGCTTCAAGTTGCTTCATGGGTGTGACCTGCCTGCTATTGAAATGAGATTCTATCCACGGATGTCTCTACAGAGAACTGACCACGCCACCTGCCTGTCATACCACAGAGCTGAGAAACACCACCCATGTATCTCAGAGAACTGAACACTCTACCTGCGTAATATAAAACAGAGACCGAAGATACACAGACAAAGGCTAACAAAACTTAGAAAGGCAAAACCACTGATCCAGAGTCAACATCACAGTCTGTCCCAATTGTCAAAGTCACAAGTAAGACAAAACAAAAGACTGAAGACACACAAGACACGCAAACAAAGGTCCATCTCCACCAAGACAGACAAAACCATTCCAGAAATACAGATGGCTGAGAGGACATATAGTACCTCCAATCCAGGAGAACTCCCATATCCTCACCAGCACCCAGACGGGAATCTCCCAGGCATCCCTGGGCCCCTTCTTACCTCCCGGGACATCTCCCAGGGTGGCAGTTGGTGGTCTCCTAGCACATCTGCTGATCACTCCCTCTGTCTCTGCCTGAGATGCGAGCAACTGCAAAACCGAAACCGAAAATACAGAACCTGAATTCAGCAGGCACAGAAACACAAAGACACAGACACAGCTGTAAATCCGAAAGTACAGAACCTGAATCTGAATTCAACTGGCATGTAAACACAAAGGCATGACTGTAAACCTGAAGGTACAGAACCTGATCCTGAATTCAACTGGCACAAAACACAAAGACACAGACATAGACATCACTGTAAACCCGAAAGTAGTACAGAACCTGAACCTGAATTTATCTGGCACGGAAACACAAAGGCACGACTGTAAACCCGAATGTACAGTATGTGAACCTGAATTCAGCCACCACAAAAACACAGACACAGACATGACTGTAAACCTGAAGGTACAGAACCTGAACCTGAATTCAGTCTGCACGGAAACACAAAGACACAGACACACAGACAATGTCTCACCTCCAAGTGGGTTTTAGGAGACGAGGGTAGTCTCAAATCCTGGATGAGCCCCCAAATGAAAGACCACCCCCTTGCCCCGTGTGGGGAGACTCTCACTCAAGTCTCAAGATAACTCGACCCCCCCCCCCCCAGGAACTCACGAGAGATCATCTTTGCTGCAATCACATGAGGTTTACTTGACAGGACAGGAACCAGTGCACTGGGGCTGAGACTCATAACCCACACGGGGAGGAGTTCGACCTCGAGTAGCTGGGAGAAGGGGTATTTAAAGGAAGAAAACAAAACTCAGTAATCCAAAGGGGGTATGGAGGGAGTCATTGACAATTCTGAAAATACCAGTGATAATCATAAGGGAGTAACTCCCTGTTTTTTAAGATTATTTTTAAGATTACAATCTAACTTTATCTTTAGCTAGTTCCTGAAACAGAGTCACTAAACTGGCTAATCCTAAATTTTTGGCTCTTTTTTTCCTGCTAGAGGGGTCTGAATTTATCTGGGTCTTTCAGAATGAAATGTAAAGGACTAGGAATAAATATGTCAAACATTGCCAAAAATTTATCAATTAAACTAAAAAGGCATTTATGTCTTCTATTCCTTGTATGTTTCATTTTACTGTACAATATAATTAGTAATGGTATTTTGAAAAGCATTATATAATAGGCATCTATTGGAAAGTTTGACATTCTTAGCATTATATTCTTATAAATTCAGAAGAAACTAAATATAAGTTTAAAAAGGATGATTCTTCTGTTAGAAATTTGATAAAATATGTCAGATGGCAATGTGGGTGAACTGAAACTCTTGTAAGACTATGGGATTGAAATTGTATAAAGCCAATTCTTTTGGAAGGTGTTTAGGATAAATTAAATTCTGAAACAATAATATAGCCTCCTTATATGTGGATTATTTATCTAAGATATTTATATCACAAGGACTTCCAAAGCATTGTTTTTGAGAATTCTTGAATAGTAGGTACTATTAAGAAGAACAGTCTGGTAGTCTGGTGTCAGGTAAATAATAAGCTGTTGAAGAATGCAGTAGCCTTTACACTGATTTCATCTTTTGTTTACTTACTGCTTTTTACTGCTTCATTCTTAAAATTTTCCTCCTTTGGATTTCTTTTTATACTTTTTTTCTTCCACTGCTGGGGATCAAACTCAGAGCCTTGTTCATGCAAAGTTAATGCTCTACCACTGAACTACATCCCTAGCCCTCTCTTTTGGATGTCTCATTTCTTATTATGTTAATCCATTTCAGTCTGCTTTTCTTTCTCCTTTAAACCACGTGTCTTCCAAATTTTGCTGTTATTTTTCAGAGATTATTAGAAGTATGTAGTAAAACATTTAAAAATATCTGTGCTTTAATTCTGCTCTTGTTACCAGTTACATAGCTACTGAGCTTAAATTCTTTGGGTATTGTTTTTCTGACAAAACACAGACTTGAGTTAGATTAATTCTAAAGCTAAAGTCAAGGTCTTTGTATCATCCTACTCTGCAAGTCTCAGGATGAATGGCTCTTAAATAGGAGTCTTGAAATCAACAACTGTAGTGATGAGGTGAGCAGGATTGCTTTTCATCCCGCCTGGCTATCACCTGGCTAGATTTACACCCAAAATAACAACACACAAATTGTATTCATTTAAACATTGCCTGGCCCATTACTAGCTAACTCTCACAAAAATTAACCCATTTCTATTGTGTATTGCCACTTGACTGTGGCTTACCAGCATGAGTCTAACCACCATCCGTCTTGGGTAGGAGAAGCATGACGTCTGCCTGACTCTGCTTTCTTTCTCCCAGAATTCTTTTCTGTCTACTCCACCCACCTAAGGGCTGGCCTATCAAAAGGCCAAGGCAGTTTCTTTATTAAACAATGAAAGTAACACATAGACAGAAGACCCACCTACATAAAACAACTCTACTTATTCCACATTCCCAATGGACTGACATGATATTATTATTATTATTATTATTATTATTATTATTATTATTATTATTATTGAGACAGGGTTTATCTGTAGCTTTGGAGCCTGTCCTGGAACTAGCTCTTTAAGACCAGACTTCCCTCCAATTCACAGAGATCTGCCTGCCTCTGCATCACGAGTGCTAGGATTAAAGGTGTGCACCACCACTGCCCAACTGACATTACTATTCTTAGTCTACCTGTTTTTCTTCTTTTTCCTGTAGAAGCTTAGCCTGAAACTCAGAAAATAGTTTCTGATCACTGCTTTATGAATGTTCATAAACAAATCTCATTTGTAAACCTGGATCAAAACATGTAGAGTCTTATGCTGGATAGATAACTTCTTATAGACATATTTAAACACAATAAAATATGGAAAAGGGTTTCCATGCAACAATTATTGCAGTTCCAGGTACACAGTATAGCTTATGGTGTGACTACATAGAAACTCCTTAACAAAGTACATGTGACTGTGACGGTAGGTTCTATAGCTAAAAGGTTTAGAATCTAATGTGATCTCTGACAGAGAAAGCATAGAAGTCAGCAGTACATGGAACATCTTCCTTAAGGATGGGTTTTATTATTTGGGATCTAAGGATAATGGTATATGGAGGGAAGAGTTACAGATAAACATTCTGGGTGGGGTCTGCCTCTGTAACAAAAGGGGGGTGAGGTCTGCTTCTACAGATAGCAACAAAGTCACCAGGAGTTAACGATATCCACTCCCAGTCTTCTAGGCTGAAAACAGGTATTTTCCTTCTTTGAGGAAACGTTCCTACTCCTATGTGATTAAAATTCCTGGTTTCCCTAGTGATCCATAGACAAAAAGACCTTTTGGCCCCAACAGTTTCGTTTAATTTTCTTTTTAAATGGGTCTGGATTTCCCCCCTTCTGCTTTACTGTCCCAGTGCAGTGCATTCGAAAACTTGACTGCTCTCTTATCATCAACAGAGAGTTTCAGAAGAGCAAATGTGAGTCAAGGATTTCATCTAAATAGCAAAAGCAGGATTGATAACCAGTTAGGTCATTGAAATATGTCCAATTCAAAGTTTTCTTACTAGAGAGACAATATTTAGAATGGTCTGCAAGTGGAATGTGGAAGGGAGTTAGGAGATGGGTGGGTTCTGGGAGAAATATCTTGATATTTAATAAGAGTGTTTGATTTTGCCCTGAAGTAAAGGGGGAGGGGGAATGTCTGGCAAGCCAGTTTTGGACAATTGCCTAGAATTCTTATCTACTCTTCTTTAGTCTATCCTGAACTGTCCTTCCTGATTCATCACCTACAAGTACTATTTAATTTCTGCTTTGATTTATTATTTTGAGTTTCTAATGCATTTAAACATATCTTGGAGTAAGACCCCATGTTGAATGCTCTTGGGAACAAACAGTTGAGTCTTTATGAATGTTCACAAAGCAGTGATCAGAAACTATTTTCTGAGATTCTGGCTAAGCTACTACAAGAAAAAGAAGGGAAACAGGTAGCCTAAGAACACTGATACCATGTCAGTCAAAGAACTGTGAATTTACCTACTCTTTTCAAAGGGCTGTAGCCTTCAAAGCTGTCTGTAGTAAACTAATTCTGTAATAGTAATAAGTCTTCAAATACGCTGTCCATGTATATTTTGTCCCAACCAACGACCTACTTTTCAGTTTTTTTACTTATATCTCAGTTTAAGCTTGCTTGTTCTCTTTTCTATTTATATAAATTTTGTTGTCATACATTCATTATACATATAGGTTTTTTAATTAATTTTCATGCAATCTTGTCAGGCACTTGAACCATACTCACTCTTGTACCTCCCCTTTTATCACTGGTATATTAACTACAATTAAGTGTAGGCCCCGTGCCCAACAGTAGACAGCCAACACAAAATTATTTCAGTGGTATTTTTTTAGATTTTTGTCTCAATAGCTTTGTTTGAGCACTTTTTTTTGTCTTACTGGTCTTTTGCTTGTATTCTATGATTTCTGAATTTGTGTTTTTATAGGTTTCTTGTGTATATCTGTATGCGTGTATATTTATTTGTTTCATGTACTTCCTCTTTGTAGTAATAGTAGTTATTGTCTTATTCTTATTTGTTTGCCTATTTTCTAAAGAGAAAGAGAAAGTTGTGGAGTTGGATGAGTGGAGAGGTAGAGAGTATCTGGAATGAGTTTTGGGGAGGGGACTATTTGTCTTTTGGGGTCTGGTTTCCCTCACTCAGGATGATCATTTTCTAGATCAATTTACCTATGAATTTCATCATTTTTAACAGTTGAATAATATTCCATGCTATAATATACAATATTTTCTTTATCAATTCATTTGTTTTCAGACATCTAGGCTATTCTCAGTTTCTGGCTATTATGAATAGAACAGCAATGAACATGCTAAGTGTCTCTGTAGTAGAGAGTAAAGTCCTTTGAGTATATGCCCAAATGTAGTATAGCTGGATCTTGAGACAGATCTATCCCTAGCTTTCAGAGGAATTGACACACTGATTTCCATAGTGACTGTACAAGTTTTCATTCCCAACAGGAATGAGTATTCCCTTTACCCTACATCCTTTCCAGCATGAGCTTTAATTTGTTGATCTTAGTTATTGCGATTGGTATAAGCTGAAATCTCAAAGACCTTTTGATTTGTGTTTCTCTAATGACTAAGCATATTGAACATCCTTTAAGTGTTTGTCAGCCAACTGTGTTTCATCTTTTGAGAACTCTGTGTTTAGATCTGAAACCCATTTTAAATTGAGTTATTTGTTTCCTTGATTTCCAGTTTGTGTTTTCGTTGTTTGTGTATTTTTTATTAGCTTTGTATCAGATGTGTGAGTGGTAAAGATATTTTCTCATTCTGTAGTTTCTTGCTATTTCCTAATGGCAGTGTCCATTGCCATGTAGAAGCTTTTAAGTTTCATGAGGCCCCACTTGTTAATTTTGATGTGAGTGCCTGTGCTATCAGTGTCCTGTTTAGAAAGTATCTCTCTAAACCAGTTAGTGGAAGGCTGTTGCCCCACATTCTCTTTTATTAGATTCAGTGCATGTGGTATGTGTGTTTCATCCTTGATCCATCTGAGTTTTCTTCAAAGTGATCAGTATGGGTCTATTTGCATTCTTCCACAAGCAGCCATCTAGTTTGAGCATCACAATTTGTGGAAGATGATTTTTTTTCTGGTGTGTATTTCTGGCTGCTTTATAAAATATCAGGAGTCCATAGGTGTGGGAACTTATGTCTGGGAATTCAATCTAATTGCATTGATCAACATGTCTGATTTTATGATAACACCATACTATTTTTATTACTATAGTTCTGTAGTAGAGTTTGAGCTCAGAGATTATCATAACTCCAGCAGTTACATTTATTATTTAGGATTGTTTTAGCTATACTGTTTGTGTATGTGCATTTCCAGGTGTAGCTGAAAATTGTTCCTTTGATTCCTGAGAAGGATTGTGTTGGAATTCTGATAGGGAGTGCATTGAATCTGTAGATTGTACCACTGTCTGGTAGGCCAGCCTTCAACAGCACAGGGATTTGATAGGAATCCATGGTGCTGGCAAAGCTATCTATCTGAGGGGCATTAGGGGAAAAGGCACTCACAAACTCTCTTGATGGTGTCCTTCTTTATTCTTCTTTTTTCTCTTCATTCTCTCTGTCTCATGTTGTTTTACAGCTTTTATACCCCAACAGAAACTTCCAGGCAGTACAAGAGTCAAAACAGTTACAGTCCATTTTCAAGTGAATGATTATAGGTAAAAACGTGTTTTTTAATCTCCTCCACATGATTAAACATTTTATGTATTACAGGTAAAAAAGAAATTACCCCAAGAATCCTCATTTATACCCAAGCAACTTGTTACAGATTAACCATATGGCAAGCAAGGTGCTTTTGTCAGATCTTTTACTGACAGTCTACATTTTGTAGTTACAAAGAAAGGGCCAATTACTTTATTACTTATTTTGAAAAGGAATTACAAGGAATCTTAAAGGAATCACAAATCTAAACTTTTATGTATGAAATAAAAAGTCAGCTCTACTTTAAATCTTTAGGGTACATATTCATTCATTAATTTTTTTTTTACATCAGGAGATTGAGGACAGAAATGGGTATAAGGAATTAATAATCACCTTTGGTCACCAACCAAACCTAGCAAGGGAGTATGTCAGCCAGTAAAGTTGGACTGCTTTGTTATTGTTCCCTGACCTTGAAAATTTTTTGCCTATGTCGGGATAAGGGGACAGAACTCTTGTTCTTAAAGAGTTCTGCATTGACTATGTGCCTTTTTAAAACATTAGATTGTCTTCTTGGTTTTTTTTTTTTTAATCTTAGAGTTATCTAACAAAAACATCCTAGTCTAACTTTGTTTTTTCAAGACTTTGTTTCAGCTGTGATGCACTCTGAGACCAGAGAATGCATCTCCCCACATTAAGGTTAAAAGAATTTAAACTAGCTGGGCTATTTGGGATTGAGTTGTTGGTAATTAACTTGAGCTACAATCTATGCAGCTCTTTATGTGAGACTCACAGAACCTGGCTGTGAAACATACCCTTGTATTTATTTTATTCATCAAAACTCTGTATAAGCTATCATTGTTATTATTAAATTAGACAGTACAGCTTAGGGAGGGATCATCTTCTTGACAATCCACAGGTAAAAAATGCCCAATAGAATGGGCTGTTTCCAAGAGATAAACATATTATATCACAGGCAGTGGAGATCTCCCCACATCCATTCACACCATGCTAGATACCAGAGAAAAAGAACCACAGCAAACATGTAAAGGTACAGCAGATTCAAAAGACATTCCGGGGTCTATAGTCCTGTGACCTTGCCTAAACAAGATTGACCCATCAGAAGATTCCCTTCTGGAGGCTAACACATGGAATTTCAAATTGCAACTTGCTGCTTCTCTGGCATGGCCCACAGCAAGATTGTTTTGGTAGGATGGTTATTTTCAGGATATTAATCTTACTGATCCATGAACATGGGGATGCTTTTCAATTGCTTCATTCAGTGTCTTAAAATTTTTATTATGAAAGGTTTACACTTGCTTGATTAGAATTGTCTCAAGATACTTTGTATGTTGTTATGAAAGGTATTATTTTCCTGATTTCCTTCTCAGTCTGTTTTTTATAGGAAGGCTACTGATTTTATGTGTTAATTTTTATCTTGCTACTTCACTGAAAGTGTTTATCAGCTGTAGATATTCTCTGTGGAGTTTTTAGAGTCTTTTATGTATAAAATCATATCTGAAAATATATTTTTTTCTGTTTGTACATTCCCTTGATCTGTTTCAGTATTGCTATTGCTAAGATTTCAAATATTCTATTGAGTAAATATAAAGAGAGTGGGTGTTCCTGTCTTCTTCTTTGTTTTAGTGGAGATACTTAGAGTTTTTCTCTGACTAGGATTATGTTGAGTATTGGTTTGCTGTCAGTTGCCTTTATTATTTTCATGTATGCCCTTTGTATCCATAGTCTTTTAAAGACATATCATGAAGGGAAGTTGGTTGTTGTTCAAATCCTTTTCTACAACTAATGAGATGATCTTAAAGATTTGTTTTTTAATCTTTTTACATAATGGATTATGTTTATAAATTTATGTATGTTGACCTATCCTTGAAATGGGATGAAACCTACTTGATCATATTGAGTACTCTATTTGATATTTTTTTTTTTTAAATTCAGTTTGCAAGTATTTTATTGAGATGGTTTCTGTTTGGTCTTTAATTTTCTTTCTTTGTTGGGTCTTTGTGTGGTTTGAGTATTAGGGTACTTGTGGTCTCAAAAAGAATTAGGAAATGTTCTTTCAATTTCTCTTTTTGTGGAATAGTTTGAGGAGTATTGGCATTAATTTTTCTTTGAAGGTATGGTAGAATTCTGAGTTGAATCTATTTGGTCCTGGGCTTTTCTTGATTGGGTGAATTTTGATTACATCTATTTCACTGGGTGTTATGGATCTCTATAAATTGCTTATCTGATCTTGATTTAAGTTTGGTAGGTTGTATATATCAATAAATTCATTCTTTTAGGTTTCTAACATTTGTGGATTATAGATTTGAAGTATGGCTTTATGAGTATCTGAATTTCCTTAGTATATTCGGTGATCACCTTTTCATCTCTAATTTTATTAATTTGGGTTTTTTCTTTCTGTTTTTTAATTAATTTGGCTAAAGGTTTATCAAGCTCATTAATTTTCTCAAATAACCAATTCTTCATTTCATTTTTGTTATTATTATTGTTTGTTTTTATTTTATTGACTTTATCCCCAATTCTAAATGTTTTTAACTTCCTTCTCAATCTGTCTTGACCCTTTTTCATTCAGTGGTTTCCATGAGCTTGTATACTTTTTGTTTCAATAGCTGATAGCTTTAAATCATGGTGGTCAGACAGAATGTGGAGCATAAACAGAAATTTCTGTCCCACCCAGTCCTGAGGCCATTCAGTCCCAAATAAACATATAGAAGCTCATATTAATTATAAACTGGCCTATTGCTCAGGCTTATTACTAACTATCTCTAATTTATAACTTAAATTAACCCATAATTCTTATCTATATTTAATCTCGTGGCTTGGTACCTTTTCTCAATAAGGCATTCTCATGTTTCTTTCTCTGCATCTGGCTATTGACTGTGTCTCTGCCTTTATTCTTCCCAGAATTCTCCTAGTCTGCTCACCCTTCCTATACTTCCTGCCTGACTACTGGATAAACAGCATTTTATTAAATCAATGAGTGACAAATCATTATAGAAGTGCATTTTCTCACAGCAGTGGAGTGTTGTTTTAGTTTTTTTCTAACTATTGAGACTTGCTCTGTGTCTGAGTATGTTGTCTTTGTTAGCTTTCTATTAGTTGTGATAAAACACCAAAACAAAAAGCAGGTTGGGGAATATATTTTATTATGAAGTGCTGCCCCAGGATCCTTGGAAGTATCAAACAGCAATCAGTAAAGAACCTTTGTAAAATTAAAAAAATATATTCTGATATACATCTGGCCTCAGCAGACTGAGAACTGTGTAGAATTAGTTTTTCTTTTACCTTATTCCAGACCGTAGTTAATATTACAACAATATAAAGAGGTCACAGGTAAATCTTATACATATATTTTTTGCCTCACTCACTATTTCATTTTATGCCCATAGACATTTTTATGATTAATTGAGAAGAAGGTGCTTCTTTCCTTCAAATCTCTCTTAGCTATTGGAGATTACTGACAACCAAGTAATGTAGTTTTAGGAGAGAATAGTGTTACCTTCAAAGCCATCCTTTCAAAGTCAGGCTTATCTATCTCTGTGCCCCACATGCTCAGAACCGAGTTTCTCTGGACATTGAAGTAGCACAGTCGGGTAGCCTGGTGTTCTCTTCCTTATGCTGATGACCATTGAGCTACAGAGGGCGATTCTGTTGTTTTCTCTTCATAACCTTTTTTTTTTTAAAAAAAAAATTATTTATTTATTAAAAATTTCCACCTCCTCCCATTTACCTACCACTTTCCTCCTTCCCCTCCCCATCCCCCTCAAGTCCTAAGAGCAGTCAGGGTTTGCTGCCCTGTGGGAAGTCCAAGGTCCTCCCCCCACCACCCAGATCTAGGAAGGTGAGCATCAAAACAGACTAGGTTCCCACAAGGCCAGACCATGCAGTAGAATCAAAACTCAGTGCCATTGTCCTTGGCTTCTCAGTCAGTCCTCATTGTCAGCCACATTCAGAGAGTTGAGTTTGATCACATGCTCCATCAGTCCCAGTCCAGCTGGTCTTGGTGAGCTCCCATTAGATCAGTCCCACCTTCTTAGTGGGTGGACGCACCCCTCGCGGTCCTGACTTCCTTGGTCATGTTCTCCCTACTTCTGCTCCTCATTTGGACCTTGGGAGCTCAGTCCAGTGCTCCAATGTGGGTCTCTGTCTCTATCTCCATCCATCGCCAGATGAAGGTTCTATGGTGATATGCAAGATCAGTGTGGTTATAGGGTAAGGCCGGTTCAGGCACCCTCTCCTCTGCTGCCCACGGAAGTAGTTGGGGAAATCCCCTTGGACACCTGGGAACCCCTCTAGTGCCAAGACTCTAGCCAACCATAAAATGGCTCCCTTGGTTAGGATAACTTCTTCCCTGCTCCCATATCTACCCTTTCTCCATCTCAATTATCCCATTCCCCCAAGCTCTCCCCAGTCCTCCCCTTCTCCCTTCTCTTTCCCCATCTCCCCTTCCACCCAATCCACACCCACCTCCCTGCTCCCAACTTTTCCCCGCGATATTGTCAACTTCCAATATCTAGGAGGATAACTATATGTTTTTCTTTGGGTTCACCTTCTTATTTAGCTTCTCTAGGATCACGAACTATAGCCTCAAAGTCCTTTGTTTATGGCTAGAATCCTCTTATGAGTGAGTACATACCATATTCCTCCTTTTGGGTCTGGGTTATCTCACTCAGTAAAGTATTTTCTATTTCCATCCATTTGCATGCAAAGTCAAGATGTAATTGTTTTTTACCGCAGAGTAGAACCCTAAAGTATATATGTGCCACACCTACTTTATCCATTCTTCTATTGAGGTGCACCTAGATTGTTTCCAGGTTCTGGCTATTACAAATAGTGTTGCTCTGAACATAATTGAACAAATGCTTTTGTATTATGATTGGACATCTCTTGGGTATATTCCCAAAAGTGGAATTGCTGGATCCTGAGGTAGGTTGATTCCCAGTTTCCTGAGAAACCACCACACTGATTTCCAAAGTGTTGCACAAGTTTGCATTCCCACCAGCAAAAGCTATCATTGCTTACTCCACATCCTCTCTAACAAAAACTATCATTGCTGTTTTTGATTTTAGTCATTCAGACAGGTGTAAGATGGTATCTCAAAGCTGTTTTGATTTGCATTTCCCTGATCGCTAAGGAGGTTGAACATGACCTTAAGTGACTTTAGGCCATTTGAACTTCTTCTGTTGAGAATTCTCTGTTCAGTTTGGTACCCCATTTTTTAATTGGGTTAATTAGAGTTTTAATGTCTAGTTTCTTGAGTTCTTTATATATTTTTGATATCAGACCTTTGTCTGATGCAGGGTTGGCGAAGATCTCCTCCCATTCAGTAGGTTGCCTTTTTGTTTTAATGACAGTGTCCTCTGTGTTACAGAAGCTTCACAGTTTCAGGAGGTCCCATTTATTCATTGTTGCTCTTATTGTCTGTGATACTGGGGTTATACATAGGAATTGGTCTCCTGTGCCCATGTGTTGCAAACTACTTCCCACTTTCTCTTCTATCAGGTTCAGTGTGTTCAGATTGATATTGAGGTCTTTAATCCATTTGGACTTGAGTTTTGCGCATGGTGATAGATATGGATCTATTTTCATGCTTGTACATGTTGAAATCCAGTTATGCCAGCACCATTTGTTAAAGATGCTTTCCTTCTTCCATTGTATACTTTTAGCTCCTTTGTTGAAAATCAGGTGCTCATAGGTTTGTGGGTTAATATCCGGGTCTTTGATTTGATTTCGTTGGTCAACATCTCTGTTTTTATACCAATACCAAGCTGTTTTCATTACTGTAGCTCTATAATAGAGTTTGAAGTCAGGGATGGTAATGCCTCTGGAAGTATTTTATTGTATAGGATTGTTTTGACTATCCTGGGTTTTTTGTTTTTCCATATAAAGTTGATTATTGTTCTCTTAAGGTCTGTGAAGAATTTTGTTGGGATTTTGATGGGGATTGCATTGAATCTATAGAATATGCTTTTGGTAGAATTGGCATTTTTACTTTGTTGATCCTCCCAAACCAAGAGCAAGGGAGATCCTTCCATTTTCTGGTATCCTCTTCAATTTCTTTTTTCAAAGACTTAAAGTTCTTTTCAAATAGATCTTTCACTTCCTTGGTTAGAGATATCCCAAGACACTTTATGCTGTTTGTGGCTATCATGAAAGGTGATGTTTCTCTGATTTCCCTCTCTGCTTCTTTGTTCTTTGTGTATAGGAGGGCAACTGATTTTTTGGAGTTGATCTTGTATCCTGCCACATTACTAATGGTGTTTATCGGCTGTAGGAGTTCTTTGGTAGAGTTATTGGGGTCACTTATGTACACTATCATATCATCTGCAAATAAAGAAAGTTTGACTTCTTCCTTTCCAATTCGAAGCCTCTAGATCTCCTTATGTTGTCTTATTGCTATTGCTAGAACTTCAAACACTATATTGAAGAGCTATGGAGAGAGTGGACAGCCTTGTCTTGTTTCCAATTTTAGTGGAATGGCTTTGAGTTTCTCTCCATTTAATTTGATATTAGCTGTCGGGTTGAGGTATATAGCTTTTATTTTATTTAGGTATGAACCTTGTATCCCTATTCTCTCCAAAATCTTTATTATAAAGGGGTGTTGAATTTTGTCAAATGCTTTTTCAGCATCTAATGGAATGATCATAAGGGTTTATTTTCAGTTTATTTATATGATGGATTACATTGATAGATTTTGCATATGTTGAATCAGTCCTGCATCTCTGGGATGAAGCCTACTTGATCATAATGGATAATTTTTTAATGTGTTCTTGAATTCAGTTTGCCAGTATTTTATTGAGAATTTTTGTGTTGATGTTCATGAGTGAGATTGGCCTGTAATTCTCTTTCTTGGATGAGTCTTTTTGTGGTTTTGGTATCAGGGTAACTGTAGCTTCATAAAAGGAGTTTGGCAATGACTCTTTTGTTTCTGTTTTGTGAAATACATTAAGGAGTATAGGTATTAGCTCTTCTTGGAAGTTCTGGTAGAACTCTGCATTGAAACCATCTGGTCCTGGGCTTTTTTTTTGTAGGAAGGGTTTTGAGAAATTTCTAATTCTTCACGACTTACATGTCTATTTAAATTGTTCCCCTGGTCTTGATTTAACTTTGGTATATGGTACTTATCTTTAAAAAATGTTCATTTCTTTTACATTTTCTAATTTTGTGGAATACAGGCTTTTGTAGTAAGATCTAATGATTCTCTCAATTTCCTCTGTGTCTGTGGTTATGTCCTCCTTTTCATTTTTGATCTTGTTAATTTGCGTGTTCTCTCTGTGTCTTTTGATTAGTTTGGATAGGGGTTTGTCAATCTTTTTGATTTTCTAAAAGAATCAGCTTTTATTTCATTGATTCTTTGGATTGTTTTCTGTGTTTCTATTTTGTTCATTGTTAATTTCAGCCCTCAGTTTGATTATTTCAAGTCTTCTACTCCTCCTGGGTGAGTCTGCTTCTTTTTTTTCTAGAGCTTTCAGGTGTGCTGTTAAGTCTCTAATGTGTGCTTTTTCCATTTTCTTTATGTGGGCACTTCGTGCTATGAACTTTCCTCTTAGCACTGCTTTCATAGTGTCCCATAGGTTTGAGTATGTCTGTCATTATTTTCATTAAATTCAAGGAGGACTTTAATTTCTTTCTTTATTTCTTCCTTGACCCGGGGGGGGGGGTCAGTAGTTGACTGTTCAGTTTCCATGAGTTTGTAGGCTTTCTGGGGGTAGAATTGTTGTTGAATTCTAACTTTATTCAATTGTGACCCGTTAGTACACAGGTGGTTACTACAGTTTCTTTGTATCTTTAGATGTTTGCATTGTTACCAATTATGTGATCAATTTTTGAGAAGGTTCCATGAGATGCTGAGAAAAAGATATACTCTTTTCTGTTTGGGTGGAATGTTCTATAGATGTCTGTTAAGTCCATTTGGTTCATTACATCTGTTAGTTCTCTTATTTCTCTGTTAAGTTTCTGTCTGGTTGACCTGTCCATTGGTGAGAGAAAAGTGATGAAATCTCCAACAATTAGAGTGTGGGGTTTGATGTATGCTTTGTATTCTAGTAATGTTTCTTTTACATATGTGGGTGATTTTATTTTAGGGGCGTAGATATTCAGGATTGAGTCTTCCTCCTGATGAATTGTTCCTGTTATGAGTATAAAGTGTCCTTCTCCATCTCTTCTGATTGATTTTAGTTTGAAATCTATTTTGTTAGATATTAGGATAGGTACACCCACTTGTTTCTTTGGTCCATTTGATTGGAAAGCCTTTTCCCAACCCTTTACTTTTAGATAGTGCCTGTCTTTGAGTTTGAGGTGTGTTTCTTGTCAACAGCAGAATGTTGGATCCTGATTTCATATCCATTCTCTTAACCTGTGCCTTTTTAGAGGTTAATTCAGTCCATTGATCATAATTGATACTAATGACGAGTGGTTGTTAACTCCAGTTATTTTTTTTCTGGTAGTAGTGTTTTTGTGTTTTCCTTCTTTGAATAGTGCTTTTAGAGGGTTGTCAGATGCTTGTGTTATTATGGGTGTTGTTGGCTTCCTTGGTTTGTGGTTTTCCTTCTAGTATTTTCTGTAAGGCTGGAGTGTGGCTAAGTATTGTTTAAATCTGTTTTTGTCCTGGAGTATCTTGTTTTCTCCATTGATGGTGAATGCAAGTTTTGATAGATATAGTAGTCTGGGCTTGCCTCCATGGTCTCTTAGTGTCTGCAGCACATCTATCCAAGACCTTCTGGCTTTCATGGTTTCTATTGAGAAGTCAGTTGTAATTCTGATAGGTTTCCCTTTATATGTTACTTGACCTTTTCTCTTTGTAGCTCTTAATATTCATTCTTTATTGTGTATGTTTTGTGTTTTAATTATTATATGGTGAGGGGACTTTTTTTTTCGATTCAGTCTATTTGGTGTTTTTTATGCTTCTTCAACTTCATAGGAATATCCTTTTTTATGTTGGGAAAGTGTTCTTGTATAATTTTGTTGAATATATTTTCTGGACAGGCTTGTGTGGAACAAAGAAGCCCCTGCAGCAGGAGCTGAAGGGACCTAGGGCTTCTTTCTGGGATGTTACGCCTGCCCTTGGATGGCATGCACTCACTGGTCTGAAAGGTTGTCCTCAGCACAGGAATAGGACTCTTGGAGGTTGAAGTACCCCGCAGACAAAAGGGTGAACTTTTTCTCTTCATAATCTTGTAGGCAAACTTTATCTCTATCTTCTTTGGGTTTCCCTGTAGCAGGTTTTCTTGGAAGACCAGCTCCTAAATCATGATATGGAGACTTCTTATTCATGATGAATGCTTGATCTTAGCTGGCTGCTTTGTTTTTTGGATCTTCAGGTTGAAACCCAGTTTCTCTCTCTGGATTTTTACTAATAATGCTCCATAAAAGTAAATTCATAAATGATTAGATGAGGTCATTCATGCACATGAAGGCATTAGTTATTTAATCTGTAACATGCCTGAGGTTAGCATGTATTAGCAGTGCTTCAGTATGGTGAGACCTACAAGAAGACTTAGTTTAATCATTTCAAAATAGGAAATTTAATATGTTCTAGGATTTTTGTGAGAATTAAATGAGATAAACTATATGAGGTACCTGGGTAAGATTTTGACACATATTGTCCTCACGGGTACTTCTCTACTCTATCACTACACAGATACAAGGGAGTATGGGATTGAATACCAAATGACAGCAAAAGTAAGTAAAAGTGCTTTGAAAACTGTAAATGGTAATGCAATATAAACTATATTGCTATTGATTTTGAAGGTCAGGTGATGGAGGATTCTCTCTGGAGTAGGAGTGAAAGGAAAGGTGTCCTAGACTAGAAAATACGTAATAAGGTTGTTGAGTAGGTACCATTTATGCTACAGAGCAATTGTGGTGCCTTGTTCTGATTGTGAAGGATTATATGATCACAAGGACTATAGATAGAACGATAGTAATGTTTATAGTGATAAATTTGAAGGAGCCAAATGAATTACATTTTTTTAGAATGAGGTAAAAAATATCAGACAGGGAATTTAGTAATATGGGCAAATAGTGTTGCTATCTCACTACTGTAAAGCTTCATTTTAACTTTTCATATTAAAACAGATGGTTTAATCCTTTGAGAAGGAAGACAAACAGAGTGTTGAAGGTTTTGAAGAAACAAAAAACAAACATGAAGAGGGAGCCTAAAGCAAGGAAAGCACCAGAAGAGAGAATTAGAAAAGAGCAGGAGACCAGAGGTAATGAGCATGATATAAAGTTGATTGTTATTACTAACTTTATATATCTATCATTAACCTATTTGACTAACAGATTTTTTTCTTTGCATTCAGAGAGTTTAAGTTTATCACCTGAAACTGTGTCACAACTAGGGATATCTGGATGGCAATTAAGTAGTGAAGAAAAGTACCCAATTGTTTGTGTTCTATATTAGTTGCTAAAGAACAGTTCATCCATTCAAAGTAAATAAAGTAGAATTGGAATCTTCCTGTTCCTATTCTAAGGCTACATGCTACTTGATAAATAATCAAGGCCACAGTTACCAGTGTGTCTTGAACATAACACTTATCCAAGGAAAGATGGACATATCTTTAAGCCTTAACTGAGGCTCAGTGAGTCCATGGTTTATGATTATGAGGTGCCTCTTTAAATCCCTTCTAATATTGCATTGTGTATATTTAATAAGCAGGTAGTATACTAGTTAAAAGTACAAGATATGATCCATGTTTCTATCAGACTCCTAAAGTATATGTTGATCAGCATACCCAGTTTATAGTTTGAAAATTTCGTTGCTGTCATTTACTTTTTTTTGTCATTTACTTTTATAATATAATATATATGTGCATTAGTCATTTTAAGTTGCTTAACTCTACTTATTTTTTTTTCATAGCATTACTTTCAGATTGAGAATGCAGACCTGCCAGAAGACTTTCCTAGTCATTCAAATTCAATTAACTTTAGAAAGACATTTTTTTGGTCATAGTTTCTAACCAAATTAAAATCGTAGTTTGTGCATCAAACCAGAATCTGGATTCTTTTTGTTAAAAAAAATGATTCTACTGGGACCAGGAAAATGACTCAGTTGTTCAAGTGCTTAGTGCACAAGCAGGATGACCTGAGTTTCAGTTCCAAACACTTATAAAAAGCTGGGTTAGAAAAGGTTGGATTGGCTACACATGCTAACTTCAGTACTATTGGGGAGGGGAGCTCAGAGACTAGGATTACTAGAGCCTGCTGGCTGCCAGTCTTACTCCAAGTTCAGTGAGAGACTATGTCTCAAGGGAATAAGGCCAAGTGTGATAGAAAAGGCCACCTGAAAATTCTTTGCTGTCCTCCATACATGCATAGAATGTATTCGTCTACACCCCCTGTGGTAGTTTGAATGTAATTGGCCCCCATAAGTTCATAAAGAGTGGCAATATTAGGAGGTGTGGTTTTGTTGGAGTAGGTATGACATTGTTAGAGGAAGTGTGTCACTGTGGAGGTGGACTTTGAGGTCTCCCATGCTCAAGATATGATTCTGTGTCACAATCCAGTTCCTGTTGCCTTCTGATCAAGATCCAGCCAGCACCATATCTGCCAGCATGCTGCCATGCTCCCTGATTTGATGATAGCGGACTGAAACTGAAACTGTAAGCTGCTACCTCAATGAAATGTTGTCCTTGTAAGAGTTGCCATGGTCATGGTGTCTCTTCACAGCAAAAGAAACACTAAGATACTACCTAACACACATATCATACCTTCATACATACACAAAGTAAAAATTGGAAAGATATTTTTTCTTTATAAAATTAACTGTAACCAACTATTCAGAACTAAATACTCTTAAAATGGTATGGGTTTTGTTTGCTTGTGTGTGTGTGTAGCTTAAATTCTTCTAACCTTTATTGTTTTGTTTCATTTTGTTTTGTTTTTTGAGACAGGGTTTCTCTGCAGCTTTGGGACCTGACCTGGAGCTAGCTCTTGTAGACTAGGCTGGCCTCAAACTCACAGAGATCCACCTGCCTCCACCTCCCAAGTGTTGGGATTAAAGGTGTGTGCCACCACTACCACCCAGCTTCTAATTTTTTTTTCTTAACTTTTTTAGAAAAAAATTGGTTTTACTTACTAGCCCCAGTTCCCCCTTCCTTCCCTTCTCCTGCCTCCTACTGTTGGACCCTAGAATCCAAACACCGAGGAAGAGTCGCCCCAAGAGACCACCTCTCACACCACAGCTGATGTAAAAGCATGAGGATTTTATTAATTCTGTCATGACAGGGTCTTTCAGCATTAGAGGCCAGAAAGACCCTGAATAGCTGGTACAGGCTACTTTTAAAGGAAAAAGCCATGGAAGCAAAGGGGTGTCTAGGAGTTGTTCTTTGACTATTATGATTGGCTTATTCAAAGGGGCTATTACCAATAACTGACTAGAGAGTGGTTGCCAGATCAGATGAGGATAGAGGTCACTTTGACCCCGTTTCCCAGGGGCTGAGTCAAAACATAAGTGTGTGGGTAATTGTTCAGGAACTGAGTCAACATCTTAAATGTTATCTTGCCCCAATTTCTGGAGAACATTCACAAAGACTCAGGGAAATGGAAAGTTCCCAACATTTTTGTAGCTACTAGGTCCTTGGTTCCCGGGGGGAAGGGGGGAGCATTTCTGCTGAAACTGAGAGGTCTCAGAATTGTCAGAAATGGCTTTAGAGTTATTTTAGAGTTCTACACTACCTCCCCCCATCCTATGCCCCATCCACTCCTCAGAGGAGGTAAAGTCTCCATTGGGGAGTCAACAAAGTCTGATATACCAAATTGAGACAGAACCAAGCTCTTTGTGCAGCATGAATAATAAAAATCCAGAGATAGAGATTGGCATTCAACCTGAGGATCAGAAAAACAAAATAGCCAGCCATTATTAGCTCTTACCTCTACCTCAGTTTGAAATGGCACTCCTGCCTCCTGGAATCTCAGAATGAGACTGAGAGCTGTCTCTTCCTGTTTTATAATCCTCCTAGTTCTGGGATTAAGGGTGTGTACCACTACCACCTAGTTTCTATGGCAAGCTAGTGTGGCTGTTGGGATTAAAAGTTTTTGTCATTGCTACATGGTCAGTGTGGCTGTTTTACTTTTCTGATCCTCAGGCAAGTTTTATTTATTAAAATACAAATGAAATATCGCTACATTTCCCCTTTTGTCTAAAATAAAGAAAACTATAACTAATATAAAAACTATATGCATTAAGTATAATAACTGTATACAATATATACAGGCAATAAATACATCAACAATCTCTAGTCCATTTGCACTTGACAAATTTAGAGAAAATACTCCATATATATCCTATCTTGGTGAATCCAAAGTCTTGTGCCTAATTTACTTTTTATCATAACTTTCTTTCTGCATTTGGTAAACAAGGAAAACTATAATTATAACTAAGTCTTCAACTTTCTCAGAGATCCAAAAAGGAAATATTAACTGAGTAAACAGGAAGTGCAAGCAAGTGACTTAAAAAGTGTGAGTATTGACAGAAACAGCTGGCTTCCCAGATAGTCAACCAAAGTTCATCTGCAACAGGACCTTCTAGCTTTCAGAGTCTCCATTGAGAAATCAGGTATAATTTCGATAGGTCTGCCTTTATATGTTACTTGGCCTTTTTCCTTTGAAACTCTTAATATTCTTTATTCTGTATTTTTAGTGTGTTGATTATTGTATAGCGAAGGGACTATTTTTGGTTCAATCTATTTGGTGTTCTGTGAGCTTCTTGCACTTTTATAGCCATATCCTTCTTTTGGTTGGGAAAGTTTTCTATGATTTTATTAAAAATATTTTCTGTGCCTTTGAAGTGGAATTTTCCTTCTATCTCTATTCTTAGAGTTGGACTTTTAATGGTGTCTTAGATTTCCTGAATGTTTTGTGTTAATAATTTGTTGGATTTAAGATTTTCTTTGGAGTTTCCCAGTTCCAGTCACCATCACCTGCACAGTGGCAGCTGCCACCTCCCAACCACTTACCCAAGGAAAAGGAAACATGCAAGATCTTGGGCATCCCCACCCCAGTCTTTTTCCAGAATCATGAACCTTATCTACGCTGGGTGTGGCAAGATCATGTATCCCATGGAGAAAGTGAACTGTCTGGATAAGTTCTGGCATAAAGCATACTTTCACTGTGAGATCTGCAAGATGACCTTGAACATGAAGAACTACAAGGGCTATGAGAAGAAGCCCTACTGCAATAACGCCATCGTCAATGTGCAGCAGACTGGGATGCTGCCAGCCAACTACATGGAGGCCATCTGAGGTCTGCCTGTGCTATCCCATCCTCTGTCTTCAATGCATTCCATGGCATCACATCTGTCCTGGAGCCTGACGCACTCACCCTTCAGTGTCTCTGTCTTTTCAGATCTGCAACTGCTTCCTCATCCCACCTTCCAGCTTCTTTTGCCAACCCAAGCCTTGTTCTGCAACCCTGTCTCGGGCTCCTTCCTCTGGCAGATTTTCCATTGGACCAACCAACTTGATTGATTTTTCTCTCTGGATGGAATAGGCTGGGCACTCTGGGGAGGGCAGGATTGTTCTGGGGAAGGTGGGTTCACAGAGCTGGGCTGAAATGGGAGATCCATTAAAAAGATCGGATAGGCTAGGCATAGTGGCACACAGCCTTAGTCCCAGTACTTGGGGGACAGAGACGGCCAGATCTCTGAATTCAAGGCCAGCCTGGTCTACATTGTGGGTTCCAGGACAACCGGAGCTATGTAGTGAGATCCTGTGTGGGGGAGGGGAGGATCCAACTTCACTTCCTACCTTAGGCCCTTCAGAACCCCTGACCTAGATCCATTGGCACCCTATATCCTAGGGCTGGGATGAGCCCCTTACACCTCATACCTCCAGATGGGGTTCAACACATTCCCCGGGGGATAGGTATTAGGCTTCAGTTATGTTGGGACCAATGTGGTGAGTTTATCTTTCTGCTAGCCCGCCTTCCTGACCCTGTGTGTTCCTTCACACACTGAGTGTGCTGTCCTGCCCACACAAGCATAGGGTGGCCAAAGAGCTCCTTAGGAAGCACAGCTTGGGTCAAGTTCTTGCCTTAGTTCTAGGGGCAGCAGCAGGAAGGAGGGAATGGTGTTCTCCCAGGCCTATTTATTTCCCACCTCCCCCAGCCTCCAGGAACTCTCTTATCTCCCTGTTGGGAGCCTGCTGTGAAGGCTGGAGCAAGGGATACCTTTGGGACTTGAGTTAACTGAGCTGTTCCTTCCTCCTCCCCTGGAAAGAGGTCTCTGGATCTCCTATGGCCTTCCATCCCTGGAACAGGGCTGGGCTTGAAGCTCTGTGAAGCCAGAAATTGAAAAAAGTCTCCTGACCACACAGGAGGCCCCATCCTTTTTCTCACTCACTGGGGAGGTGGGAGGAGGATATCCTGTCCTTGTGTCTGAAGCTACAGAGTACAGTAGGACCAAGTCACCCACACTGCAGCACCTCCCTCGAGGTTCTCCTGTCCTTGGAACCAGGGAGAGAGTCCAGGGCTCCACAACTGGCAGGCAGCACTGTCTCTGGACCAGTGTTAAACTCAGATTCCTCCTTTGTACCAGGGGCCTGGGAAAGTCCTCATGTGGCTTCATTCATCTCTCCTGGGTCTCCTGACTCTCATCTTCAGGTCCCTTTGCACACAGACCCCACTACAGATGAGGTTTGTATCTAAAGGCGCTGGTCAGCCCAGAGATGCCATGGTTAGGACAACCTGCGAGGGCTTGCTAGAAGAGTGAGTACCCTCCTTCCTGGTCAGTCACCTTTCATTCTGACTCTAACTTGGGTGACCTCAAGCATGGGGAGAGTCTTGCCAAAGCATCAGGAGTCCCTAGGGAGGCATCAACCAGTCTATTCCATTTCTTCTTGATCTCAAAGCACAATGCGGTTCCAGGGACCAGAGGTCAGGGACTCTCACTCTCGGAGGGCCTGTGCTTGGGAGGTACCACAAGCCTGGTTCCAGTCAGCTGAGTCTCCTTCCTAACATGTCAAGCTAGCTGCTCTTCTACTGCTCTATAAATGGGGGAAACTCTCACATGCCCGCAGAGGGAAGAGGAACTATCTATAGGTGCTGAGAGCCCCATCTGGAGTCCATATTCTTTTTCCAGAAGCATCCATCCTTAGAAGAGCACAGGATCCCCAAACCCATGGTCTCTTCCTTCAGACAGGTCTTTCAGCCAATCAAAACCAAGGACAAAAGGCACATTGGCTAGACTGTGAACTTAACTTTTGTGGGCCAATTCTGCAACGAAGGAAGCCCCGTGGTGAGGGACATGAATTCTCCCCACATAGCTTCCTGTTTTCTGCCTTCACATTCCTCCAGGGAACATTTTCTTTGTTAATAGCTGGACATAAGATAAAAAGTACCACCCCACAAAACATATACTTAAAAACAAACAGAAGTGATCCTGTGAAATTAGCCTCTGTCCAACATTTCATCTCTCTGTGTGTGTGTATGTGTGTGTGTGCATGTGCATGTGTATGGTGTGTGTGTGTGTGTGTGAAGCTGCCCACTCATCTTTTATATGGAGCTGTCATCTTTCGTTGGTCTGTTTGGTCCCGTTCCTCCTGGCCTTGTGCTTGGAATCAATTCTTTCTGGTCTGTTATGAATCTGAACATTGACTTGAACCACAAAGAAAATCTTTATCCTGGTTATGCAAATAAAAGTCTAATTTTTACCTGCAGGAGGGGGGGAGATTTTCTTTGACGGATGAATATAGTTTCTCTATCGTTTCGTCAGTACCTGAGATTCTTCCATCTCTTGCATTTTGTTGGTTATGCTTGCATCTGTAGTTCTTGTTCATTTACCCAGATATTCCATTTCTACAATACCCTCAGTTTGTGTTGTTTTCTTTCTTTCTTTTATTGCAATTTTCAAGTCGTGAACTGTTTCCTTCACTTTTTTTTTTTTTTTTGGTTTTCTTGACTCTCTTTAAGTGATTTCTTCCAATTTTCTGTTTGTCTTTAAAGAGCATTTTTCAGTTTCTCTTTAAGTGCTTCTATCATCATAAATTTATTTTTAAGATCATTTTCTTCTGCTTCATCTGCATTGGGATGTTCAGGTCTTACTGTTGTAGAACCACTAGTTTCTTATTCTGTCATATTGCTGTTTATGTTGTTGAATGTATTCTTACATAGTTGTCTAATAATCTCTTCCAAGTGTTGCAGACCACTGTGGCTTCAATGGTCTCTCTTCCTCCAGATATAATGGGGCCTGTAGCTCTGGTGGTCGAAGTTGTGGCAGGGGATGGTGGGGATAGGAAGGATGCTGCTGTCTGGATGCTAGGGGTGGGATAGGTGGGCTGATTTGTTTTGTATTATACGTTTTTTAGACAGGGTCTCTCTCTATATGTCTGGCTGTCTTAAAACTCATTGTATCACTATGTACACCAGGCTAGCCTCAAAATTACATAGATTCATCTACCCTTGCTTTTCTAGTGTTGGGATTAAAGGCACACACCACAAAACCAGACCTGGTATTCTTTAATATACACACATTGATGGTGTTTTCTAAAAATTTCTTTTGGAACTATTGATCAAATCTGTGTCCTTGCTCATGTTAAACAAGCACTATACAATGTGGCTATCTCCTCAGCCCTCTCATTTTCTTAGCAGTTACTTTCCTTTTTTGCAAATCCTGATATCCACATCATATGGATTCATTACTTATTTAACTCATAGACAGATATGAGCCTTGCTATGTGCTATATTTTTTTGTGTATAATAAAACTATAGTTATGAGATAGACTTGACTTTGCACTGCTGAAGACCAAGTCTTCAAACATGTAAGTCGATGGAGGATGTTTTTCATTCAAACCACAAGAGATGAACAAAACATGTTAAAAAGGAAAAGGAAAACAAACAATAACAGCAGCAGCAGCAAACAACAACAACAACAAAATACTTTCCTTCATAGAGTAACAAACTTCTAGAAAAATAGCAAAAGTAAAATAGATCAGTAAGATAATGGACTGGACAAATGTCTCAGTGGTTAAGAGCACTTGCTATTCTTCCTGAGGACCCAAGTTCAGGTTTCGGCACCCACATCCAGAAGTTTTAAATTCCTGTAACTCCAGTTGCAGTGAATCTGACACTCTCTTTTGACCTCTGCAGGTACTTGCACACACACATTTGGTGTATATACTCACGAACATACATATACACCAGAAAGTACATTGAAGTGGAATATTGAGATCAGCATGGCCTAAGAAGAGTGAACAAGGGAGATCAAAGTGGGAAGTGAGAAAATTCAGAGCTTGGCTAGCTTTCATTTTGAATGGCTTGGGAAGCTACTAGGGAGTGAGAAGAGTAATGCGATCTATTGTTTGACCATGAAAACAGAATAGAAAGATGATGGAGGAGGGTCATCTGTCTATGTGTTACTCTCATTGGTTAATAAAGAAACTGCCTTGGCTTTTTGATAGGGTAGGATTTAGATAGGTGGAGTAGACAGAACAGAATGCTGGGAGAAATAAAGCATAGTTGGTCAGACACCGTGGGGCCAGCCGCCAGGTCAGACATGCTGAATTTTTCCCAGTAAGCCACCACCTCATGGTGCTACACATATTATTAGAAATGGGTTAATAAAGATGTGACAGTTAGCCAATAATAGGATAGAACTAATGGGCCAGGCAGTGTTTTAAAAAAATATAATTTGTGTGCTTTTATTTTGGGTGTAACGCTAGCCATGTGGGAACCTGGCGGGATGAAAAGCAGGCCTGCTCACAAATGGTGCTACAGAAAGAGGATTTTTGGAAGGGGTAGATGTAAAAGCAGCAAGACTAGTGGGGAATTTCAGTAGTGCTTTAGAGCAGGGTGTCAAATAATGAAGTGTTTTTATTCACAATAAATTCTGAATAAGATTGGCTGAAGATTAGCACATGGAATGGGCCTGGATAGCTAAAATAGGACTTTTATTTAAAATTCTAGATATATTCTCACTATGTAGCCTGGAAGTTGCTATGTAGGTTGTTCTAGCTTTGAAGTCACAGAGATCCCCTACCTCTGCTTGGCCACTGCTAGGATTAAAGGTTTTGTGTCATCACACCTGACAAAACATAAATCTTTATTGAGCTAAATAGCTAATAAGACAAAATTAAAAGGAAAAAGATCTACTACACACTGCCAAAATTGTAATCCCTGAAAATATAATTTCTTTAGCAATGTTAAGTATTAAAAAAATAGGTCTCTATCATGATGCTTGGTTGTGAGCTAAGCCTTTAATGACTGAGTGATCTCTCAATCCTATTTATCTTGATTTAAAGACAACCTATCAACTGAGCATGGTATCACACACCTGCAATAATAACACATGGGAGACAGAGGCTATCGGATCACTACAGTTCTGAGGCCAACCAGTCTTACAGAGCAAGTCCCATGGTACACAGATACACAGTAAGAATCTGTCTCAGAAAATGAAAAACAAACAATTTTTAGAACTAATTTTTCTAGAAAAGAGTTTTATGATAAAGAAATCTTGTGAGGAATGCTTAAAAAGTGAAAGAAGAAGGAGAACTCAGGTCATTAGGTAAGGTCTTGAAACAGTATTTTTCTTCAGTATTTTGGATTTTTCCTTGTTTTTTAAGGCAGGGTTCCTCTGTTTATTTTTGTCTATACACAAGGCTGGCCTCAGACTCACAGAGATCTGCCTGCCTGTCTCCTGAGTGCTGGGATTAAAGTTGTGTACCGCCACTGAAACTCAGGTAAGTACTCTGTTTCTTTTTGAAATACTTACAACAAATACAACTTGCTGTAGCATAAATAATAAAATCCCAGAGACAGATATTGAGATTCAACCTAAAGATCAAAAAAGCAAAGTAGCCAAGCCACTAGAGAGCTCTTACCTCTAAGAAACCCTCAGATTGAAAAGAAAGTGAGTTCCTGTCTCATCCTGCCTTATATTACTCTGTAGTTCTGGGATTAAAGGCATGTGACTCCCTAGTACTGGGATTAAAGGTATGAGCCACTACCACCTAGATCTGTTTCTGCATTTATCTTGTGTAGCCCAGGGTGGCCTTGAACTCACAGAGATCAATCTATCCCCCAAATCCTGGGATTAAAGGTGTGAGACACCATTGCCTGGCCTCTAGTGACTTAGTTTTACTTTCTGCTCTTCAGGCAAAAATTATTTATAAAACATAAGTGAAATATCATTATATTTCCCCCTTTTTGCCTAAAATAATAAAGAAGGCTATAATTAATATAAGAAAAACTATATATATTAAGTATAATAACTATATACAATATATATATATATATAGACAGTAAGTACATCAATGATGTCTAGTCCATTTGCATTTAACAAATTTATATTAAATACTCCACTGTTTATCCTATCTTGGGGAGTCCAAAGTTTTGTACCTAATTTACTTTCTATCATAACTTTCTTCATCTGATAAACCATGAAAAACTATATCTAGTGATGTAGGATTACCCTTTGTACGCTATGAATATGTTTTATTACCATTGATTAATAAAGAAGCTGCTTTGGCCTATGGCACAGCAGAATATAGCAAGGCAGAAGATCCAAGCAGAGGTAGAGGAGGAAAGAAGGTAACATCAGAGAGATGCCATGTAGCTACCAAAGGAGAAAGACACTAAAACTTTACCAATAAGCCACAGTCTCATGATGATACACAGATTAATAGAAATGGGTTAATTTAAGATATAAAAAAGCTAGCTAGAAATACACTTGAGCCATTGGCAAAACAGTATTGTAATTAATATGCTTCTGTGTGATTATTTGGGTCTGGGCATATGGAAAATGAATGTGAAGTCTCCAATTACAATCTAATCTTCAACTCCCTCAGAAACATAAGAATGAAATAATTTTAATTTAATAATCAGGAAGTACAAGCCAATGACTTTGGAAAATTTTAAGAATTTTAAATTTTTAGAATTTAAATTTTAAGAATTGACAAACAGTTGGCTGCCTGCACAGTCACCCCGAGTTTCTCTGCCATATTGGGGCATCCATCTTCAGCCTACAGGCCTGGAATATCTTTCAGTCTTTTCTATAAAGCAAGGTTTTTGAAGGACTGTCTCACCTTGTCTGGGCAAGGTTTGGCAGTCACTCTCTTTTGTGTCCTGGTTGTTCCATTAGGAGAGCATACTGTCAGCAGTTGAGGCAAGGGCTGTAACATGAGGGCCTGCTTGTTGGGGTTTCTGTCCTGTCTGATTCCTGCAGCCATTTAGCCCCACAGAAAAATCACATAGGTCTCCATAAGTTATGAACTGATTGGCTCATTAGCTCAGGCTTCTTATTAACTCTTGTAGCTTATATTAACTCATTATTCTTATCTATGTTAGCCACATGCTCAGTACCTTTTTAGTGGGGAAGATCACATCCTGCTTGTTCAGTGTCTGGACAAGACTGCAGAATGAGCTTCCTTCTTCCCAGAATAATCCTGTTCTCCTCTCCCCACCTCTACTTCCTGTCTGGTTGTCCCACCTATAGTTCCTGCCTGGATACTGACCAATCAGCATTTATTTAAAATATTATTGACAGAATACAGAATTGTCCCACACCACTTTCCCCTCTTTTTTTTAAACAAAAGAAAATATCCATAGTCCATATTTTAGGAATGTGGCCATAGTATTCCAGGCTACTTCATGCTGGTTGGAGGTATTGATAATCTTATGGAGACCTAAAGAAAATTTTGAATTATGATCAAATCCTCTGGGGTATCCTGTGAGTTTTGATCATCTCAGGCAGCAGTCTTGAATCTGTTCTGGATGTAGAACTCAGATATCCAGGCCATCTGTTCCTACCAGAGATTTCTCAGGTTGTCTTCTTTGATCAAACCTGACTTTTCTTAACTCAGAATGAATCCACAGTCTCTCATTTCCTGTGGAAACAAGCAAAATCTCTTCTCCAAAGTAACACGTGTTTTGACTTCAATTTTGAAGTCAAGGTATTTTCAAAATACCCATCTTAGATTAATTCAGCAGCATTTATAAGCAAATATATTTTAGCAGCTGTTGCTCCTTCCTCAGCATTCAAACAATTCAAAGAGAGCCTAATAACATATAGTATCCAGATTCTCTGTGTATTTTTCATCTTTATGTGGCATTACTGTAACCTCTATTTCTTTTATTTTTACCTTTACTTTTTGAGACAGGTTCTCTGTATATCTTTGGCTGTCCTGGAACTCCTTCTGTAGACCAGGCTGTCTTTGAACTCACAGAGATTCACCTGCCTTTGCCTGCCAAGTGCTGGGATTAAAGGTGTGTACTACCACACCTTGAACTCAGAGATCTGTCTGCCTCTGCCTCCCAGACATTGGGATTAAAGGCGTGTGCCACCACACCTTGAATTCACAGAGGTCTGTCTACCTCTGCCTCCACAGTGGTGGGATTAAAGGTGTGTACCACCACACACAACTACTTTCTTTCTTTTTTCTTTTATGGACTTTAACCTTTTTCTTTTCTCTCCCAAGCCAGCATATACTTTTAACACATAGTAAACCATTTAGAGTTTTTTTTTTAATCTTTGAATCTATCTTTACTGTATATCTCTCTCTTTTTCTGACTACATGAGTCTTTAGTTTGGTAAGCAATATGGGTAGAACTAAAGCCATGGCTTTGATGGCTGGATCCAGCCCATTCCTTAGGTTTATAAAATTCCAGGTTCATGGCTGAGGTACTGGCTGTAGCCACATTTATTGCCACAACTCTATGGCATTTCAAGGTCCTTGCCAGCAAGCAAGCTGCAATAGTGTGTTCACAAACCACACTCAAATGCTCTGTAGTTGGACTGCCTGCCTGAAAGAGTCAGAGTTTGCCCTGGCAGGATGGCCCAGAAAGCCCACATTTTAAACAACGCAGTTTTTTTCCTGCTATCCCTGAAAACCAAAGGGCATGCGGTCAGCTTTTATCAACACCATTTAAGTGTTTTGTGCCAGGACCTCTTAAAAGACCTGCAAGGTTTTGCAGCTAAAGCTGAGTCAGGAAGCCTCTCTTAAATGAGAACTTTTGCCTCTAGCAAGCAGAGCCCATCTGAGAAAATGCTGCTATTAAGAAGCCATACTTAACCCTAATCTTTTTTTATGTAGAATAACTCCCCAAGCTCTGTCAGGTTTTATGTGGATGCAGTTGTCCATGTGGGTGCCATTCTGTAACATAAGGGCCTGATTGTTGGGGTTTCTGTCCTGCCCAGTTCCTGTAGCCATTTAGCCCCAAAGAAAATCACACAGAGGTCTCCATAAGTTATAAACTGATTGGCTCATTAGCTCAGGCATCTTATTAACTCTTGTAACTTATATTAACCCATTATTCTTATCTATGTTAGCCACATGCTCAGTACCTTTTTCAGTGGGGCAGATCACATCCTGCTTCTTCAGTGTCTGTACAGAACTGCAGAGCTTCCTTCTTCCCAGAATACTCCTGTTCTCCCCACCCTGCCTCTACTTCCTGTCTGGTTGTCCCGGCTATAATTCCTGCCTGGCTACTGACCAATCAGCATTTATTTAAAACATAATTGACAGAATACAGAATTTTTCTACACCAAAGGGCACTTTCTTGCCCAATGACTTCCTTTTGCCACAAAGAAAGCAAACTCCATGTGGAGATTCTTTGACGCCCATTTTCTTCTCTGAAGTAGATTGGTGCTGACAAGAGCAGACATGTCTCAATGTTATAAAAAAAGAAAAAAGAACCTATGTTGTTAAAACATCTTATATGCCATATTCTGTAGATCTTTAAAGTGTTTGAAAATGACCTGTCTAAAATATATCTGACCTTGAAAGCATCCCTAATACGAGTACAAGTTTAACTGTAATAGGTGACTAATTACTAACCTACATTTCCTTATTATCCTAAACAGTTGATAATAATAACTTTTAAGGTCTAGAAATTTTCATTACATTGTATAGGTATAATACCTTGAATAATATAAGAAATCTATATGCAGTCTATTTATCAAAATTAATATCAAATTTGTATTTCAGATTTATATATACAAAGTTTGTCTATAATATAAAAAGTCCAACAATATAAAACACTTAAAAGCAGTAGTTGCTTTCTAAAATTAGAATAAATAATCTACCCTTTTCCCTTATCATATCTATATGCCCCTTTTCTTTTCAAAACTCTAGTTTCCTTTGTATAGCATTTTTCCCTGACCATTACCAGTAACAATTTGTAACCAATCCCCCTAAACAATGACAAATATCCATAACCTATTGAATGACCAAGAACTACCCACCACAACTCTTGGCAATGTAGGTGTCATATTCTTAAATTTACTTGTTCTCTAGATGCAACAATATCTTTAGGAGATCCTGAAAAGAGAAAATTGAGTTAATTGTCAAGTTCTGGGAGAGACAGCTGTATCATTTGTTGTCCAGTCTCTGCCTAATGAGAAAGTGCAAGGCTTGTCTAAAATCCTGGCTAGACTCATCTGTTAAGCTGGATCATTTCAGCTAGTCACCTTGAAATTGTTCTGGGCAGTTTGTTGTCCAAAGCAGATCTTTAAGTGGTATTTTTCAATTCAAATGTATTCCAGCAGGAAGAGATCTGTCTTACTCGTGGAAATATTTTTGTAGTATTGAAGACTTCAAGCAATTGGATAGGACCATCTATAAGAGGGAAGCACATTTGCTTTATTTATTTTACCGATTTAAATTTTATTCTCATCCAAAACTGTTGTAGGAGGCTGTTTGTTTGTTCCTGACTGCCCAGACTTGAAATAATCACACAGAAACTATATTATTTGCAACTCTACCAGGAATCCATGTTCCTATGCTGAGGAGATCATTGCAAACTGGTCTTTGGCACAGGAACAATTCCTGCTCCTGCACTGAGGAGATCCACTCAGAGAGTCAGTAACAGCATAGATTGGAGGTAATGAAGAAAACACAAACCAAGGGAAGGCTAGATATGGAAAATCTGGGTAAAGCAATAGGAACTACAGAGACAAGTGTAACAAACAGAATACAAGAGACAGAAGAAAGAACTCAGACAATGAAGATACTATAGAGGAAATAAACTCATTGATTAAATAATATAACAAATCCAACAAATTCTTAACACAAACATCCAGGAAATCTGGGACACCATGAAAAGACCAAACCTAAGAATAATAGGGGTAGATGAAGGAGAAGAATTACAGCTCAAAAGCCCAGAAAATATATCTATACAAAATTATATAAGAAAACTTTCCCAACATAAAGAAGGATATTCCTATGAAGGTACAAGAAGCATACAGAACACCAAAAAGACTGGATCAGAAAAAAAGCATCCCCTTGCCATATAATAATTAAAACACAAAACATACAAAATAAAGAATGAATATTAAGTGCTGCAAGTGAAAAAGGTCAACTGATATATAAAGGGAAACCTATCAGAATTACAACTGACTTCTCAATAGAAACCATGAAGGTGAGAAAGTCTTACATAGATGTGCTGCAGACACTAAGAAACCATAGATGCAAGCCCAGACTACTATACCCAGCAAAGCTTGCATTCACCATCAATGGAGAAAATAAGATATTCCAGGACAAAAACAGATTTAAACAGTACTTAGGCACACTCCAGCCTTACAGAAAATACTAGAAGGAAAACCACAAACCAAGGAAGCCAACAACACCCATAATAACACAAGCATCTGACAACCCTCTAAAAGCACTATTCAAAGAAGGAAAACACAAAAACACTACTACCAGAAAAAAAATAACTGGAGTTAACAACCACTCGTCATTAGTATCAATTATGATCAATGGACTGAATTAACCTCTAAAAAGGCACAGGTTAAGAGAATGGATAGGAAATCAGGATCCAACATTCTGCTGTTGACAAGAAACACACCTCAAACTCAAAGACAGACACTACCTCAGAGTGCAGGGTTGGGAAAAGGCTTTCCAATCAAATGGACCAAAGAAACAAGTGGGTGTACCTATCCTAATATCTAACAAAATAGATTTCAAACTAAAATCAATCAGAAGAGATGGAGAAGGACACTTTATACTCATAACAGGAACAATTCATCAGGAGGAAGTCTCAATCCTGAATATCTATGCCCATAATATAGAAGCACCCACATATGTAAAAGAAACATTACTAGAATACAAAGCATACATCAAACCTCACACTCTAATAGTAGGAGATTTCAACACTTTTCTCTCACCAATGGACAGGTCAACCAAACAGAAATTTAAAAGAAAAATAAGAGAACTAACAGATGTAATGAACCAAATGGACTTAACAGACATCTATAGAACATTCCACTAAACAAAAAAGAATATACCTTCTTCTCAGCATCTCATGGAACCATCTCAAAAATTGATCACATAAATGGTAACAAAGCAAACATCCAGAGATACAAAGAAATTGTAGTAACTACCTGTGTACTAACAGATCACCATGTAATAAAGTTAGAATTCAACAACAATTCTACCCCCAGAAAGCCTAAAAACCCAATGGAAACTAAACAGTCAACTACTGAACGCCCCCTAGGTCAAGGAAGAAATAAAGAAAGAAATTAAAGTCCTCCTTGAATTTAATGAAAATCAAGACACACCATGCCCAAACCTATGGGACACTACGAGAAAAGTTCATAGCACTAAGTGTCCACATAAAGAAAATGAAAAAAAAAAAGCACACATTAGAGACTTAACAGCACACCTGAAAGCTCTAGAAAAAAAAAGAAGCAAACTCACCCAGGAGGAGTAGAAGACTGGAAAACATCAAACAGAGGGCTGAAATCAACAAAATAGAAACACAGAAAACAATCCAAAGAATCAATAAAAAAAAGCTGATTCTTGGAGAAAATAAAAAAGATTGACAAACCCCTATCCAAACTAATCAAAAGACAGAGAGAGAACACGTAAATTAGCAAGATCATAAATGAAAAGGGGGACATAACCACAGACACAGAGGAAATTGAGAGAATCATTAGATCTTACTATAAAAGCCTGTATTCCACAAAATTAGAAAATGTAAAAGAAATGGACTTTTTAAAAGATAAGTACCATATACCAAAGTTAAATCAAGACCAGGGGAACAATTTAAATAGACTTGTAAGTCATGAAGAATTAGAAACTGTTATCAAAATCCTCCCTACAAAAAAAAAAAAAAAAAAAAGCCCAGGACCAGATGGTTTCAATGCAGAATTCTACCAGAACTTCCAAGAAGAGCTAATACCTATACTCCTTAATTTGTTTCACAAAATAGAAAGAAAAGAGTCATTGCCAAACTCCTTTTCTGAAGCTACAGTTACCCTGATACCAAAAGCACAAAAAGACTCAACCAAGAAAGAGAATTACAGGCCAGTCTCACTCATGAACATCAACACAAAAATTCTCAATAAAATACTGGCAAACTGAATTCAAAAACACATTAAAAAATTATCCATTATGATCAAGTAGGCTTCATCCCAGAGATGCAGGACTGGTTCAATATATGAAAATCTATTAATGTAAACCATCATATAAATAAACTGGAAGAAAAAAACATATCATTTCATTAGATGCTGAAAAAGCATTTGACAAAATTCAACACCTCTTTATGATAAAAGTCTTGGAGAGATTAGGGATACAAAATTGATACCTAAATAAAATAAAAGCAATATACAACAAGCCAACAGCTTACATCAAACTAAATGGAGAGAAACTCAAAGCTATTCCACTAAAATGGGAAACAAGACAAAGCTGTCCATTCTCTCCATAGCTCTTCAATATAGTGTTTGAAGTTCTAGCAATAGCAATAAAACAACATAAGGAGATCAAGGGGATTCGAATTGGAAAGGAAGAAGTCAAACTTTCGTTATTTGCAGATGATATGATAATGTACATAAGTGACCCCAAAAACCCTACTAAAGAACTTCTACAGCCAATAAACACCTTTAGTAATGTGGCAGGATACAAGATCAACTCCAAAAAATCAGTTGCCCTCCTATACACAAAGAACAAATAAGCAGAGAGGGAAATCAGAGAAACGTCACCTTTCACGATAGCCACAAATAGCATAAAGTGTCTTGGGGTAACTCTAACCAAGGAAGTGAAAGATCTATTTGAAAAGAACTTTAAGTCTTTGAAGAAAGAAATTGAAGGGGATATCAGAAAATGGAAGGATCTCCCTTGCTCTTGGTTTGGGAGGATCAACATAGTAAAAATGGTAATTCTATCAAAAGCAATCTATAGATTCAATGCAATCCCCATCAAAATTCTTCACAGATCTGGAGAAGACAATAATCAACTTTATATGGAAACAAAAAACCCAGGATAGTCAAAACAATCCTATACAATAAAATACTTCCAGAGACATTACCATCCCTGACTCCAAACTCTATTATAGAGCTACAGTAATGAAAACAGCTTGGTATTGGCACACACACACACACAAAGAAGTCGACCAATGGAATCGAATCAAAGACCTGGATGTTAACCCACAAACCTATGAGCACCTGATTTTCAACAAAAGAGCTAAAATTATACAATGGAAGTAGGAAAGTATCTTCAACAAATGGTGCTGGCATAACTGGATTTCAACATGTAGAAGCATGAAAATAGATCCATATCTATCACCATGCGCAAAACTCAAGTCCAAATGGATTAAAGACCTCAGTATAAATCTGACCACACTGAACCTGATAGAAGAGAATGTGGGAAATAGTCTGCAACACATGGGCACAGGAGACCACTTTCTATGTATAACCCCAATATCACAGACAATAAGAATAAATGGGACCTCCTAAAACTGTGAAACTTCTGTAATGCAAAGGACACTGTCATTAAGACAAAAAAGGGCAACCTACTGAATGGGAGAAGATCTTCACCAACCCTGCATCAGACAATGGTCTGATATCAAAATATATAAACAACTCAAGAAACTAGACATTAAAACTAATAAACCCAATTAAAAAATGGGGTACTGACCTGAACAGAGAATTCTCAACCGAAGAACTTCAAATGGCCAAAAGACACTTAAGGTTATGCTCAACCTCCTCAGCGATCAGGGAAATGCAAATCAAAACAACCTTGAGATACCATCTTATACCTGTCAGAATGGCTAAAATCAAAAACAATGATAGTCTATGCTGGATAGAATGTGGAATAAGGGGAACACTCATCCATTGTTGGTGAGAATGCAAACTTGTGCAACCACTTTGGAAATCAGTGTGGCAGTTTCTCAGGAAACTGGGAGTCAACCTACCTTAGGATCCCACAATTTCACTTTTGGGAATATACCCAAGAGATGCCCAATCATACTACAAAAGCATTTGTTCAACTATGTTCATAGTAACACTATTTGTAATAGCCAGAACCTGGAAACATCCTAGGTGCCCCTCAATAGAAAAATGGATAAAGAAGGTATGGCACATATACACTTTAGAGTTCTACATAGTCTTAGAAAAACATTGACATCTTGTAATTTGTATGCAAATGGATGGAAATAGAGAACTCTTTACTGCGTGAGATAACCTAGACCCCAAAAGAGGAATATGCTATGTACTCACTCATAAGTGGATTCTAGCCATAAACAAAGGAAATTTAGCCTATATTTTGTGATCCTAGAGAAGTTAAATAAGAAGGTGAACTCAAAGAAAAACATATATTTATCCTCCTCGATATTGGAAGTAGACAACATTGCCAGGCAAAAGTTGGGAGCACAGGAGTGGAGGTGGGTTGGAGGGAAGGGAAGATGAGAAGAGAGAAGGGAGAAGGGGAGGATTGGGGAGAGCTTGGGGGAATAGGATGGGTGAGATGGAAGAAGGGTGGATTTTGGAGTAGGGAAGAAGATATCTTAATTAAGGGAGCTATTTTAAGGTTGGCGATAGACTTGGCTCTAGAGGGGTTCCCAGGTGTCCAGGGGAATTTCCCCAGCTGGGACCTTGGGCATCAGAGGAGAGGGTTCCTGAACTGGCCTTCTCCCATAGACACACTGATGAATATCTTGCATATCACCATAGAACCTTCATCTGGAGATACAAACAGAGACATATTGCAGCACAGGACTACGCTCCCAAGTCGCAGATGAAGAGCAGAAAGAGGGAGAACATGAGCAAAGATATGTTGCAGGAGCTCCTTCAGCTCCTTCAGCCAATAGCCACTGAGATACCAGCCCCTTGGGGTATGGTCTCTCTACCTTTAAAAAAGAAACCACTTAAAAAAAAAAAAGCGACCACTTCCCTCTCTGCTCTCTCTTACTTCCTGCTCTGATTCCAGAGACTAGACTCCCTTCCTGATTGTGCAGAGGGCTGTTGTTTGGGATGGTGATCTGTAAGTTTTTTCCCTTTTAAATAAATAACAATTCTATTAATCATAATTCCAAACTGGTGTGGGATTGTTTGTGACTTATGCCTTTGCCTTCATCTGGCGCCCAATGTTTGGTTTTAGGACCCCTCCTGCCCCCACTTGGCTGCCTGCTGCCAGTTTGGCTTGGCGCGAGCCCTCCCTCCCTCGGCCGTGGCCTGTGCCTTGTGGCCTGTGCCTTGTGCATGGAGCCAGCAGTTTAACATAAAT
This sequence comes from Chionomys nivalis, assembly GCF_950005125.1. Taxonomy (NCBI): domain Eukaryota; kingdom Metazoa; phylum Chordata; class Mammalia; order Rodentia; family Cricetidae; genus Chionomys; species Chionomys nivalis. Next base: position 7,379,619 of record NC_080112.1, on the reverse strand, counting down.
TATCATGCAGTGGCTTTGTTTGCTGCAGTTCTTTATATTTTCCCTTTAGACATCTCAGATTGACTTCAAGTCCCCACGCACATTATCGTTTGCCTCCCCACGTGGATTTAAACTCCACAGGCCCATGTAGTCTCTGCCCGTGTGGTTTGCTCTTTTCTGAGTCGTTTTTAAATCTCCCTTGCAAGCACAGAACTTGAGTGGCGCGAACCAGAGCGCAAGCAGTTGCCGAAAGCTGCAACCCCTCGGGGCGACTCTGTCACATGGAGGTGTAAGCGGCTTCCAGGTTGCTCTTCTCTACCCTTGGATTCTGGGTTTCTGGTTCCGTCTATGGAATTGATTTAATTACATTTACTTTGTTGAGAAACTCGCATTTTTTCAGTTTTTAACATCTACTAAGGAGGACACTGAAACAGGACCCCGTTTTCGTCACGACTGGGCAACAGCGCCACCTGCTGGATAATAGGTAATATGGCAGTTTTTGTTTCTAATGCAAATTTTACTGCTTTGTTTACTAATACAATGGATTATATCATACAAGGTTTATATGATTATGGGGATACATTAATTTGCTTGTTACTAGGTTTCAGTTTTCTTTTCCATATTCTATCATTAAGGAAGAATATGGCACTCCTAAGAACAATAGAATCTTTACAAACTAGTAATGAACAACTAATTGACAGGATTAAAATTATTGAAAATCAGAGGTTATCTGAACAAGTGAATACTATGATAGACAAAATTGACTCCATATCTAAGGGTACTAGAAAGTTACCTGAAAGGGTTCAGGCTGTTGAATTTGACGTTCAGACGTTATCACAAAGTTTTGATAAGGTAACAGACAGAATGTACCTCCAAGATGGGAATCTACATGATATACATGAAAAGTTTAAGGAGGACATGTTATCTTTGAAGGAAAAAATTAAAGCTTTGGAATCACAGGTGCAGAATGGGGACCAAAAAATTGATACCACAGTGAAATCACTAGAAACATATACAGGTCAGGAGATTCAGGATTTAAGAGAGACAATGATAAAAAGATTTGAAAAGATTGAAGAAATTATTGGAGCTGGTGAACAGAGTAAGGAGGCACAAGGACAGGATACAATGCCACCACCAGCTATTAACTGGCTTACCCAGGGTTTTAGTGACATACCCTATACTTAATTCTGGCAAAGCGTCAACTTCTAAAGGCGCAAAGGGACTCAAAGAAGCTAGATGGATGCCAATAGCAATTAATGATCTGAAAGAAATTAAGCAAGCTATTGTTAATTTTGGCTTGCACTCTGCAAATGTTAAGGAAATGATAAGGACTTGGGCTTCTAATGCTAGAGCTACCCCCATGATTTCCATCAGTTAGTGTCTGCAGTTTTAGATAATGGACCTTCCTTGATGTTTGGAATCTATTTCGGAGAAGAATCCAAACATATGGAACAGCAAGGAAGAGCAAAAGGTGTGGAGGTTTCCCAAGATCAAATTCTTGGTGTAGGAGAATATGCTGATCCACAGGTCCAAGCTCTTTATGATGACGAAGTACTGTGTCTATGTCACCAAGAAGCTTTAAATGCTTGGAATAGGATACAAGATCCAGTAAAAAGGGTTGAATCATATACCAGGATTAGGCAGGGACAGAGAGAACCCTTTATTGACTTTTTGCAAAGATTAATTAAGGCTCTGGACATAGGGGTAACAGACCCAAAATGAATCTCTAGCTTTTGAGAATGCAAACATAGAATGCAAAAAGATAATTGGGCCTTTAAAGTCTAGATCAGCACCTAGGGATGAATGGATTCAGCATACAATGAATGTTGAGATGTTTAGCTATAATGATGAATCTTGGGTAGGAGAAGTGATTTCCAAAGCAATGAGGAGACATCAAACTGCCAGGTGTTTTAATTGTGGTAAATTAGGACATTTGCAAAGGGATTGCAGGCAAAGAATTTCTAGGAATAATATCTCTTCTGGGAATTACAAAAATAGGAGACCTCGGCCTTCAGGTATATGTAGGAGATGCGGTAAAGGCCGGCATTGGTCCAATGAATGCACGTCAACAACAGACAGATAGGGCAACCCGATATCATTGGGAAACTCCTTGAGGGGCCTCTTGCAGGCCCCCAAGCCAACAGTGGCCCAGTCAGTCCCAGTCTCAGTGGAGAACATGCCTCACCAAGAAAATTAAAAGCTCCAATTTCTGCTGTAAAAAGTAATACTGGTCTAAATGATGAATTATGCATGGAGGATGAGTTAAGAAACCCAGTAGGATAGAGTAAACATATATTTTGACAGACTTCTATTAACGATAAAAGACAAAAGCTAAGAGTCTGTATAAATGGCACTTTTATTGAAGGCTTCTTAGACACAGGTGCGGATGTAAGTATCATTACTCCAGAATCTTGGCATCCGAATTGTCCTCTTCAAGAGGTAGATGTTCAGTTCCTGGGAATTGGAACCCTATCTCTTGTAAAACAAAGCACAAGATGGGTTGAATGCATAGGGCTCAAAGGGCAAATAGGAAGACTAAGTCCATATATAGCCAATATTGCAATAAATTTATGGGGCCGTGACCTGCTACAGCAATGGAATACCCAGATTAACATTCCTATAGTTCCAGGAACTCATAATTCTGGGAAGGATATGATGAGATATTATAGAAAGAGATCACCAGCCATTCAGGCTGTACAAGAACATACAGCAAATACCAAACCTTTAGAGGTACCAACAGCCCTACCTTTAAAATGGCTAACTAAGAAGCCAATATGGATCAAACAGTGGGCTCTAGCTGAAGATAAATTACAGGCATTGGAACAGCTGGTACAAGAGAAACTAGATGCTCACCATATTGAAGAATCAACCATCCCTTGGAATTCTTCTGTGTTTGTTGTAAAAAAGAAATATGGTAAATGGAGAATGGTGACAGATCTAAGAGCTGTCATCAAGGTAATTCAACCTATGGGCCCACTACAATCTGGAATTCCTCTGCCTTCTCTATTACCAAAAGGTTGGCCTCTTATAGTTATTGATTTGAAAGATTGTTTTTTTTTTACTATACCTTTACAAGAAAAGGATAGAGAAAAATTCGCCTTCACAGTGCCTACTTATAATAATTCTCAGCCTACTAGGAGCTCTCAATGGACTATCCTCCCACAGGGGATGCTCAATAGTCCTACATTGTGCCAATATTTTGTAAGTAAGCCATTGGAAATAATTTGTAAGCAGTTTCCCAAGTCCATAATTTATCATTACATGGATGACATTTTGTTATCTTATTCAAATAAAGATACTTTAGAAAGGATGTTTGACGACGTAAAGAAAGTCTTGCCTAGATGGGGAGTACAAATTGCCCCTGAAAAGATTCAAAGAGGAAATTCTATTAATTACCTAGGTTACAGAATAGGGTTAGAGAAAATTTAAACACAAAAGGCACAAATTAGGAGAGACCGGATAAAGACTCTTAATGACTTCCAAAGATTGTTAGGAGACATTTCCAGTCTACGACCAGCTGTTAGGATAACACCTGATTTGATAGTTCGATTAAACAAAACCTTAGATGGTGAGAAAGATTTGAATCGTCCCAGAAATCTGACAGCTGAAGCAGAAAAGGAACTGACAATGATTGAGAAAAAATTACAGGAGGCACATGTGGATAGGGTGAACCCAAATCTTAGCTGCATCCTAGTCATATTGCCTTCCAGAATTTCTCCAACAGGGATTTTAATGCAGGGAGAAGATATTATTTTAGAGTGGATATTTATACCTAATAATCCAAGTAAAAATTAAAAACTTATGTGGCAAAAGTCTCTGAATTAATTATAAAAGGTAAGCTGAAACTTCGTCAACTAGCAGGTATAGACCCAGCAGAAATTATAGTGCCTTTTACTACTGAGGAAATAAGAAAGTTATGGGAAGACAATGAACCATGGCAAAGAGCTTGTGCTGATTTTTTGGGAGAAATTAATAGCAACTATCTGAAAAGTGATAGAGTCAACCTCATAAAGAAAACTTCTTGGATTCTTCCTAGAATTGTACATGATGCTCCAATAACTGGAGCTCGTACGTTTTATACTGATGCAAATAAATCAGGAAAAGCAGGTTACAAGTGAGATGAATTGAGTAAGGTGGAACAAAGCCCTTATAATTATGTCCAGAAGGTGGCAGAATTATATCCCATTCTTATGGTGCTAAGGGATTTTAAAGAACCTCTTAATATAGTTATAGATTCACAATATGCAGAAAGAGTTATCTTGCATATTGAAACCACTAAATTTATACCAGATGACACAGAGTTGACTTCATTGTTTATTCAGGTATAAGACATAATCAGGAACAGGCTTTGTCCGATGTACATAACACACATCTGGTCCCAAACGGGTCTGCCTGGTCCTCTAGCACAAGGCAACACTGAGATTGATCAATTATTGAATGGAAGCATGTTGCAGGCCTCAGAATTTCATAGAAAGCATCATGTCAATAGTAAAGGCCTAAAGATAGAATTTTCCATTACATGGCAACAAGCTAAGGTCATTATAAAGTGATGTCCCACTTGTTCTTTCTATAATTAAACACTATTGCCTGCGTGGAGTAACCCAAAGGGTACTAAAAGGAATGAAATCTGGCAGATAGATGTGTTCCACTTTATGGAATTTGGTAAATTAAAATATGTACACCACACCATAGACACGTATTAAGGTTTTCAATGGGCTACTGCCCTAAGTTCAGAAAAGGCTGATTCAGTAATCACACATTTATTGGAAGTTATGGCCATCATGGGTATACCTGCACAAATAAAGACAAACAATGGTCCAGCATATGTATCTAAGAAAATGAAATGCTTTTTTGCTTATTATAATATAAAACACATTACAGGTATACCAAATAATCCTACAGGCCAGGCAGTTATAGAAAGATCAAATCATACTATAAAGGATATGCTGAACAAACAGAAAGGGAAGAAAAATACCCCCAGAAATAGATTACATAATTCTTTATTAACCTTGAATTTTCTTAATGCTAATGAGAAAAGAATGACAGAGGGAGAAAGACATTGGATAATGGAAAAGTCTGCTGAACTAAATCAACCAATTTATTTCAAAGATGTGCTGACCTCTCAATGGAAGCCAGGAGATGTGCTGCATTGGGAATGGGTTTTTCTCTTTTTTCAAAGGAGAAGAAAAATTGTGGATACCATCAAAATTAATAAAGTTTCGATTTGAAGAGGAGAAACCTCTTGGAAAGGAGAAATGACAGCTCATCCACAATGATGAAATTCATACAGGTGGTAAGAAAAACATATAGAATGGGGGCAGAGTTCTCTTCTTATCTCTGCAGGAAAACACTCATCTTCAAAAAATTGAAGGGACCCTGGATGTTTGAATACTGTCAGATGGAAACTATTTACAACCCAAGAAGAATTGGCAAGAAAATCAAATAGGTCCTGTAAGTAAAATTATTCTACTCTTATCTTTAAATATGTATTAATGTGCATTTATTTATAAATATATAGAGCTGGTTTTGAAGTTGGACTCTGGCTCAGTCCCTCTCCAATTCCAAGCCTGTTGGTAAGAGAAAAACCCAGAGTTTCTGGAGTTTCTGTCTCATGTCAAGAGCCATGATAGGGGACAGAAATAAATATGAGTTTAGAAAACATCTTTCTTTTCTTCATATCTATCATACCTTTCATTGAATATATCTATCATGCCTTTCATTGAATATATGTATGTCTATATATGTCTATATGATTAATGTTTAAGTTTTTCACAATGAACAATGAGTTTTTCCTGGAGTGACATTTGAAGTTTCCAGGAAGAAGATGGGGCCCCATAACAACAACACCACCTGGTTGATATGACATCATGATACTGATAGCACTACTACAAGACCTGTTTTGGGTACCAGCTGCACAAGATGGTTCAAACTTGGTTAGTTGAAATGGTGCACATCTTGTACAACATTCTGGCCAGACCTGCACAAAATACTCAGAGACTATTTGCAATTTTAAAAGACATTAATCTTGAAATTTAACCATCATTTTACTTTCACAGGATTCCCCAGAAAGAACGTCGCCCCCATGAGAGCTGGAAGTAATTTTAGAGGACGACGTCCCCTCTCCCAGTAAAGTTTGCCCTTGGGTTTAGGGACATCATTTAGGGGTTGATTATAATTAGTATATGGTTGAGGGTTGGGGGAGGAATTTTACAAGCTCAGGGATCATTTGAAAAATAAAGAGGGATAATGGGATGATGGGATAATAGATTGGTACTTGTTGGTACTTGTGAGTTATTGTTTTGAGACAAATACATTGGTATCGATTCTTATATATTGATACAAAGTTAAATTATATTGACTATTGTATGCATGCATGCTTCTACCTCTGTTTAAAACATTTTTTATGTATTGATATATACACTGTATTGATATTGTATATTTACCATATTGCAGTGTACATTTCTACCTATGATTAAGATACTTATATATTGTTTGTGTATTGATATATATTTACCATACTGCAATGTATATTTATACATTGTTTATATTTGGAGGTCATTGTCCTCATTGGTTTCACAGTCGTTTATTGTCTTAGTCTTTAAGTTAGATAGGTATTGAGAATTATACAGATCAATATTATTCTGAGTTTGTCATTTATAATTAGACTAATCAGGTTCTTTAGATACATAGAGATTATAGTCAGTATAGATAGATAATCTTTAACCTCTTCAAAGAGCTGTAGAAAATGGCCTTTAATCTAACTCAGAGTTTTGTGGTAGTGATACACAATTGCTCCTGGCAACACCGCTCTATTCCCGAGAGAATGTTGCTCACCAAAGACACTCCACCTGGAGCCTTTCTTCTTGGCTGAACTGGCCTTTGGGCAAAGAAATGCCCATACCTCAACCACTGACAGAAATACAGAGTATCCGTGAATGGCTTGGCTGAACTGGCCTTTGGGCAAAGAAATGCCCATACCTCAACCACTGACAGAAATACAGAGTATCCGTGAATGGAAAACACAGGACTGTCATATCCTGCCAAGACAGGGTAAGATAGTTTTGAGAAGTTTCTTGCCTTTGAAAATGGTATGTCATTTATGTTAGGTCTTAGCCAAAGTTGGTTGCTTCAATGCTGCAAACGTGACCTTGGGTGATTGCCCAGGTAGCTAGTTGTTGTAATATGAGCGGCATGGGCTGCATCCCCGGCACCCGGCCGCCCGCATGGCTAGCTTATGCCCCGAAATAATTACACGGAAACTGTATTCTTTTAATCACTGCCTGGCCCATTAGTTCCACCCTCTTATTGGCTAGCTCTTACATATTGATCTAACCCATTTCTAATATTCTGTGTAGCACCATGAGCTGGCTTACCAGGAAAGATCTTAACCTGCGTCAGTCTGGAGTGGGAGAATCATGGCGACTCACTGACTCGGCTTCTTTCTCCCAGCATCCTGTTCTGTCTACTCCGCCTACCTAATTTTTTGTCCTATTAAAGGGCTAAGGCAGTTTCTTTATTTAACCAATGAAATTAACTCCTCCATCATTTCCCCTTTTTCTGTTTAAACAAAAAGAAAGGCTTTCACTTTAACATAGTAAGATTACATATAGCAAAACAGTTATCAAGCAAGAATTACAGTTACAATATTTATATCTATTTTATCTTTTATCATAACTAAGGAAAAGTATAACTATAACTAACCATTCTTCAACTCCATCAAAGACTCCAGAAGGATATAATATTACCTAAGCAAACAAGAGATCCAAAACTCTAGAAATGAAAGAGACATCTCGCTGCCTGAACAGTCACCCAAAGTTCTTTTGTACTGTTGGGGCATCCATCTTCAGCCTTCAGGCCCATAGTATCCAGCAGACATTTTTCATCAAGCAGGAAATTCCAAAGACAGTTCAGTCACTTTTTGCTGTGTCCTGCAGAATGTCTCGCAGACTCTTTTATGAGTCAGGAACCCCAAAAAACCATCTCACCTTTAGGCAAGTTCAGCAGTCCTCTTTCTGCGGGTTCTCTGTGTCCAGTTTTTGCAACAGTCTGGGCAAGAGCAGTTTCTTGCCCAAATGGCTATCAAACTCCATAAGGAGCCTCTTCAATGCCCCTCTTCCTCTTGAAGTAGCTGGTGCTGCCAGAAGCAGACGTGTCTCATTGTCATGAAAAGCCCTAAGTTATTAAAACATTAAATGCCATATTCTGCAGTCTTTGAAAGATATGAAGAATGCCTATCTAGCTGAAATATATTTATGCACATCTAGAAAATCTAACTAACATGACTAAAAGCTTGACAATTATTGATGATTATCCATTAACAACCTATATAAATTACATTTTTAAATGAACTATATAATCACAATACCTTAATCAAGATTAGAAATATGCATATACATATAACAAAATTGACCTTCAAATCCACACCAATGCAAATTCTTCATATCTATATCATATCCCCCTTTAAATGTGAAAGAACATTTATAAACAATATTTGGGAACATGGGCGCAGTTTTTTTCTCCAAACTGCTTCCTGCTGAATGGGGGCGCTGTATTCAGATCTTTCATGGTGTAACCTGTGTGTCAGGGTCATCTCAGTCGGCAGTTGAGTGAAGTAATTTTCTGAAGGTGTTCACAGCAACCTTTCAGGAGGGCGTGGTCTATCATACCATATTGGGATAGACGCAATCCACAGAGTCTCATCCTCTGTGAAAACAAAAGAAGACCCTCTCCAAAGCATCATATCCTTAGACCCATATTCTGAAATCATAATACCCTTATATCCATTCTGGTTTAGCTTGGCAGCCCATATAATGAAATGTCTCTCTGCACTTAGCTCCTTTACAGTCAAAAATTTTAAAGAAAACACAATAATACAAAGAATCCAGACTCTCTGTGAATTTTCCATTTTTACGTGGCTTATTTTTCTTTATTTCTTTTAATCTATAACTATCTGTACTCTGTCTCTTTAAAGACTTTATCCTTTTTTAAGACATTAACTTTATTATTTATATATATTTTTTTTCTGTCTCAAGCCTACATACATTCATTCAACAGTGTCTGAATCAGTTCTATTGTGAATCTGTAATTTTTTTACTATCCAGGAGCACTTTGTTTTGTGCTTTTAAATCGCTAAGCGCTTAAGAATCTAAGCTGTGACATTCCTAGGTCAAAAACAGGTACTGCCTGCTTGCCCCGCCCAGTCCAACATGGTGGAGCTGCTCGTGCCTCTGATCCTTGCACATTGCACCAGTAGCATGGTGGAGTTGCTTGTGCCTCTGAGCCGCAGCATAAAATGACTTCCTTTTAGGCACACAGTGAGTCTAGTTGCCATCAAACAAATCGTAGCACTTTACTCCAAGTGCTCCATTCAAAAGCTCTGTCTCCGAGCCAGACAGAGATTGCAATGGCGCACAGCCCAGAAAGCCGGCATTTTAAAACAGCCAGTTTTTTCCTGCTGCTGAGTCAGGACAATTTCTTTGCGGCACGCAACCCACAAACAGCAAAAAACTGTCTTGAATTCTCTCTCTCTCCTTTTTAAGCCCTCTCAGGTTTTACGTGCAGTTCATTAGCATGTTGGGTGCCACTCTATTGTAATATGAGCGGCGTGGGCTGCATCCCCGGCACCCGGCCGCCTGCATGGCTAGCTTATGCCCCGAAATAATTACACGGAAACTGTATTCTTTTAATCACTGCCTGGCCCATTAGTTCCACCCTCTTATTGGCTAGCTCTTACATATTGATCTAACCCATTTCTAATATTCTGTGTAGCACCATGAGCTGGCTTACCAGGAAAGATCTTAACCTGCGTCAGTCTGGAGTGGGAGAATCATGGCGACTCACTGACTCGGCTTCTTTCTCCCAGCATCCTGTTCTGTCTACTCCGCCTACCTAATTTTTTGTCCTATTAAAGGGCTAAGGCAGTTTCTTTATTTAACCAATGAAATTAACTCCTCCATCAGCTAGTTGTCTCTCTGATTTGTTGCATGTTTTGGAAGTTGTTTGATTGCACTTCCTAGTTACTTAGGTAACATTATTTGCCTTCTTAGATCTTTGATGGGGTTGAAGACTATATAAATGTAGTTACTTTCCACTCATGACTTGGCCAAGCTATTTATTATACAAGACCTAAGCTAGTTAGAATAGGATATTTGTACTTATTGTATATAATTTCATAATAGGTTTAGAACTCTCTTACTTACAAAAAATGGGGAGGTGTTGCGGGAGCTCCTTCCGCTCCTCCAGCCAATAGCTGCTGAGATACCAGCCCATTGGGGCGTGATCTCCCTTTAAAAAAGCGGCTACTTCCCTCCTTGCTCTCTCTTACTTCCTGCTCCGCTTCCAGCGACTAGACTCCCTTCCTGATTGCCCAGAGGGCTGTTGTCTGTGATGGTGATCTGTAAGTTTTTTCCCTTTTAAATAAATAACCATTTTATTAATCATAATTCCAAACTGGTGTTTGTGACTTACGCCTTCACCTTCATAGCCCCAATGGATACATCTACAATATAGCTCTGGCATCTCATCTCTCTTTAGGGAACATGTCCTAAGACGGGGTAGGTGTGTAAGAGCTAGAATAGCAGAAAGTATGTCAAAAAATAGTCTATTCTAGAAATGGCTGCATAAACAAGACAAGAGCAAAGGCATCTTCAATGCAAATGCTAATGTAACATAGCTCATAGACAAAAAAACTACACTTAACTAATAACTGCCTGGAGGAAAAGAAGTAATCTCTCCCAAGGATGCCCTTTATTGGTTATCCAATGCTAAGTTGTGAGCCCACAAACCACATACACACAAACAACAAAAGCAGACTAAACAGGTTTAATGTATATGTATATATGTGTGTGTGTGTGAATACACATATGTACATGGGTGTGTACATGTAAGAATAATAAAGAAAAAGACTTTTTGATTGGAGGGGGCATGGGAGGGATTGGACTAGATGGAGGACAGAGAGAGAAGAAAGTGATATAATTCCATTTTAATTAAAATCATTTAAAATTTTAACCTAAAAATAAACTGAAGCCAGGCAGTGGTGGCAGTCACCTTTAGTCCCAGGACTAGGGAGGCAGAAGCAGGTCTATCTCTGTTATTTTGAAGCCAACCTGGACTATAGAATGAGTTCCAAAACAGTCAGAGCTGTTACACAGAGAAACAGAAAAACTCTGTCCCAAAACAAAACAAAACAAACAAACAAGCAAAAAACTGAAAAATATAGCACAGCATGTTTTTATTGGTAATGCAGAAATAAGTTCCCTTTTTTTTAATTTTAAGAATTGTGTATTTAATTACTTCATGTGCATGAGTGTTTTGCCTGCATGCTAGTTCTCACAAAGGTCATATAAGACCTTTTATGAATCCCCTGGGGCTGGAGTTACAGATGGTTGGGAGCCACCATGCAGATGCTGGGAATCAAGCCTCCATCCTCTGCAAACAAGCAACAAGTGCTCCTAGCTTCTGGCCTTTCTCTCTAGCCCAAGAGAAGTGCCTCTTTTAAAGACATAGTGACTTTGCTGTCTAGCCTCTCATGCTTTTTAAAATCCTTGATTCTTAGACAACCACATTATGATGCTTAACAGCTCTTTTTTTACAGAGTCAATAGGCAGATTGATGACAACTACCTGTTGAGTTTTTTCATTTCCATAGTAAACAAAAGTAACTTTCTGGTTAGTGAATTAATAATGGTATATAGAAGCTAGACAGATGGCTCAGCAGTTAAGAGCACTTGCTGTTCTTGCAGAGTACATAGGTTTGGTTCCCAGCATCTACATGAACTTCAGTTACAGATCTGATGTTCTGTGCTGGTTTCTGTGGGCACCAAGTACACAGATGGTGCATAGATATACATAAAATCAGAACACTCATACACATAAAGCCAAAAATAAATACATTTTGTAAAAGATTGTTACATAATTTGGCTCTTTCTGTGAACACCAACCAATATAAAGTCTGACTTGGGAAAACCTAGTCCTAATTCAAACCACATTTCTGAGTGGGAGTAGAGACACACACAATGCTTAAGAAGCTTTCTATAACTACTAGCATAATTCACATCACCCTAAAATAATTTTGGATATTTTCTTTTCTTTTTTATTTACAGTCATGGAAAGAAATTTGTTACAAGGCACTGGCTCACACAATAATCGAACCTCAGAGGTCCCGTAATATGCCATCTGCAAGATGGAGGCCCCAGGAAGCTGAGTCATGGCATCCCATTACAAAGTTAAGACCCAAGAGCCAACAGTCAATGGCATGAGTTCTATTTTGAGCATGAAGGCATTGGTTGGTTTTGGCTATGATGTCAGCCTGAATTTAATCTACTGGTTTAGATGCTAATCTGCTCCTGGGAGATCTTCATAGACACAGCCACAATCACATTTGAGCAGCTATCCGAGCATCCCTTTGCCTCCATAATACATAAAATGAACGATCATAACTCATTTTCCTTTATTCTCACAAAACCTTTGTTTACATAAGCTGAGGTCTTCCTTTAAAATATGCCACTGCCAGAGAATGGACTCCTTCCTTTTGTTCCTCATTTTCTACTTCATAACACGCTTTATTTTTTATAACTTTATTCTTTTGTCAAATATTTATAAAAAGAACCTGTTATATGGCTCATGTATCTAGTGAACTACACAATAAACTGTTTCCTTGGAGAGTAGAAAATTAAACACAGGCAAACCACTGACTGTTGGTATGGAATGGTTTATGCAACCATGAATATACACCTAAGTTCCTTTTACTATATCTTAAGGGGTGTGTGTGTGTGTGTGTGTATGTATGTATGTATGTATGTGTGTGTGTATATATGTGTATGTATGTGTATGTGTGTATGCGGGTGTCTGTGTGTATGCATTGTATGTGTGTGCATGCGTGTGTATATGAGTGTCCATGTGTATATGTGTATGTGTGTGCATATGTGTATGTATGTGTCCATGTGTGTGTACGTGTATTGTGTATGTGTATATGTGTGTCTATGTGTGTGTGAATGAGTATGTATGTGTGTGTGAATGTGTATGTATGTATTTGTATGTGTGTGTGTATTTGAAAGAAGATCACATCCATTTGTTATTATTTTGATCCACTTAACAATGCATCCTTGCCAGGATTTTTCAGTCATCTCAACCACTTTTAAGAATGTATTTCCGGAAAAGGACAAGGAACTTTAATGTGCCACTTCCTTGTGTCCCCAAATATACCAGGTGGCATCATGGCAGACACCTTAGGTATGGTAGAAACTGTGGATATTCTCTGTAGAAAAATGCTTAGTAGTATATTTGGATTTACTTCAAGATACACCAAATTGATCAAAATGATACTTATTTCAATAAAATCAATTCATAAACTCATATAACTAAATGGCAGTTGTATTATCATATACTTGCATAACTGTTCACAGAAATGTGTTCAGAGAGTAAAAACAATCCTTTGTTGGATTCCAATTTTGTTTTCAAGCCACAAAATAAGGTCACTTTATAAAACGCCCACAAAGAAGCATTCAAAAAATATGTCTCTACTGCCATCTTGTGGATTTTGTGTAAAAAAATAGTAATCAAAGACCACAAAGGATTTTCTTTTTTAAAAACTCACTCATATTTGGTTTCTAGCCATAAATAAAGGACACTGAGCCTATAATTCGTGATCCTAGAGAAACTAAATAAGAAGGTGAACACAAAGAAAAACATATAGGCATCCTCCTGAATATTAACCTTCATCAGGTGATGAAAGGAGACAGAGACAGAGACCCACATTGGAGCACCAGACTGAAATCTCAAGGTCCAAATCAGGAGCAGAAAGAGAGAAAGCACGAGCAAGGAACTCAGGACTGCGAGGGGTGCACTCACACACTGAGACAATGGGGATGTTCTATTGGGAACTCACCAAGACCAGCTGGCCTGGGTCTGAAAGAACACAGGATAAAACTGGCCTCACTGAACATAGCAGACAATGAGGACTACTGAGAACTCAAGAACAATGGCAATGGGTTTTTGATCCTACTGCACGTACTGGCTTTGTGGGAGCCTAGGCAGTTTGGATGCTAACCTTACTAGACCTGGATGGAGGTGGGTGGTCCTTGGACTTCCCACAGGGCAGGGAACCCTGATTGCTCTTAGGGATGATGAGGGAGGGGGACTTTGTAGGGATATAGCCCCACCCATTGGGGGCGTGTTCGCCTCGGGCTAATGTTTACAGATAAATCTGCCGGGCGTGATCCCAGCAGCCCTTTCTTTTGCTCCGCTTTTCCTGTTCTCCGCAGGAACCTGTGGTCCTGTAAGTCTATTTCCTTATTAAAGCTGTATATATCTATATAATCTGTCTGCATTCATTTACGACACCACATTTTGGCATCCCAACGTCGGGCGATTTTGCCCCCGACCCGGCACAGGGGGGGGCGCAAGCTCCATCTTTCCCAGCTAGTTACCAGAGCTCAGGAAGTGCGATTTACAACGCGCTCCCTGCTCGCTTTCCCTTCCCCCACTCCAGGCCACTACAATCGCAGAGCAGCGACCCCCACAGAGCAGTTAATAGCTCCCTGCTTCTTCCAAACCCTCTCTGACTGATTTAAGGGAAGCACCTGCGGATTTGAAGCAAAAACCGCCAACCCCTTCTTTTAACAGGCAGTACAATAATTTTTGTTTTGAGTTAATTGTTTCAGACCGGCTCTGGCTTAGACCCCGTGGACTCAGGTGCATTTCTTTCACCAACACTGGCAGGAAAACTTCATTACAGGTACATAATTTTCTTTTATAAATAAGAAAAATGTCTGAAAACATTACCATTCAAGACTTTAACAGCCTTTTCAGTTGTACCATGTGGGAGATTTTACAAGAAGTGTCTGTCAGCCCACAGATATGGATCTTTCTGGGATTCGTAGTTTTCCTTGGTACTGTATGGTTTGATAATAGAAATATGATAAAGTCTTTACGAGACGAGGTTGAACGCTTAAAAACAATTGAGAATGACAACAATCTTCTCAAATATCAGTTTGAAGTTCTCCAGGCAGAGAACAGATCTTTGTTTAACACAACTCGACAAACTGAACAAAATTTAGAAGAGGTACAGGCTGATGTTAAGGAGAAATTCATTACTATGGAAGAAGGAACAGCTGATTTGAGTCATAAGCTTCAGTCCCTTTCAGTAGGAACTGAAACATTAACAGCTGATATTAAGGAGAAATTCATTACTATGGAAGAAGGAACAGCTGATTTGAGTCATAAGCTTCAGTCCCTTTCAGTAGGAACTGAAACATTAACTGAGAGAATCAAAACTGCTGAATGTGACAATCGGATTTTGTCCAAAGCTTATGACAGATTGGTGGTAAGATTATTGATACAAGAAGGCACGGTATATGCTATAAAAATTATGTCCAAAGATGAGATGTTATCTCTAATGGACAAACTTCATACTTTAGAATCCTCAATGAAGGCTTTAGAACATAATTCTGGACAGGAGATTCAGACATTAAAGAAGGCAATGGTGAATAGAATTGAAAAGATTGAGGAATTTCTAAATTCTGAGGAAGAAGAGCAAGAGGTAGAAAGGCAAATTTTAACTAAATCTGTGGGTAAATCCCTCCGGGACAATTCCCACAAAGCTCTACCTACAGTTCTACCTGCCTTTCCAGTTGTAACAACAGAGAAAGTAGTTGGTTCCAGAAACCCTAGGGTCATCAAGGAAGATACATGGGAACCTGTCCGTATGAATGATCTCAAAGAAATTAAACAGGCTGTAATAATTTTTGGAATGAATGCCTCTTTTGTTAAAGAGATGCTAAGATCTTGGGCCACAATGAATAAAGTCACGCCCTCTGACTGGTTTCAACTGAGCTCTGCTGTCCTTGAGAGTGGAACACAATTGAAATGGAAATGCTTATTCAGGCAAGAGGCTAGACTTTTAGAACAGCAGGAAAGAGCAAAGGGAATTGAGATTTCCATAGATCAAATTTTGGGAGAGGGGCTATTTTCTGACCCTCAGGAACAAGTTAATTTGGATGAAAATACACTCTCCATGTGTACTACAGCAGCCTTAAGGGCTTGGGACAGGGTGCAAGACCCAGGACAGAGGATGGAATCATTTGTCAGAGTTAAACAGGGTCAGAGAGAACCCTTTACTGACTTTTTACAAAGAATAACTAAAGCTGTACAAATAGGGATATCTGACCCAGAAGCAAGACGTATAATGATCGAGACTTTGGCTTATGAAAATGCAAATGTGGAATGCAAAAGGATTTTGGGACCTTTAAAGCTCAGATCAGCACCATTAGAAGAATGGGTCTTGCATACACTAGATGTTGATACATTTGACTATGGCACTGAAGCATGGGTAGAAGAAGCAATTTCCAATGGTAAAAGGAGACATCAGAATACCAAATGTTTTAATTGTGGCAAAATGGGTCATATGAAAAGGAATTGTAGACAACGGATTTTCAAAAATAATAATAATGCATCTTCTAGAAATAACAGAAATAGGAGGACTCAGCCTTCAGGTTTATGTAGAAGATGTGGAAAGGGCAGACATTGGACGAATGAGTGCAGGTCTACAAGAGATAGACAAGGCAACCTGATACAGACGGGAAACGTGAGAGGGGGGCCTCACAGGCCCCCATGGCAAACATGGTTCAGTCATTTCCAGTTACTAAAGAGAATGTGACTCGTCAGGACAATTAGAAAGCCCCATGCCTACTGTTACAAGCAATAATGATCAGAAAGATGAGTTCCGTGTGTTTTGGCAAACTTCTATAAATGACCAAAGACCAAAGCTGAGAGTGTGTGTAAATGGCATTTTTATTACTGGCCTGCTGGACACAGGTGCGGATGTAAGTATCATTACCCCAGAATCTTGGCATCCATATTGGCCTCTTCAGAATGTAAATGTTCAGCTCCTGGGAATTGGAACCCTATCTCGAGTAAGAGAGAGCACGAGATGGGTTGAATGTATAGGACTAGAGGGACAAATAGGAAAATTAAGGCCATAAGTAGCCAGTATTGCAATGAATTTATGGGGTCGTGACCTATTACAACAATGGAATACCCAAATTAACATTCCTGATACTTCTAGAGCCTATATTTCTGGGGATAATACTAAAAAATATTACAAACGGAGAAAACCGGCCATTCGGGCTGTGCAAGAACAAGCAATTGATGTCCCTTCAGAGAAACCAACAGCCTTGCCTTTAAAATGGTTGACTGAGAAACCAATACGGACAAAGCAATGGCCTTTAGCTGAGGAAAAGTTACAGGCTTTAGAACGGTTGGTACAAGAGCAATTAGATGCTGGACATATAGAAGAATCTACCAGCCCTTGGAATTCTCCTGTATTTGTGGTTAAGAAAAAATCAAGTAAATGGAGAATGGTGACAGATCTCAGGGCTATCAACAAGGTTATTCAACCTATGGGCCCTCTGCAATCTGGAATTCCTTTGCCCTCTTTATTGCCAAAAGGATGGCCTCTCATAGTTATTGATTTAAAGGATTGTTTTTTCACTATACCTTTACAAAAAGAAGATAGAGAAAAATTTGCCTTCACAGTGCCTACTTATAATAATTCTCAACCTTCGAGGAGGTACCACTGGGCCGTCCATCCCCAGGGTATGTTAAATAGCCCCTTCCTGTGCCAATATTTTGAGAATCAACCATTGCAAATAATATGGAAGAAATTTCCCAAATCCATAGTATATGATTACATGGACGACATTTTTTTATCCGATTCAAACATGGATACCTTGAACAGACTGTTTGAAGAAATAAAAATACTTTTACCAAAATGGGGATTGCAAATTGCTCCTGAAAAGATTCAGAAGGGAGATTCTGTTAATTATTTAGGTTATAAAATAGGTTTACAAAAAATTAAGACACAAAAGGCACAAATTCGGAGAGATCGCCTACGGACTCTTAATGACTTTCAAAGACTATTAGGGTACATTTCCAGTCTACGGCCAGGTATTGGGATAACACCTGATCTAATAATTCATTTGAACAAAACCTTGGATGGTGACAAAGATTTAAACAGTCCCAGAGAATTAACAGCTGAAGCAGAAAAGGAACTGATGATGATTGAGAAAAAATTACAACAGGCACATGTGGATAGGGTAAATCCAGAGCTCGATTGTATTCTCGTCATACTACCATCAAAAATTTCTTCTACAGGAATTTTAATGCAGAGAGATATTATCTTGGAATGGATCTTTTTACCACATAAACCAAGTAAGAAACTGAAAACTTATGTGGAAAAAGTCTCTGAGTTAATTATAAAAGGCAAGTTGAGACTTCGTCAACTAGCAGGCATAGACCCAGCAGAAATTATATTGCCTTTCACTGCTGATGAACTAAAGAAATTATGGGAAGATAATGAACCATGGCAAAGAGCTTGTGCTAATTTTTTGGGAGACATTAATAACAACTATCCAAAAAGCAAGAGGCTTAACTTCATAAAGAGAACTTCTTGGATCCTTCCTCGAATCGTCCGTGATGCTCCAATAACTGGAGCCCATACATTCTATACTGATGCCAATAAATCAGGGAAGGCAGGTTACAAATCAGAAGACTTGGGTAAGGTGGAACAAAGTCCTTATGATTCTGTCCAGAAGGCAGAATTATATGCCATTCTTATGGTGCTAAGGGATTTTAAAGAACCTATTAATATAGTTACTGATTCACAATATGCAGAAAGAGTTATTTTACATATTGAAACTGCTGAATTTATACCTGATGATACAGAACTAACCTCTTTGTTTATCCAGGTGCAAGATTTGATTAGGAACAGGCTTTGCCCTATGTACATAACACACATCTGATCCCATACGGGTCTGCCAGGTCCTCTAGCACAAGGTAATGCAGAAATTGATCAATTATTGATTGGTAGTGTGCTACAAACCTCTGAATTTCATAAAAAACATCATGTTAATAGCAAAGGTTTGAAGAAAGAGTTTTCTATTACATGGCAACAAGCTAGGGAGATTGTAAAGAAATGCCCTACTTGCTCTTTCTATAACCAAATGCCACTGCCTGCAGGGGCTAATCCAAAGGGCACCCAAAGGAATGAAATCTGGCAGATGGATGTGTTCCACTTTGCAGAATTTGGCAAATTAAAATATGTTCATCACACCATTGACACGTATTCAGGCTTTCAGTGGGCAACGGCTTTAAGTTCAGAAAAAGCTGATTCAGTTATCACTCATTTATTAGAAGTCATGGCTATCATGGGTATACCTACAGAAATAAAGACAGATAATGGTCCTGCTTATGTCTCTAGGAAAATGAAACGGTTTTTTGATTATTACAATATCAAGCATGTTACAGGTATACCATACAATCCTACAGGTCAAGCAGTCATAGAAAGATCAAATCGAACTATAAAGGATATGTTGAACAAACAGAAAGGGGTGGAAAACACCAACAGAAATAGGTTACATAATGCTTTGTTAACCTTGAATTTCCTCAACACTAAGAGAAGGGAACATCGGCTGCAGAAAGACGTTGGATAATGGAAAAGTCTACTGAACTAAATCAACCAGTTTATTTCAAGGATGTGCTGACCTCACAATGGAAGCCAGGAGATGTGCTGTGTTGGGGAAGGGGATTTGCTCTTGTCTCCACAGGTGAGGAAAAATTGTGGATACCGTCAAAATTGATAAAGGTTCGTTTTGATGAAGAGAAGCCAGTTGGGAAAGATAAATAACAATTCAATCACATGGATGGCAATCATACTGATGGTAAGTAATACAGATAGGTTGGGGGCAGGGTTCTCTTCTTATCTCCACAGGAAAATACCCATCTTCAAAGAATTTAAGGTACCCCTAATATTTAATTACTGATGGAGGGACATGTTCTGTAAGTATTAATTTTATATATATATATATATATATCTTAAACTTTCTTTCCTTTTCCTTATATCTGTGTCTTTCTTTATGTCAGTATATGTCCTTGTTGTTAATGTTTAAATTTCCCATAACAAGCAACAAATTTTCCTACAGTAATCTTTGAAGTTTCCAGGATGAAGATGGGGCCCCACGACATCAACTCCATCTGGTTTTTATGACGTCATGAATTTTTTTTTAAAGCGCTAATATTAGACCTGTTTTTTGGTACCAACTACATGAGACAATTTCAAATGGTGCACATTTTTGACAACACTCTGGTCGGACCTTCTCAAAACGCTCTGAGACTAGTTACAATTTTCTTAGGTCAAAGGTTAATTTGGGAATTTTACCATCATTTGCTTTCACAGGACCCCCTAAGAAGAACGTCACCCCCATGTCAGCTAGAAGCAATCTTAGAGGACGATATCCCTTCTCCCAACAGAGTTTGCCCTCAGGGTTGGGGACATCTTTTAGTGGTTGGTTTAGGGTTGAGGGGATGGGGTGATATTTTTATGAAAAAAAAAAAAGAAGAAGAGGAAGAAGAAGGGGGATTAACTGGTTTTGTGGGATGATTGGTATTTGTGAATTACTGTTTATAGAAAATTGTATTGGTACTGTTTCTTGTATATTGATATATTGAATATTGAATGTGAGTGTTCTTACCTCTATTTTTGTATGAGTATGCTTATAACTTTGTCTATATTGTATTGATACATCTACCATATTACATTGTACATTTCTACCTCTGATACTATGACATTGTTTACAGTTGAAGATCATTGTCTTCATATATTGCACAGTTGTTTATTCTTTTAGTCTTCAAGTTAGATAGAATTATATGTTTGTCATATTTATTTTTAAGTTAGTCAGGTCTTTTAGTTACATAGAGATTATATTTAGTATAGATAGTATGATCTTCAGCCTCTTCAAGAGCTGTAGAAAATGGCCTTTAATCTAACCTAAAATTTCTGTGCCAACGAGACACATTCACTCCTGGCAACACCACTCTACTCCCGAGAGAACGTTGAACACCAAAGATACTCCACTGGGAGCTTGTCTTCTTGGCAGAACTGGCCTTTGGGTTAAGAAAAGCCCATACCTCAACTTCTGACAAAGATACAGACTATCCCTAAGTGGATGAAACAGGATTGTCTTATCTTGCCAAGACAGGGTAGGATAGTTCTAAGAATGGTATGCCAGGTATGTTAGGCCTTAGCCAAAGTTGGTTGACTCAACATTGCAAACGAGACTTTGGATGATTGCCCAGGTAGTCAGTTGTCTCTGTCAATTGTTGCACATTTTGGATATCTCTCGATTGTTAAGTAATATTTATTCCCTTCTCAGATCTTTGACGGAGTTGAAGATTATATAATTGTAGTTACTCTCTATGTTATTTAGACTCCTTGAGATAGAATGTTTAGCAAAAGTTTTGTTCTCAATATTGTTTGTTATATTTATTATTTGTTATTATTGTATATTGTTGTATTTGGTTTAGTTCTATCTTATTTAGACAAAAGGGGGAGATGTAGGGATATAGCCCCACCCATTGGGGGCATGTTCGCCTTGGGCTAATGTTTACGGATAAGTCTGCCGGGCGTGATCCCAGCAGCCCTTTCTTTTGCTCCACTTTTCCTGTTCTTCGCGGGAACCTGTGGTCCTGTAAGTCTATTTCCTTATTAAAGCTGTATATATCTATATAATCTGTCTGCATTCATTTATGACACCACAGGACTTGATTGGGGGAGGGGGAGGGAAATGAGAGGCGGTGGCGGGGAGGAGGCAGAAATCTTTAATAAATAAATAAATGAATAAATAAATAAATTTAAAATAAAATAAAATAAAACGTAAACTCAGTAACAATTCTTGGAGATCTGTTTCCAGAAACATTTTAATCATATTAGCATGTTTTAGTCTTTTGACGTGCCAGCTATTACTTAAAATGTTCCAAACAGCACCTTCCTAATTATATTGTTCCCTCAACATTTAATAGCTAGCATTCTTCCATTTACTAAAATGCATTTATTTTTTATGTTTTTTGATTTTCTTTCATTTTGAATATTACCATGAATTCATGATTTGTTTTCTTACATTAAAGTATTATACTTCTATGTACAAATTACTCCTGTGTTATGAGTTATTCACATCATGCTTTGATCAATATATGGTATACCAAAATATATAAGCTTATTTTATATTTGTATTTTCCTTTGAAATCAGTCATTTCTTCAAATAAAAAAAAATGAGTTATGTGTTATATCTAAGTGTTGGTTTATCCACTACTACTGTGGCTTAACTGCTTCTTTAATCTTTCAATAAATGGACAGAGGTAAAGGAAAGACAGACATACAATTTCACACTAAATTAACAAGTAGCTTATTCAAAGAAATATTCAAGCATGAAAAACTAGAAGTTGGACCTGATAATAACTGAGTAAATTGAGATCATGGGGGGGGCAGAGGAGAGAGGGGCTAAGGGGAAGGGGGAAGAACATGAAGGAACAAGCCATTTGAGTCAGGGGTGCAATGGATTTAAATAACATGGTCATTGTATTGAAGTATATCCCAATCAAACTATTTACAAGTACTGTAATGTTGAAGAGCTCCTCAGGGAAATTAGAACCTCATTCCTACCCCCATATACTATCCCTACCCACCTTCTTTATTTACTCATTTTCCTTCTGTTTTGGTTTATTCTTCCTGTGTCTTTTTTTAAATTAAGCATATAGTCTCATCTACTTTTTCTTATACAAAAAAATGAGATACTGCGAAACTCCTTCATCTTTCATTTTTCATCTAACTGTAGCCAGGGACTACTCACCATCAGCACATAAAGGCCATCTCGATTTACTCTTTGTAAGAAATCATACCACCACCTCACATTTCTCAATAAATGGTCGTTTAAATTGCGATATTTTCTTATTACAAATACTGAAACTGGGGATGTTTACTTTCTGCTCTGAAGTCATAGATAGAGCTCTTCTCTGACAATGATTTGGAAATAATTTTACCTGATAAGGGTGTCCCGCATCAGTGTGCATTTAGTAGCATGGGAATAACTTGTTAAAACACAGAGCTTCTGAATCAGTAGATATGGGTTCCTTGAATTTGAATTTCTAATATATCCCCAGGCGATATTGAAGTAACACTTCTGGGAACCGTATTTTAAAAGCACTGCTTTTTATATTTAACACATCAAATCTGAAAACAATCTGCATTAAGTTTTCATTTGTCAATTGATTTTACATATAGAAATGATTTTCTTTTTAAAATTATGAAATATATTACCTTAAAACACACATGTGCACACATCTTTTGATCTCACTCTATCCACCAGATACTGTTTGGTTTCTTTGTTCCCTTTGTAAGAAATTTTCTCAAAGGAGTACCTATCTCAGCGGTCTCCAATCCCTCTAGTCTTACTTAACTGCACTACAATCGAGCTTTCACTCCAACTGCTCCATCACGACTGATCTCAGCAAAGTCTACAATGACCTCCAAATTGAGAGATCTACCTTCAAGTCTCCACTCTCGTCTAATTGACCCACCAGAAGTATTTGATGGGGATTCACACCTTTCTCCTTTCTTCTCCTGCTTTTAGAACACCATACATTTTTGATTTTCCTCCCATTTCATTTGAGTCTGTCTTCTTTGTTAGCTCTCCTTTGTTCCCACATCAATATTGGTCCTTGGTGCTATAACTTTCCCAGTCCTTCAGCTGCATAACTTCAAATATCATTTAAGCAGAAAATCATCAAATTTATATCCACAGCCTAATCCAATGTATATGCCTAATTACTACCTCAGCATGTATAATAACCATCTCAAATCCAACATCACAAATTCATTTTTAAAATTATAACTAAACCAGGTGGTGGTGGCACAAGCCTTTAATCCCAGCACTTGGGAGGCAGAGGCAGGTGGATCTCTGAGAGTTCATGCCCAGCCTGCTCGACAGAGTGAGTTCCAGAACAGCCAGAGATACACAGAGAATCCCTGTCTCAAAAACCAAAATAAATAAATAAATAAATATTAGGTTAGTGAGATGGCTCAGTGGACAAAGGAATTTGGCACTAAGCTTGATGATCTGAGTTTGATTTCCAGGTCCCACATGGTGGAGGGAGAAACAGTCTTCTAGAAGTTGTCGTGTGACCACACTACACATGTGCTGGTATGCACAGGCATACCTTCATGCATGCACATGTGCACACACACACATGCGCACACACATAATAAATAAATAATTTTAAATTTTAAATTATAATTATTTTTTAGTCTTTTTATTTTTAGTGTTTTTTTTTACTTTACCTAAGACATATATTTTATTACCTTACTTTTGAGATATCTGTACAAACACTGAATGTTACTTTTGATTTCAGATTCTTAGTTGAAGATATCTGGATTCTTTTTAAATCATAATTATTAATTCATTTTGCTCATAATAATGAGTTTGGGTGTGACATTTCCTCAAGTGTATGTAGTGCTTTGATGGTATCCACTTTTATACTCTTCTTTTGCCCTGCATTTTCAACCTTCTGTCCCTTTTTTCTTTCTCAATGATCTCTCTATTATTTTCAGACAACCTTTATTAAAAATAACACTTAACTTCTATATATGAAGGAAAATGTATTTGGCTTTCTGTGTCACTTATTTTACTTAACGTGCTGACCTTTGATTTTCCTAGAAATCAAATTAATTCATTCTTTTTATGGTTGAAAAATAACCTATTGTGCATATATATCAGGTTTTCCTTATTCATTCATCCACTGTTGGAAGCTAGGTTGATTCCATAACTAAGCAGTTGTGAATATAGGTAGGCAGATGTCTCTACTGTGTCCTAACTGAATTCTTGCAGTACATGCCTAGGAAAAGTATATCTGAATCATGTGGTAGTCCTGTTGTTTTGTTGAGACACCTATATACTGGTTTCCATAGGGGATACTCGAGTTTACATTCCCATCATCAGTAAATAATGGCATGTTCCCTCTCCCCAGTAATTAATAATGTGTGTGTATGTGTCTATCTATGTGCGCACATGCAAGAACATATTTATATGTGTATTAAGAATAGCCATTGTGTCTGTGATAAAACAGAAACTCGATGTGGTTTTGAACTGCATTTTCCTAATTTATAACAACAAAATAAACAAACAGAAAGGAGCATTTTTTTTTAATTTCTTCCTTTGAGTAGTATCGACAGTTCACTTGCCTGTTCACTAATCCTTGTTATTTCCTTGTTGAAGTTTTAAAAACTTTTCTAAATTTTGAGTATTAGTCTTTTAAAAGACAAATAGCTAGCAGAAGGCTGTATCTTTCTGAGATGGGCCTCATTCTGCAGCTTTGGTTGGCCTTGCACTCGCTATATGTGCCAGACAAGCCTAAACCTCACAGAGATCCACCTGTCTCTGCCGGTTTATGCATGCAAGGACCAAAAGCATGCACCAGCAGGCCTAGCCTAGCAGAAGGCTTTTAATTTGATGTACTCTTTTTTTGTGAATTCTTACTTTAATTTTTCTGAGCTTTGCAATTCTATTCTGGAACTATTGTATTGGCAATATCTTAATGTGTTTCTTTCTCCATTTAGTAGCTTCAAAGTTTTAGATATTACATTGAAGTATTTTATCTATTTTAAATTAATTTTGTAGAGGATGAAAGATAAAGATCTGGTGTAAGTGTTCCACAGCTAGATATCTACTCTCCCCAGCACCATGTGTCAAAGAAACTTTCTTATCTGCAATATGTGTTTTGAGCATCTTTGTCAAGAATAAGAAGGCTATAGCTAAGATTTATTTCTGGGTCCTCTTCTCTATTTATTCCATTGGTTTACATATATGTTTTATGCCAGTACCATGCTATGTTTCTGTTCTCTGTAATATAATTTTTAAGCCAGGTATTGTGATGCATCCAGAATTTTTCTTTTTGCTCAGAATTGCTATGCCTTTTGGTGTCTTTTGAACTTCCATACTATGTTCTTTGTCTCATTTAAACTCATTTGATGGAGAACACAAGAAGCAACAAGCTAAAGGAACACCAGATGGAAATCCTAGAAACTAGAAACACCAGTAGTTCCTTTCTCAATTTCACTTTAAAGCCCTCTTTTTGTTCTACTTTTATGTTTTCTTTATAATTTCACTCATTCATATAATTTTCTTATGTCAATTGGTTCATTTCTCTCTTACTTTCCCATGCCAATATATTGTAGTTTCTTTAAAGACAGCACTCTGTGTCACCGTAGAACCTTCGTCCAAAAACGAATGGAAACAGCGGCAGAGAACTACCTCGGAGCACTGAACTGAGCTCCCAAGCTCGAGTTGAAGAGTGGAAAGAGTAAGAATATGAGCAAGGATGTCAAGATCATGAGGGATTCACCCACTGAGACCATTTGCCCGAGCTAATGGGAGCTCACCAACTCCAACTGGACAGGGAGTGAATGAACATAGGATCAAACTAGTCCCTCTAAATATAGTTGACAGTTGGGGCAGACTGAGGGGCCACTGACAGTGGCACTGGAATTTGTCTCTACTGTATATACTGTTTTTTTTGGGGGGGATTTTATTCTTTTTGGATACATACCTTGCTCAACCTAGATCTAGTAGGGAGGGCCTTGGACTTTCCACCAGGCAAGTTGCCTTGTCCTCTCTTAGGATTGGAGGAGGAGGGGTGGGAGGATGTAGGGAGGGAGTGGGAATTTGGATTGACATTTTCTTAAAATAATAAAATAAAAAAATAACAAAGTGAAAGGGGAAAAAAGACAGTGTTCTTTATGCTGTCTCACAATACATCCCAAGCACTAAGAACAGTGCTTGGAATATAGTATGTCCTCAACAAATATTCATTGAATTGATTAGGAAATTTGTTTTAGTTCTCTCTGGAGCCATTTGTACTACTACTCACCATAAAACTCTATCATCTAGTGCTCCCAACCTGCACCATCTTTTCAGGTTTCCATTCACTTAGCATACACTGTATTCTGAGAAGAAATGGAAATAGTGATGTCTTCTTAAGATTCAGTGAAGACAATCTGATGAACTGGCATTTTTACTTACCCATAAACTACCAGGATTCTCCCTCCAGGGGTCAGAAAGTAAGTTATAGGCCTTCTAGGGCCCATGCCTGAGGGGATGAACCTATGGAAATATACATATGAATCTTAGATTTTGTTTAGACTTTTTATTTCTTTATACTCATAATCCCTTTTGGGGGGATTCCCCTCTGTATATTGTGAATCCCATTGTTTAATAAAGAAACTGCCTTGGCCTGTTGAGAGGGCAGTACTTAGGTAAGCGGGGAAAACTAAACTGAATGCTAAAAGAAAGAAAGATAGAGTCAGACAGAAGCCATAGAGCTGCCACCAGAGACAGACATGATGAAACTTTGTTGGTAAGCCACAACTTTGTGATGATGCACAGATTAATGGAGATGGGTTAAATTAATATGTAAGAGTTATCCAATAAGAAGCTAGAGCTAATTGGCTAAGCAGTGATTTAATTAATACAGTTTCTGTGTGATTTTTTCAGGGCTAAGCAGCTGGAAACCAACAAGTGAACTTTTACTACCATCCCACCCCTAATAACTAGTGTCATTATGACATTTTGCATGTGCATAAAAGTATTTATCACATTCACAAAAAAACCTTCTCCCACACTCCCCACTCCTATTGATCTCCTTCCTCTTTCTATCTAGTTTCCCTTCTACCTTCTTTTTTATGTGTGATCTAGTAAGTTTAATAGTTATTTATGATAACGGGATGAGAGGTTATTTATAGGAACATAAACAACTTACCTTTAGCTACATCACCAAAGAAAATAATTCTTACTTCCCTAACAACAATTAATGTTCAATAGTTTCTCAGAGATGGGTGGGACCTCCTGAGTCCTCCCTATACCACCACCCCTACCCACCAGAAGCACAACTTCTTATTTTTTGAGTTCAAAATGTTCATCCAACATTTCAACTTAATTTAATGGTTAACTTCCATTTAACAACATACTAATTATTTTAAAGCTTTTTTGAAATATGATATTCTGTTTAAAAGAGTCATAAGTTAATTTGGCAGTTAAATGATGAAAAAATTGTTCTGTGTGCTGCCTAACAATGAGCATACATCCTGTACTGGGTAAACGACTTGGTATTTCTGATTATCCAACTTTTCATGTGATGTTTCCCCCTTCTGGTGATTCAACTGTGTTGATGGAGGGAGGGCCTGCTTTTCTTCCCAGTCACCAGGCTAGCTTAACCCCCAAAATAATCACACAGAAACTGTATTAATTAAAATCACTGCTTGGCCTTTAGTTCTAAATTCTTGATGGCTAATTCTTACATCTTGATTCAACCCAATTCTGTTCATCTGTTTATCATCATGTGCTAGTGGCTTACCGGGAATGATTCAGCATGTCTGACTCTGGTGACCCCATGGCAGTTTTCTCTCTGACTCTCTTTCTTCCTCCTAGAATTCAGTTCTGTCTGCCTACCTAAGTACTGCCCTATCAAAAGGCCAAGTCAGTTTCTTTATTCAACCAATGAAAGCAACACATAGACAGAAAAACCTCCTACACCACAACTGGTCATTTGACTGAAATGTCTAGATAAACCACTGTGGAAAAACACTGAAGAAAGACATTTATCTAGCACTATGGCCTATATAAAAGTGAAAATGAGCAAGAATCTTTAGGTTATATTTAGCTTTCTCTTGTCTAACACATTATTTGGCAAGGCATATAGGCATCAGTCAGCCACAGCGTTTTCTCCAAGTTTGGTACTAAACTAAGACAGAGAAAGCAAAACATTCAAGGAGTCATTGTAGCTTTTTCGGAAAAAAAATGCTAAATGAAATATTTTAGTGTTGCTTTTGTTTCTATACTTCCTAAGATTGTATTTTGAAATAACTGTTATTAATAAGTTACAACGATAAAAAATGGAAAAATCCAGTTTTTTCTAATGTTTACACCTAACAAATCTATATGACAATGTAAAAACTATTAAATTGTCACCAAAATGTGTATATGGAGTCATATTATATTTTATCATATGTAGATTTATAGAACCATCTTTGCAATTCAGATACAGACTTATTCTACCACTAAATCGTTATCCTCTTCCTTACCCTCTACACATAAGCTATTTTGAACTGTGATGTTCCCGAGAGAGCTATCTTACCATGACACATATATGCCTAAAACCTTTTATAACTATCCTACTCATTTTCACAGCCACAAAATTTCTACCAACTTGTCAGACCTGTGTTTTGAGTGCAGGCTTCCAGTTATTTCTTTGATCTAGTGCCATATTAAGAAAATAAGAAAAAAGATGTAGAAGACCCATTTTAGAGACATTTAATTCAATTATGTTTTAGTTAGTTTATCCTATCCTTGTCCTGCTTGAAGTATGTATTTGTTAAAATCTCCTTAGCAAGATTGTGCCAGTGACCTAGTTACATGATCAGTAAGACAATGCAATCTGGATTCAGACCTCTGAGGAATAGTATTTGATTATTTTCTATTTCTAATTTGCAAGAATTATGGAGTTTTAAGTGTTTAATTCATACCTTTTAATTACTGTGAAAATATTTTCCATGTTATGTTATCTCTTCGAATATGGTGTTTCTTTTACCACCCTTCCATCCTTCTCTTTTCTATCTGCTCTTTTTATGCTAAGATTTATTTCCCGTGCTTATCCATAATTATCCACTGCCAGAGACATTTAAGATAAGTATAGAAGTTTGGTTAACTATCCTACAATTTTAAGGATATGAATATGAGATTCAATTTTGCACAAACTAAAGACAAATTATATAGTTTTATAATCTGTAACTTTCTCTCTATACATGGGTATTATTTCATATCATTAAAGAATTCATTATTTTTTCCTTTATTTTTTAAAAAGAAAACAAACTATTTTTTTCATTATACATAACAATCCAAATTCCCACTCCCTTCCCTTCTCCCCTTCTCTCCACATACCCTACAAGCCCACTCCTATCCACTCCACAGAGAAGGTAAAACACATTTCTTTGGGGAAGGTCCAAGTCCCTCCCTACTATATCTAGGCTGAGCAAGCTATCCATCTAAAGAGAATAGGTTCCCAAAAAGCCAGTACATGCAGTAGAGATAAATCCTGGTGCTACTGACAGCGGCCCCTCAGTCTGCCCCAGCCATGCAACTATCACACACAATCAGGACTAGTTTGGTCCTATGGTTGTTCCTTCCCAGTTCGGCTGGAGTGTGTAAGCTCCCATTAACTCAGGTAGACTGTATCACTGGGTGAACCCATCATGGTCTTGACCTCTTTGCTCATATTCTCATTCCTTCCACACTTCAACTGGACTTTGGGAGCACAATCCAGCTCTGATCTGGGTCTCTACCTCTGTTTCCATTGGTTGCTGGATGAAGGTTCTAAGGTGATATTTAAGATATCTATCAATCTGACTACAAGGCAAGTCAAGATCAGGCCCCCCCCTCTCCTCTATTGCTTAGCTGGGGTCATCCTTGTGGAGGCCTGGGGATTTCTCTAGAGCCAGCTTTCTTGTGAACCCTATATTGACTCCCTCAATCAAGATATCTCTTTCCTTGCTCTCATCTCTGTCATTCTTCCTTCATGACTATCCCATTCCCTCAAATTTTCCTCACCCCTCCCCTTCTACCCTTTTCTTCCCCTTCCACCCTTTTTTCTCCTCCAACCCCCATGCTCCAAATTTCGTCAGGTGATCTTGTCTGTTTCCAATTCCCAGGTGGGGCTATATATGCTTTTCTTTGACCTCGCCTTATTACTTAGCTTCTCTAGGATCATGAACTACAGGCTCAATATCATTTCTTTACAGCCAGTATCTACTTATGAGTGAGGACATACCATATTCATCTTTTTGGGTCTGGGTTACCTCACTTAGAATAGGGTTTTCTAACTCCATGCAAAATTCAAGATGTCTTGGTTTTTTACCGCTGAGTAGTACTCTAATGTGTAGATGTGCAACATTTTCTTCATCCATTCTTCAGTTGAAGGGCATCTAAGTTGTTTCCAGGTTCTGGCAATTACAAACAATGCTATTATGCACATAGTTGAACAAATGCCTTTGTAGTATGATTGAGCATCTTTTGGGTATATTCCCAAAAGTGGTATTGCAAGCTCCTGAGGAAAGTTGATTTCCAAGTTTCTGAGAAACTGCCATACTGATTTCCAAAGTGTTTGTACAAGTTTGCATTCCCACCAGCAATGGATGAGTGTTGCCATTACTCCACATTCTCTCCAACATAAGCTGTCATTAGTGTTTTTTATCTTAGCCATTCTGAAAGGTGTAAGATTGTATCTCAAAGTAGTTTATATTTGCATTTCCCTGATGCCTAAGGATGTTGAACATTTCCTTAAGTATCTTATGGCCATTTGAGATTATTCTGTTGAGAATTCTGTTTAGTTATGTACCCCATTTTTAAATTGGGTTATTTAGAATTTTGATGTCCAATTTCTTGAGTTCTTTATATATTTTGAAGATTAGTCTATTGTCTGATGTGTTGATAAAGATACTTTCTCATTTAGTAGGCTACCTTTTTGTCTTATTGACTGTGTCCTTTGCTTTAGAGAAGCTTCTCAGTTTCAGGAGGTCCCATTTATTTATTGTTGCTCTCAGTGTCTGTGCTACTGAGGTTATATTTAGGAAGTGTTCTATTGAGCCCATGCATTAAAAACTACTTCAGACTTTCTCTTCTATCAGGTTCAGTGTTGTACAATTTATATTGAGGTCTTTTGCAACATGAGGGCCAGCTGTGGGGATTTCTGTCCCACCCAATACCCCACAACCTGCAATCCCCAAAGAAAATCACACAGAGATCTCTATAAGTTATAAAGCTGATTGGCCCATTAGCTCAGGCTACTTATTAGCTTTTGTAGCTTATATTAACCCATTATTCTGGTCTATTTTTGCCATATGGCTTGGTACCTTTTTCAGCTGGCAGGTCACATCCTGCTTCCTCCATGGTCTGCGCAGGACTGGGAAGAATCAACTTCCTCCTTCCCAGAATTCTCTTGTTCTCATTGCATCACCTCTACTTCCTGTCTGGTTTTCCTGTTTATCCTTCCTGCCTGGCCAATCAGCATTTATTTAAAACATGATTGACAGATTACAGACAATTCTCCCACAGCACTTCCCCCTCTTTTAAAAAAAAAAAAGGAAAAAGTCCATTTTGGGGGAATGTGGGCATAGTATTCCAGGCTACTTCCAGCTGGATGGGGGCACAGATAATCTTATGGGGACCTAAAGAAAATTTAGAGTCATGATAAAGTCCTGACTGGAGTATCCTTTTAGCCATGATCATCTGAGGCAGGAGTCTTGAACCTGTTCTGGGTGAAGAACTCAGACATCTGGGCCATCTATTCCTGCTGGAGATTTCTCAGGTGGTCTTCCTTGATCAAAGCTTATTTTTCTTAACTCTGAATAAATTCAGAGCCTCTCATTTTCTGTGGAACCAAAAGCAAAATCTCTTCTCCAAAGTAACATACCTTTTGACTTCAATTTTGAAGTCAAGGTATTTCTTTAATCCATTTGGACTTGAGTTTTGTACATTGGAATAGATATGGATGTATTTTAATTCTTCTACATGTTGATATCCAGTTATGCCAGCACCATTTGTTAAATATGCTTTTTTTCCATTAAAAAATTTTAGCTTCTTTGTCAAAAATCAGGTGTTCATAGGTATGTGAATTAATATGCCAGTCTTTGATTCGATACCATTGGTCAACATCTCTGTTTTTATGCCAGTACCAAACTGTTTTCATTACTGTAGCTCTGAAATAATCTTCTTTTGTTGTCTTATTGCTATAGCCAGAACTTCAAAAATTATGTTGAAGAGGTATGGAAAGAGTGGACATCCTCGTCTTTTTCCTGATTTTAGTGAAATCATTTTGAGTTTCTCTCCATTTAAATTGATGTTTGCTGTTGGCTTGCTCTATATTGCTTTTATTATATTTAGATATGTCCCTGATCTTTCTAAGACATTTATAATGAAGGGGTGTTGGAATTTGTTGAATGTTTTTTTCAGCATCTAATGAGATGGTTTTCTTATTTTAGTTTATTTATATGTTGAATTACATTGATAGATTTTGTATGTTGAACCAGCCCTGCATCTCTGGGATGAAGGCAACTTGATCATGGTGGATGATGTTTTTTGATGTGTTCTTATATTCAATTCGCCAGTATTTTATTGAGCATTTTTTGCATCCATGTTCTTGAGGGAGATTGGTCTGTAATATTTTTTTCTTGTTTGAGTCTTCATGTGGTTTTGGTATCAGGGTAACTGTAGCCTCATAAAAAGAGTTTGACAACGTTCCTTCTGTTCCTATTTTGTGGAACACTTTGAGGAGTATAGGCATTAGCTCCTTTTAGAAGTTCTAATAGAATTCTGCACTAAAACCATCCAGACCCGGGCTTTTTTGGTTGGGAGGTTTTTGATGACAGCTTCTATTTCCTTGCAATTTATGGGTCCACTTAAATTGTTCACCTGGTCTTGATTTAATTTTGGTATATGGTATCTATCTAAAAAAATGTCCATTTTTTTTTTTACGTTTTCCAATTTAGTGGAGTACAGGTTTTTGTAGTATGACCTAATAATTCTCTGATTTTCCTCAGTGTCTGTTGTATGTCTCCCTTTTCATTTCTGATTTTATTAATTTGGATGTTCTCTCTCTGCCTTTTGATTAGTTTGGATAAGGGTTGGTCTGTATTGCTGATTTTCTTAAAGAACTAGCTTTTGTTTCATTTATTCTTTGTATTGTTTTCTTTGTTTCATTTTGTTGATTTCAGCCCCCAATTTGATTATTTTCTGTCTTCTACTGGTTGGGTCTGCTTGTTTTTGTTCTAGAGCTTTCAGGTGTGCTGTTAAGTCACTTTTGTGAGCTTTCTCCGTTTTCTTTATGTGAGCACTTAGTGCTGTGCACTTTCCTCTTAGCACTGCTTTCAAGGTATCCCATAGGTTTGAATATATTGTGCCTTCATTTTCATTGAATTCTAGGAAGTCATTTTTTTAATTTATTTCTTCCTTGACCCAGGGTGGTTCAATAGTTCACTGTTCAATTTCCATGTGTTTGTGGGCTTCCTGGAATTAGTGTTGCTGTTGAATTCTAATTTTAAGCCATGGTGATCCAATAAGATACATGGGATTATTTCATTTTTTGTATCTGTGTAGGTTTGCTTGATTACTAAGTATGTGATCAATTTTAGAGAAGGTTCCATGTGGTGCTGAGAAAAAGGTATATTCTTTTGTGTTTGGGTGGATTGTTCTATAGATGTCTGTTATGTCCATTTGATTCATGACATCTGTTAGTTCTCTTATTCCTCTGTTCATTTTCTGTCTGGTTGACCTGTCCATTGGAGAGAGTAGAGTGTTGAAGTCTTCTACTATTAGTGTGTGGGATTTGATGGATGATTTAAATTTTAGTAATGTTTCTTTTACATATGTGGGTGCTCTTGTATTAGAGGCATGGAGTTCAGGATTGAGACTACATCTTGATGGATTGTTCCTTTTATGAGTATAAAATGTCCTTCTCTATCTCTTCTGATTGATTTTAGTTTGAAATCTATTTTGTTAGATATTAGGATAGGTACACCTGCTTGTTTTTTAGGTCCATTTGATTGGAAAACCTTTTACCAACCCTTTACTCTGAGGTAGTATCTGTTTTAGAGGCTGAGGTGTGTTTCCTGTATACAGCAGAAGGCTGTATCCTGTTTTAGTATCCATTCTTATTATCCTGTGTCTTTTTATAGATGAATGTAGTCCATTGGTACTAAGAGATATTAATGAAAAATGGTTGTTAATTCCTGTTATTTTTCAGTCATAGTGTTTGTGTGTTTCCCTTCTTTAGTTTTTGCTGGTAGGGAGGGTTATCAGATGCCTGTGTTTGTGGGTGCAGTTAGCTTCCTTGGGTTGGAGATTTCCTTCCAGTACTTTCTGTAGGGTTGGGTTTGTAGATACTTATTGTTTAAATGTGGTTTTGTCATGGAATATCTTGTTTTATCCATCAAAGGTGATTGACAAC
Organism: Chionomys nivalis; assembly: GCF_950005125.1. NCBI lineage: Eukaryota > Metazoa > Chordata > Mammalia > Rodentia > Cricetidae > Chionomys > Chionomys nivalis. Next base: position 7,344,766 of record NC_080112.1, on the reverse strand, counting down.
TTTGTTGGGTATAGTAGTGTAGTCTGGGCTTGTATCCATGGTTTCCTAGTGTCTGCAGCACATCAGCCCAGGACCTTCTGGGTTTCATGGTTTTCATTGAGAAGTCTGGTGTAATTCTGATAGATCTGCCTTTATATGTTACTTGACGTTTTTCCTTTACAGCTCTTAATATTCTTTCTTTATTCTATATGTTTTGCTTATTATATGGTGAGGCTTTTTTTTTGGTGCAGTCTATTTGGTGTTTTGTAAGCTTCTTTTACCTTCATAGGCATATCCTTCTTTAGGATGGGAAAGTTTTCTTTTATGATTTTGTTGAATATATTTTCTGGGCCTTTGAGCTGGAGTTCTTCTTCTTCTTCTACCCCTAGTATTCTTAGGTTAAGACTTTTCATGGTGTCTCAGATTTCCTGGACATTTTGTGTTAAGAATTTGTTGGATTTAATGTTTATTTGATCAATGAGTCTATTTCCTCTACAGTATCTTCAACACCTGAGATTCTTTCTTCTATCTCTTGTATTCTGTTGGCTATACTTGTCTGTAGTTCCTGTTTATTTACCCAGATTTTCCATATCCAGAATTCCCTCGGTATATGTTTTCATTATTGCTTCTATTTTAGTCTTCAAGTCTTGAATTGTTTCCTTCACCTGTTTGATTGTTTTTCTTAGTTTTCTTTGATGGATTTATTAATTTCTTTCATTTTTTTCCTTTTTCTCCATTTCTTTAAGGGATTTTTTCATTTCCTCTTTAAAGATCTCCATCGTTTTCATAAAGTTATGTTTAAAGTCATTTTCTTCTGCTTTTTCTGGGTTAGGATGATCAAGTCTTTCTGTTGTGTGTCCACTGGATTCCAGATTTTTCTCAATGATTACATGTTACATATTACACTATAATATTAAGATGATTAACCTTGCCAACTTTATAGGATTTAAAATTACCAAAGAAATATTAAATCTTTGTCAAGGGCTGAATAAAAATGAAAAAGTGGAGCTGAACATAAGTATTCATCAATTTTGCTTTCTGACAATTGACACATGGGATCAGATACCTAACATTCCTGACATATCCCTTTTCTTTTATGATGGACTATAAGCCAAAATAAACTCAACCCTCCTTAAGTTGCTTTGTCAGGTAGTTTGCTGCAACAGTAAGACAAGTAACTAATACAGAAACCCAAGTCATTAATTTTGATCCTACTACAATGGAGAGTGGCATTTAGTGCCTGGGTAGGATTATGTAAACACCATAATAATGAATGTAGAAAATATTCTATCAAATATATCATATTCCATTTGTTTATTTTTATATATTTCCTAACATTCACTTTATTGTTTTTACTGAGCTATACATTTTTCACCTCCCCCTTGCCTTCCCTCTCATTTTCTACCCTCTTCTATGACCTACACACTCCCAATTTATTCAGGAAATCTTGCCTTTTTTACCTCCCTGTGTATATCCAGGTATGTCTCTTTTAGGGTCCTCTTTGTTTTCTGGATTCTCTGAGGTTTTACTTTATATAAACATCTAAAATTTACATAAATGTCTAAAAGTCACTTATAAGTGAATACATATAATATTTTTTCTAGGTCTGGGGGGTTAACTTACTCAATATGCATGTTTCTATATCTATCCATTTGCCTACAATTTTTAAGATATCTTTTTTTTTTAGTTTTTTGAGACAGGGTTTCTCTGTAGTTTTAGAACCTGTCCTAGAACTAGCTCTTGTAGACCAGGCTGGCCTTTAACTCACAGCAATCTACCTGCCTCTGCCTCCTGGGTGCTAGGATTACAAGCTTGCACCACCTGGCAAGATGTCATTATTTTTTTACTGTTATGTAGTAATCCATTGTATAAATGTATCACATTTTCATCATCCATTCTTCAGTTGAGTGGCATCTAGGTTGTTTCCATGTTCTGGCTATTATGAATAATGCTGATATAAATATAGTTGGGCACATATCCTCATGGTATAATTGAACACCCTTTGGGCATATACCTAACAGTGGTATTGCTGTGTCTTGAAGTAGATTGTTTCCTAATTTTCTAAGAAATCACCATACTGATTTCCAAAGTAGTTGTGCAAGTTTACACTCCCACTAGTAATGGAAGAAAGTTCCCCTCACTCCACATTTGATCCAGCATAAACTGCCATTAGCGTTATTGATCTTGGCCATTCTGATAGGTATAAGATGGAATCTCAAGGCTGTTTTGATTTGCATTTCACTGATTGCTAAGTATGTTGAGCATGTCCTTAAGTGTCTTTCAGTTATTTGAGATTCATCTATTAAGAGTTCTCTGTTTAGGTCTGTACCCATATTTTTATTGAATCATTTGTTCTTTTGATGTCAAGTTTCTTGAGTTCTTTGTATATTTGGAGATCAGTCCTCTGTCAGATATGAGGTTGGTGAAGATCTTTTCCCAATCTGTAGGCTGTCATTTTGTCTTGTTGATTTATAGAACCTTCTCAGTTTCAGGAGGTCCCATTTGTTAATTGTTCCTCTCAGTGTCTGTGCTACTAGGGTTATATTCAGGAAGTGGTCTCCTATGCCAATGCATTCAAGTGTACTTCCCACTTTCTCTGCTATGAGGTTCAGTGTAGTTGTTTTAATGTTGAGGTCATTGATTCATTTGGACATGAGTTTTGTGCATGGTGATAGATATGGATCTATTTACTTTCTCTTACATGTTGATATCCAGTTATGCCAGCACCATTTGTTGAAGATACTTTTGTTCCATTTTATATTTTTTGCTTCTTTGTCAAAAATCAGGTGTTTGAAGGTGTCTGGATTAATATTCAGATCTTCAATTCAATTCCATTGATCTTCCTGTATGCTTTTATGCCAATACCAGGCTGTTTTCATTGCTGTAGCTCTGTAGTAGAGTTTGAAGTAAGGAATGATGATGCCTCCAGAAGTTCCTTTATTGTACAGGATTGTTATGGCTATCCTGGTTTTTTTTTTTTTTCCATATGACGTTGAGAATTATTCTTTGGGTGGTCTGTGAAGAATTTTGCTTTGACTTAGATGGGCATTGCATTGAATAGGTAGATTGCTTTTTGTAAAATTGCCATTTTTACTATGCCAATTCTACCTACCCAAGAGCATGGGAGATCTTTCCATTTTCTGGTGTCTTCTTCAATTTCTTTCTTCAAAGTTGTAAAATTCTTGTCATACAGGTGTTGTGGGAGAGCCCACTTCTTCATTCTTGGTTGCTTAGGCCCAAAATAATCACACAGAAGTCATATTATTTGAAATACTGTTTAGCCAGTAGTTTAAGCATATTAATCTGTGTTTCAGCATCTAACTGTGATTTACCAGCAAGTTTTCATCCAGCATCTGTCTCTGGCAGGGCTACATGCCTTCTCTCTGACTCTGCTTTCTTTCTCCTAGCATTTAGTTTAGTTTTCCCTGTCTACCTTTGTCTGCCCTGAACAGGTCTAAGACAGTTTCTTTGTTAACCAATGGTATTCACAGCATACGGGGGAAATCGCACATTATACATGTCTTTTGCTTATTTGGTTAGAGCTATTCCAAGAAGTTTTATGATATTTGTGGCTATTTTAAAGGATGATGATTCTGATTTCTTTCTCAGTCCATTTATCATCTTTATAAAGGAGGGCTCCTGATTTTTTTAGTTAATCTTGTATCCTGCTACATTACTGAAATTCTTTATGAGTTGTAGAAGTTCCCTAGATGAATTTTTGGGGTCACTTACATGTACTATCATATCATTAGCAAATACTGAGAGCTTGATTCTTCTTTTCCAACTTGCATCCTCTTGATCTCCTTTTGCCATGTTATTGCTCTAGCTAGAACTTCAATAACTATATTGAATAGATATGGAGAGAATAGACAACCTTGTATTGTCCCTGATTTCAGTGGGATTGCTTTGAGTTTCTCTCAATTTAGTTTGATGTTGCCTGCTGGCTTGCTGTATATTGCCTTCATTATGTTTAGATATGTTTCTTGTATTCCTGCTCTCTCTAAGACTTTTATCATGAAGGGGTGTTGAATTTTGTCGAAGGCTTTTTCAGAATCTAATGAGATGATCATATTTTTTCTTCAGTTTGTTTATATGGTGGATTACATTAATAGATTTTCTTATGGTGAGTCATCCCTGCATCCCTGGGATGAAGCTGACTTGATCGTGGTGGATGATTTTTCTGATGTGTTCTTGGATTCAGTTTGCCAGTATTTTAATGAGTATTTTTGCATCAGTGTTCATGAGCGAAACTGGTCTGTAATTCCCTTTCTTAGTATGATCTTTGTGTGGTTTGGGTATCAGGGTAACTGTAGTTTCATAAAAAGAGTTTGGCTATGTTCCTTCTGTGTCTATTGTGTGGAATAATTTGAGGAGTATTGGCATTAGTTCTTCTTTGAAAATCTTAGAGAATTCTGCACTGAAACCATCTGGTCCTGGCTTTTTTTGATTGGAAGAATTTTGATGACTGTTTCTATTTTCTTAGGGGTTATAGGTCTATTTAATTTGCTTATCTGGTATTGATTTAATTTTGGCAAGTAATATTTAGCCAGAAAAACTGTCCTATTCCTTTAAATTTTTCCATTTGTGGGAGTACAGGTTTTTGAAGTATGACCTGATGAATCTCTGAATTTGCTTAATGTCTGTTGTTATGCTCCCCTTTTCACTTCTGAATTTGTTAATTTAGTGTGGACGAGGTGGCCGAGTGGTTAAGGCGATGGACTGCTGATTTTGTTAATTTGGATATTCTCTCTCTGCCTTTTGGTTAGTTTGGATAAAGATTTGTCTATTTTGTTGATTTTCTCAAAGAACCAATTGTTTGTTTTATTGGTTCTTTGTATTGTTTTCTTTGTTTCTATTTTGTTGATTCCAGATCTCAGCTAGATTATTTCCTATCATGAAGTCCTCCTGGGTGAGTTTGTTTCATTTTTCTCTAGAGCTATCAGGTGTTACGTTAACTTGCTAGTGTGGAATTTTTCCAGCTTCTTTATGTAGGCATTTAGTGCTATGGACTTTTCTCTTAACACTGCTTTCATTGTGTCCCATAAGTTTGGGTACGTTGTGTGGTTATTTTTATTGAATTTTAAGAAGTCTTTCATTTCTTTATTCCTTCACCCATTGGTGATTCAGGTGAGCATTATGGTTCAGTTTCCTTGTGTTTGTGGGCTTTTTGAAATTAGTTTTGCTGTTGAATTCTAACTTTAAGCCATGGTGATCCAATAAGATACATGGGGTTTTTCAATTTTTTGCATCTGTTGAGATTTACTTTGTTACTGTGTATATGGTCTGTTTTTAAGATGGTTCCATGGGGTGCTAATAAGAGGGTATATACTTGTATGTTTGGATGGAGTATTCTATAGATGTCTGTTAAGTCTATTTGAGTTATGACATCTCTTAGTTCCCTTATTTCTCTGTTAAGTTTCTGTGTGGCAGACTTGTCCATTGGTGAGAGTGGGGTGTTCAGAATTTTCTGACTGTTATTGTGTGGGGCTTAATATGTGATTTAAGCTTTAGTAGTGTTTCTTTTATATATGAGGGTGCCCTTGTATTTGGAGCATAGAAGTTCAAGTATTGATTTTCTTCTTGATGGATTTTTCCTGTGACAAATATAAAATGTCCTTCTTTGTATCTTTTGACTGACTCTAGTTTGAAGTCTATTTTGTTAAATATTAGGATAGCTACACCAGCTTGTTTCTTAGGTCCATTTGGTTTGAAAATTTTTTCCCAACCTTTTGGTCTGAGTTGATGTCTGTCTTTGAGGTTGAAGTATGTTTCTTGTATGCAGCAGAAGGATAGATTCTGTTTTCATAGTCAATCTGTTAGCCTGTGTCTTTTATAGGTGACTTGAGCCCATTTATATTAAGGGATATTAATGACCAGTAATTTTAAGTTCCTGTTACTTGCTGGGCGGTGGTGGTGCACGCATTTAATCCCAGCACTTGGGAGGCAGAGGCAGGTGGATCTCTGTGAGTTCGAGGCCAGCCTGGTCTACAAGAGCTTGTTCCAGGACAGGAACCAAAAAAAAAAAAAAAAAAAAAAAAAAAAAAGCTACAGAGAAAACCCTGTCTCGAAAAATCCCCCCCCCCAAAAAAAAGTTCCTGTTACTTATAGTTTTTGCTGTTGGTGATGTTATTGTGTATGCTTTTCCCTTCTTTGGGGTGAGATCATCTGTTTTCTTTGTTTTTGTGGGTTGAAGGTTTTCTTCTAGTAGTTTGAGCAGGGTTGCATTTGTGGATAGGTATTGTTTTAAGTCTGGTTCTGTCATGGAATATCTTGCTTTCTCTGTCTCCAGTAATTAAAAGCTTTATTGGGTATAGTGGTCTGGGCTGGAATCTCTGGTCTCTTAATGTCTGCATAATGCTTGACAAGGACCTTCTGACTTTCATTGTTTTCACTGAGAAGTTCTAATAGTTCTGCCTTTATATGCTACTTGGACTTTTTCTTTGCAGCTCTTAATAGTCTTTCTTTATTTTATATGTTTAGCATTTTGATTATTATGTGGGAAGGGGACTTTTGTTTGGGCCAGTCTATTTGGTGTTCTGTAAGCTTATTGTACCTTCATGATCATATCCTTCTTTAGGTTGGGAAAGTTTTCTTCTATGATTTTATTGAATATATTTTCTGTACCTTTGAGTTGGACTTCTTCTTCTATCCCTATTATTTTTAAATTTGGTCTTTTCATGGTATCCCATATTTTCTGGATATTTTGGGTTAAACTTTTGATAGATTTAACATTTTCTTTGACTGATGAATCTATTTCATTTATCACAGCTTCAATGCCTGAGATTCTCACTCCCATCTCTTGTATTCTGCTATTTATGCTTGCATTTGTGGTTTCTGAACATTTCCCCATATTTCCACTTCCAGAATTTCCTCAGTTTATGCTTTCTTTATTGTGTTTATTTCAGTTTTCAAGTCTTGAATTGTTTCTTTCACCTGTTTGATTGCTTTTTCTTGGTTTTCTTGAAGAGATTTGTTGATTTCTTCCAATATTTTGTTTGGCTTTTCCTCCATTTCTTTGAGGAAACCTTTTGTTTCCTCTTTAAGAGTCTGAAGTGATTTTTTTAGGTTGTATTCTTTTGCTTCATCTGTATTGCAAAGTTCAAGTCTTGCTGTTGTAGAGCCATTCGTTTTTGGTGGTGTCATGTTGTTCTTTGTTCTTACCTTGTTGTCCACCCATCTTTTTCTCCTGTTGCTGCAGAGAGGGGTTGTGTCTCTGGTAATCAATCCTCCAGGTGTGAATGGATCCAAGGCTCAGATGGTTACTTCTCATGGTGGAGTCATGGCCACAATTTCTGCCATGCCAATGGTCATTCAGATCCCCAAGAGTTTGGCCCTGCCTGAGCTGATTCCAGTGGATGTCAGAGAGCAAGTAGGCTTTCCTTGCCTGTTGGCTCCAGAAGAAGTTGGGGAGTTGGGCAGGTGAACCTTACCTGCCTGCTTGCTCCAGCAGAGGTCCCCATTTGTTTCTTATAAAATATATTTAGCTATACCCTCTAGCATTCTGCTTAAAATAAATATGATACAGACATCATTGCCTTGCTATTAACCTTACAGGTAATGCTTCAAAAGTTCTCCCATTGTTTGTTTGTTTGTTTGCTTGCTTGCTTGTTTTCATTTCTTTTGGTATGTTTAAACATACCAAAACTTTCTTAAGAAAGTTTCTATTTATAGTTTACTATAATTTCTTTATGTTCATCAGAGTTAAATAGGATAACCATGGGGGTAGCAGAAGTATGGCTTGAGAACCTGAAGCTGATATGAGGGTTATCAGTGAAAGAAAATTCCCCTCCTCAACCAACATTGCCAGGAAAAGCCAGAAGTCTTCTGTAGAATCCAGTACAGTATCCTAAAGACAGAAGATAATAATTTCATAGAAGTAATTCCGTTATTTTAGAGGCCCAGTCACAAAAAACCTTGTGCAGAAAGTTCTGCCTTCACATGCTCTGGACTCAAACAAGGGAATTATAGCAGAAAGTAAAAGTTAATTTAAGGAAACCCTTCTCATATGGAAGAACACACTGACTTCAATTGTCTGAATTACTGAAGTATGTAAATGACAGTTCAAGAGGAGAAAAACCATATTTTCCTACTGATGGATAAATTCAAATGCCATAATACCTTCTGTCCCAGGTTATCAGTTATTTTATATTATATTATGTTTTGTTTTTATTCTTTATTAAAGAATGTTTACTATTTTTAATATTTACTATTTTCTTATGATTTTAGGTTGTGTTTTCACATGTATCTTACCAAAAGAGTCTTCTATGAGTGTCCCGTCCTTTCCTACACCTGCATTTCTTTCTTTCTTTCTTTCTTTATTAGAAATTAACACATCCTCCCCCCTTCCATTTCCCTCCTAATCCCCCCAGTCTCCCTTCCCCTCCCTCTCCAGTCCTAAGAGAAGTCAGGGTGCCATGCCCTGTGGGAAGTCCAAGGCCTCCCCTCCTCCATCCAGGTCTAGGAAGGTGAGCATCCAAACAGACTAGGCTCCCAAAAAGTCAGTATATGCAATAGAATAAAAACACACTGCCATTATCATTGGCTTCTCAGTCCACTCTTATTGTCAATCACATTCAGAGAGTCTGGATAGATCAGATGCTCGTTCAATCTCAGCCCAGGGGGCCATGGTGAGCTCCCATTAGATCAGTCCCACCATCTCCATGGATGGACGAACCCCTCGTGGTCACGATTTCTTTGAAGGCAAAGGTGTAAGTCACAAACAATCACACACCAGTTTGGAATTATGATTAATAGAATGGTTATTTATTTAAAAGGGAAAAAACTTACAGATCACTGTCACAGACAACAGCCCTCTGCACAATCAGGAAGGGAGTCTAGTCACCGGAACCAGAGCAGGAAGTAAGAGAGAAAGAGGAGGGAAGTGGCCACTTTTTTAAAGGAAGAGAGACCACGCCCCAATAGGCTGGTATCTCAGCGGCTATTGGCTGGAGGCGCAGAAGGACCACCCGCAACAGGGCTGTGCTCCACACAATACGTTGATATTTACACTGAATTTAGTTGCACTTTTCTATGATGGTCTAAATTTGCTGCAAAGGGAGGCTTTAGTTCCAGAAAGATTTCTGTACTCCGGTATTAAGCCTCTCCTTCAACATAACCAGTCAAACCAAGCTGAATTAAGAATTAGAAGTTCAGCCAGGCGGTGGTGGCGCACGCCTTTAGTCCCAGCACTCGGGAGGCAGATGCAGGCGGATCTCTGTGAGTTCGAGACCAGCCTGGTCTACAAGAGCTAGTTCCAGGACAGGCTCCAAAACCACAGAGAAACCTTGTCTCGAAAAACAAAAATAAACAAACAAACAAAAAAAAACAAAAAGAATTAGAAGTTCAGTTTTAATGAGCAAAGCAACTCCTGGGTGATCTTGGGGGAAGGGAGGAGATAGCCACAGGAAGTAGAACCACAAAGCAAATCTGAAGACCAAGTTCTAAATAGCCTGTGGGCATGGTCACAGGTATCTCTGGGGGAAGGAGCCACTGTTTTTTTTTTTTTTAACAACAAAGTTAACATTTTATTTTTATAAGATATGATCATTGGGAGATGTTAAACATAAAAAAGCTTTTAGAGTTTATGAAGACTTTGGATTTTAAACGAGAGTGGCTAATTTTTAAAAGACAACTTTCAAAATGGTTGAATTTGTAAAGCTGTGGATTCTTTATGTTTGTAAAATGCCTTATATTATAATGTCTTCATTAAGATGTGAACTTGAGGATGAACCTGAAAGAAAAGATTGTGTCCTAACTGCCATGTGTTTGTGTAACAAGTGAACAAGGGGCCAGCTCCACTGCCTAGTTTTGTGTCAACTTCACACAGTCAGAGTTATCCGAGAGAAGGTGGCCTCAACTGAGAAATTCCTCCTTAAGATTAGGCTGTAGACAAGCCATTAAGGCATGTTCTTAATTAAATATTGATGTGAAAAGATCCATCACATTGTCAATGGGGTCACCTTTGGACTGGTAGTCCTGGGTGCTTTAACAAATCAGAGGAGCCACTGTTTTGAGGGCTATCTGAAACTGGGCAGAGTTTGGAGTGAGGGGAAGGCCCCAAGGTGGAGCTCCACCCAAACAGAACCAGACACTAGAAACCTCTTTTTGAATGGTTGGTTAGGGTACTCCAAATGACTCCCCAAACAATGCAGATTATCATTGTATGTCTTGGTTGCCTCTCAGGGATTGAGTTTGGAATCCTATTGTTGAAGACTGTATACTTAGGACACAGGACTCATGTTTTGAGCTGGATCTGACCTGAAAGCCTATTTCCTGTGGTCTAACTTCCATGACTCCAGAAAATACTATGCAAGCTACCAAGTGAGGACAACAGTGCCTATGAAGTAGGGTAATGCATAAAGACAGAGTGTAGTTCTAACATTGGACTTAAGGGCCACTTAATAGGAAGGAAATATGCCTTTGGTAAATCCTTTGGCTCGTGAGATCAGCAAAATTAGAAAAGAATTTATAATTGCCCCTTTTCTAGCCCAACATAATTTCTACTACATGGTAAATCTTACTTTCATACCTACAGATAAGTGTAGCTACTACCTCTAATCAAAGAAACCTTTCTTTACTGAAAATGTGCTGTACTTTTCACTAAAAGAGATTCTATTCAGTAGAGAAATCACAAGTTATAACTTTCATGTAATGGGGTCATTTAAGATGTCCATGTTGAAATACAATAAAGTCAGTTACAGAATAATAAGTAAAATACAATCCTATTCTGAAACATATATTTGCTATTATATGTTCAGAAAATAAGATCTTTAAGACCATAAAGAGTTGACTTAAAGTGGTTTATTTATGTTGTGGGAAAACATTGTAGTATAAAGGGACTATATTTTTCTACTCTATATATTTTTTTCTGGTGTCTTCATTTTTTAAGGAGAATGTAGTCTGAATAAATAATTATAAAAAGAATTTATGCTGGTGCAATCCTCTGAAACCTTCAGATGCAGAATAGAATTGTTGCTCAGTACAATAATTTCTGTCATTCATCTTGAAAAGAGAGAAGCCAAAGCAGAGCTGATTAATTAACTTATGAATAACATCCTTTGTACACACAAAGCTGTTTACAATATTAAAAGACTTGAAAATTAAAAATTAAAAATAAGTATATAAACTAAAATGACAGATTGTTCAGAAGGCAAGAGATAACAGCACTGGGAATATGGAATGACTTTGTTACTGAGTAGTTCAGCTCTTACCTTTCTGGTATCTAATAGGAAAGATGATGAATCTGTCTTCTGTATTTCCATTAAAGGCATAACACTATAACACCTTTATTGTATAGTATCTTGCATAACTGACATTAAGTGATATATAAGACATTTTAAAATTATATATTTTGTGAAATATATAGAATTCTATGATTGAGTGTTCTTATTAGTGTCAAACTACAGCTTATTCACTGAAAACACTTCTTTGGGGGAAACTGAGGGAATATGTTTCAGGCATATACTGTCCCAATGATCCAAATTAATCATTTTTTTTTCTTTTTTTTTTTTATTCTTTTTTACTTAAAATTTCCAACTGCTCCCCGTTTCCCATTTCCCTCCTCCTCCCACATATTGCCCCCTCCCCCCACTCCCCTCCCCCTATCCCCACTCCACTTCTCCTCCCCCTAGTCCACTCCCGCTCCCTCTCGATACTGAAGAGCAGTCCAAATTCCCTGCTCTACAGGAACACCAAGGTCCTCCCACTTCTATCTAGGTCCAGGAAGGTGAGCATCCAAACAGGCTACGCTCCCACAAAGCCAGTTCATGTATTAGGATCGAAACCTAGTGCCATTGTCCTTGTCTTCTCATCAGCCTTCATTGTCCGCCTTGTTCAGAGAGTCCAGTTTCAACCCATGCTTATTCAGTCCCAGTCCAGCTGGCCTTGGAGAGCTCCCAATAGATCAGTTCCACTGTCACAGTGGGTGGGTGCACGCCTTGTGGTCCTGATTTCCTTGCTCATGTTCTCCCTCCTTCTGCTCCTTATTTGGACCTTAAGAGCTCAGACGGTTGATCCAAATTGGGTCTCTGTCTCTCTCTCGATCCATCGCCAGATGAAAGTTCCTGTGCCATTCTCCTTGGCCTCTCGTCAGCTCTCATTGCACACAACATTCAGAGAGTCCGGTTTTATCCCTTTTTTTTTCAGTAGCAGTCCAGCTAGCCTTGGTGAGCTCCCAATAGATCGGCCCCCCTGTCTCAGTGGTTGGGTGCACCCCTCATGGTCCTGACTTCCATGTTCATGTTCTCTCTCCTTCTGCTCCTCATTATAACCTTGGGAGCTCAGTCCGGTACTCTAGTGTGGGTCTCTGTCTCTATCTCCATCCATCGCTAGATGAAGGTTCTATGGCGATATGCAAGATATTCATCAGTATGATTATAGGATAGGTTCATTTCAGGTTCCCTATCCTCAGGTGCCCCAATGAACTAACTGGGGACATTGCCCTGGGCTTCTGGTAGCCATTCCAGGTTCAAGTCTCTTGCCAACCCTTAGGTGGCTCCCTTAACTAAGGTATGAGTTTCCCTGCTCCCCCATCCAACCTTCCTTTACCCCCAATCACCCCGATTCCCCCAGTTCCCCTCATCCTCTCCTTCACACTTTTCTCTCCCCATCTCCCCTCATCCCCATCCCACCCCACCCCCCAAGATTCCCATTTTTTGCCCATCAATCTTGTCTATTTCCCATAGCTGGGAGGATATCTATATGTTTTTCCTTGGGTTTACCCTCTTGTTTAGCTTCTTTAGGATCACAAATTATAGACTCAGTGGCCCCTATCCATGGCTAGAAACCAATTATGAGTGAGTACATCCCATGATCTTCTTTTTGGGTCTGGGTTACCTCACTCAGGATCGTATTTTCTATTTCCATCCGTTTGCATGCAAAATTCGAGAACTCATTGTTTTTTACCGCAGAGTAGTACTCTAATGTATATATATTCCACACTTTCTTCATCCATTCTTCTATTGAAGGGCATCTAGGTTGCTTCCAGGTTCTGGCTATTACAAATAATGCTGCTATGAACATAGTTGGACAAATGCTTTTGTCATATGCTAGGGCATCTCTTGGGTATATTCCCAAGAGTGCTATTGCTGGGTCCAGGGGTAGGTTGATCCCAATTTTTCTGAGAAACCGCCACACTGATTTCCAAAGTGGTTGCACAAGTTTGCAGTCCCACCAGCAATGGATGAGGGTACCCCTTTCTCCACAACCTCTCCAGCAAAGGCTATCCTTGGTGTTTTTGATTTTAGCCATTCTGACAGGTGTAAGATGATATCTCAAAGTTGTTTTGATTTGCATTTCTCTGATCGCTAAGGAGGTTGAGCATGACCTTAAGTATCTTTTGGCCATTTTAACTTCTTCTGATGAGAATTCTCTGTTCAGTTCAGTGCCCCATTTTTTAATTGGGTTAATTATCCTTTTAAAGTCTAGTTTCTTGAGTTCTTTATATATTTTGGAGATCAGACCTTTGTCTGTAGCGGGGTTGGTGAAGATCTTCTCCCAGTCAGTAGGCTGCCTTTTTGTCTTAATGACAGTGTCCTTTGCTTTACAGAAGCTTCTCAGTTTCAGGAGGTCCCATTTATTCAATGTTGCCCTTAATGTCTGTGCTGCTGGGGTTATACATAGGAAGCGATCTCCTGTGCCCATATGTTGTAGGGTACTTCCCATTTTCTCTTCTATCAGGTTCAGTGTGTTCAGATTGATATTGAGGTCTTTGATCCATTTGGACTTGAGTTTTGTGCATGGTGATAGATATGGGTCTATTTTCATTCTTCTACAGGTTGACATCCAATTGTGCCAGCACCATTTGTTGAAGATGCTTTCTTTCTTCCATTGTATACTTTTAGCTCCTTTATCGAAAATTAGTTGTTCATAGGTTTGTGGGTTAAAATCCGGGTCTTCTATACGATTCCATTGGTCGACTGCTCTGTTTTTATGCCAGTACCACGCTGTTTTCATTACTGTAGCTCTGTAATAGAGTTTGAAGTCAGGGATGGTAATGCCTCCAGAAGTTCCTTTATTATATAAGATTGTTTTGGCTATCCTGGGTTTTTTGTTTCTCCATATAAAGTTGATTATTGTCCTTTCAAGATCTGTGAAGAATTTTGATGGGATTTTAATGGGGATTGCATTGAATCTATAAATTGCCCTTGGTAGAATTGCCATTTTTACTATGTTGATCCTCCCAATCCAGGAGCAAGGGAGATCCTTCCATTTTCTGGTATCCTCTTCAATTTCTTTCTTCAATGCCTTAAAGTTCTTGTCAAATAGATCTTTCACTTCCTTGGTTAGAGTTACCCCAAGATAGTTTATGCTTTTTGTGGCTATCGTGAAAGGTGATGATTCTCTTATTTCCCTCTCTGCTTCCATATCCTTTGTGTATAAGAGGGCGACTGATTTTTTGGAGTTGATCTTGTATCCTGCCACATTACTAAAGGTGTTTATCAGCTGTAGGAGTTCTTTGGTGGAGTTTTTGGGGTCGCTCATGTACACTATCATATCATCTGCAAATAATGCAAGTTTAACTTCTTCCTTTCCAATTTGAATCCCCTTTATCCCCTTATGTTGTCTTATTGCTATTGCTAAAACTTCGAGAACTATATTGAAGAGGTATGGAGAGAGTGGACAGCCTTGGCGTGTTCCTGATTTTAGTGGGATGGCTTTAAGTTTCTCTCCATTTAATTTGATATTAGCTGTCGGCTTGCTGTATATAGCTTTAATTAAATTTAGGTATGACCCTTGTATCCCTAATCTCTCCAAGACTTTTACCATAAAGGGATGTTGAATTTTGTCAAATGCTTTTTCAGCGTCTAATGAAACGATCATATGGTTTTTTTCTTTCAGTTTATTTATATGATGGATTACATTGATAGATTTGCGTATGTTAAACCAGCCCTGCATCTCTGGTATGAAGCCTACTTGATCATAATGGATAATTTTTCTAATGTGTTCTTGGATTCGGTTTGCCAGAATTTTGTTGAGTATTTTTGCGTCGATGTTCATGAGTGAGATTGGCCTGTAATTTTCTTTCTTGGTTGG
Source organism: Chionomys nivalis (assembly GCF_950005125.1). Lineage (NCBI taxonomy): Eukaryota > Metazoa > Chordata > Mammalia > Rodentia > Cricetidae > Chionomys > Chionomys nivalis. Next base: position 7,329,754 of record NC_080112.1, on the reverse strand, counting down.
GTCTTTGTGTGGTTTTGGTATCAGAGTTACTGTAGCTTCATAAAAGGAATTTTTTGAATTCCTGTTTCTGTATTGTGAAATACCTTAAGGAGTGTAGGTATTAGGTCTTCTTGGAAGTTCTGGTAGAATTCCGCATTGAAACCATCTGGTCCTGGACTTTTTTTGGAAGGGAGGTTTTTGATAACCGCTTCTAATTCTTCACGACTAACAGGTCTATTTAGGTTGTTCACCTGGTCCTGGTTTAACTTTGGTATATGGTATTTATCTAAAAAAGTGTCCATTTCTTTTACATTTTCCAGTTTTGTGGCATACAGGCTTTTGTAGTAAGATCTAATGATTCTCTGAATTTCCTCTGTGTCTGTGGTTATGTCTCCCTTTTCATTTCTGATCTTATTAATTTGCAAATTCTCTCTCTGCCGTTTGATTAGTTTGGATAGGGGTTTATCAATCTTGTTGATTTTCTCCAGGAACCAGCTTCTTGATTTATTGATTCTTTCAATTGTTTTCTGTGTCTCTATTTTCTTGATTTCAGCCCTCAGCTTGATTATTTCCAGTCTTCTACCCCTTCTAGGTGAGTCTGCTTCTTTTTTTTCTAGAGCTTTCAGGTGGGCTGTTAAGTCTCCAATGTGTGCTTTCTCTGTTTTCTTTAAGTAGGCAGTTAGTGCTATGTACTTTCCTCTCAGGACTGCTTTCATAGTGTCCCATAGGTTTGAGTATGTTGTTTCTTTTATATATATATATATATATATATATATATATATATATATATTTATATATTACATATACAATATTCTGTCTGTGTGTATGCCTGCAGGCCAGAAGAGGGCACCAGACCTCATTACAGATGGTTGTGAGCCACCATGTGGTTGCCGGGAATTGAACTCAGGACCTTTGGAAGAGCAGGCAATGCTCTTAACCGCTGAGCCATCTCTCCAGCCAGTATGTTGTTTCTTTATCTTCATTGTCTTCAAGGAAGACTTTAATTTCTTTCTTTATTTCTTCCTTAATCCAGGTATGGTTCAGTAGTTGACTATTCAGTTTCCATGAGTTTGTAGGCTTTCTGGGGGTAGCATTGTTGCTGAATTCTAGCTTTAATCCATGGTGATCTGATAAGATACAGGTGGTTATTAATATTTTTTTGTAACTGTGAATGTTTGCTTTGTTACCGAGTATGTGGTCGATTTTTGAGAAAGTTCCATGAGCTGCAGAGAAGAAGGTATATTCTTTCCTATTTGGGTGGAATATTCTATAGATGTCTGTTAAGTCCATTTGATTCATTACCTCCATTAATTCTCTTATTTCTCTGTTAGGTTTCTGTCTAATTGACCTGTCCATTGGTGAGAGAGGAGTATTAAAGTCTCCTACTATTAATGTGTGCGGTTTGATGGCTGCCTTGATTTTTAACAATGTTTCTTTTACGTACGTGGGTGCTTTTATATTAGGGGCATAGATATTCAGGATTGAGACTTCATCCTGATGAATTGTTCCTGTTATGAGTAAAAAATGTCCCTCTCCATCTCTTCTGATTGATTTTAGTTTGAAGTCAACTTTGTTAGAAATTAGTATGGCCACACCTGCTTGTTTCTTAGGTCTGTTTGCTTGATAAACCTTTTCCCAGCCCTTTACTCTGAGTAGATGTCTGTCTTTGTGGTTGAGGTGTGTTTCTTGTAAACAGCAGAATGTTGCATCCTGTTTTTGTATCCAATCTCTTAGCCTGTGCCTCTTTATTGGTGAGTTGAGTCCATTGATATTAAGTGATATTAATGACCAGTGGTTGTTAATTCCGGTCATTTTTTCTTTCTTTCTTTTTTTCTTTCTTTTTTTCTTTCTTTTTTTCTTTCTTTCTTTCTTTCTTTCTTTCTTTCTTTCTTTCTTTCTTTCTTTTTTGTAGTAGAGTTTGTGTGTTTCCCTTCTTCGAGTTGTGCTGGTGAAGGGTCATTAGATGTCTGAGTTATTGTGGGCATTGTTGGACTCCTTGGGTTGTGATTTTTCCTTCAATTACTTTCTGTAAGGTGGATTTGTGGCTACGTATTGTTTAAATTTGTTTTTATCCTGGAAAATTTTGTTTTCTCCATTTATAGTGAACGAAATCTTGGCTGGGTATAGTAGTCTGTGCTTGCAACCATGGTCTCTTAGTTTCTGCAGTACATCTATCCAGGACCTTCTGGCTTTCATGGTTTCCATAGAGAAGTCAGGTGTAAGTCTGATAGGTTTACCGTTATAAGTAACTTGGCCTTTTTCCTTTGCTGCTCTTAGTATTCTTTCTTTATTCTGTATGCTTTGTGTTTTGATTATTATATGGCGAGAGGATGTTTTTTTTTGATCCAGCCTATTCGGTGTTCTGTATGCTTCTTGAACCTTCATAGGTATATCTTTCTTTAGGTTGGGAATGTTTTCTTCTATAATTTTATTAAATATATTTTCTGGACCGTTGAGCTGTGCTTCTTCTCCTTCTTCTATTCCTATTATTCTTAGGTTTGGCCTTTTTATTGTGTCCCATATTTCCTGAATGTTTTGTGATGAGAATTTGTTGGCCTTGCTGTTTTCTGTGATCAGCGTGTTTATTTTCTCTATGGTATCTTCAGAATCTGAGATTCTTTCTTCTATCTCTTGTATTCTGTTGGTTATGCTTGTTTCTGTAGTCTCTATTCGTTTACCTAGATTTTCCCTGTCCAGCTGGCCTTCTGTTTGTGTTTTCTTCTTTGCCTCCATTTCAGTTTTTAAGTCTTGAACTGTTTCCATTATCTGTTTGATTGTTTTTCCTTGGTTTCCTAGGGTATCATTCACTGATTTACTCAATTCTTCAAACTTTCTGTTATACTTCTCATCCATTTCTATAAGGGCATTTTTTACATGCTGTTTAAGGGCGTCAATCACTTTCATAAAGTCAATTTTATCTACTTCTTCATGATTAAGGTGTTCATGTCCTCCTGTTGGGAGGTCGCTGGGTTCTGGTGGTTTCATATAGTTTTTCAGATTGTTGGGTGAATTCTTACATTGGCGCCTGCCCATCTCTTTCTCCGAATGCTCCCCTATGGATCTTCTTTTACTGGATCAGGTCTCCTTGCCTACTGATGTACTTTCCCAGTGATGGCACCCTGCAATGATAGCTCTCCTGGTGCTCCAGTGATGTCTCTCCTGGTACCAATATCAGATCTCCGTGCCCAAAGACGGCTCTCCTGGTACCCAGATTAGCTCTCCCACTGATGGCTCTCCTGGTGCCAAGATCAGATCTCCGTGCAGGTTGGGTAGTTCGTAAACAAAGGCCTTACCTTGCTTGGTCCAGGCAGGCCAGTGAACCAAAGGAAGTCTTGCCTGCCTACTTGCCCTGAGGATTTGCCCCCAGCGCCAGACCGACTGAGCTGGATGGTGTTATGTGCCCAAACAGGAAAGGGGGCAGAAGGAAGAAGGGTTCTGGATGCAAGCTGGGTGGGACAAGAAGAGAGAGCCAGTATGCAGGGTGTAGAGCCCCTGCAGGGAGCCCAGGGAGTATAGGGTGAGGGATGAGGAACTTCAGAGTTCCCTGTCCAGGGCTGCTTCCGCCGCCGCCAGTCAGGTCACAAACTCACCCTGCTGCTGTCTCTCCTGGTGCCTATATCAGATCTCCGTGCAGGTTGTGTAGTTTGTAAACAAAGGCCTTACCTTGCTTGGTGCAGGCAGGCTGGAGAAACAAAGGAAGTCTCGCCTGCCTACTTGCCCTGAGGATTTGCCCCCAGTGCCAGACAGACTGGGCTGGATGGTGTTATGTGCCCAAAGAGGAAAGGGGGCAGAAGGAAGAAGGGTTCTGGATGCAAGCTGGGTGGGACAAGAAGAGAGAGCCAGTATGCAGGGTGTAGAGCCCCTGCAGGGAGCCCAGGGAGTATAGCGTGGGGGATGAGGAACTTCAGAGTTCCCTGTCCGGGGCTGCTTCCGCCGCCACCGGTCACAAACTCACCCCGCTGCTGTCTCTCCTGGTGCCTAGATCAGATCTCCGTGCAGGTTGGGTAGTTTGTAAACAAAGGCCTTACCTTGCTTGGTGCAGGCAGGCTGGAGAAACAAAGGAAGTCTCGCCTGCCTACTTGCCCTGAGGATTTGCCCCCAGCACCAGACAGACTGGGCTGGATGGTGTTATGTGCCCAAAGAGGAAAGGGGGCAGAAGGAAGAAGGGTTCTGGATGCAAACTGGGTGGGACAAGAAGAGAGAGGCAGTATGCAGGGTGTAGAGCCCCTGCAGGGAGCCCAGGGAGTATAGGGTGGGGGATGAGGAACTTCAGAGTTCCCTGTCCAGGGCTGCTTCCGCCGCCGCCGGTCAGGTAACAAACTCACCCCCCATTTTCTTTTTTTTAAAATTATTTACTTAAAAGGACTTTTTTAAAAAAAAAATTATGTACCAACTGTAATTGTTTGCTCGATTTGGGAAATAACCAGGCCAGCTTAAAGAGAAACAATTATATTTTTAATTGTTATAAGGGGAAACCGAGGCCATAAAAATGGGAAGTCCAAGTTCCACCATGTCCCACAGGAATCACCCAAAGAGAGTGAATACCTGGTTCATTTCAGTTTTTCTTTCTGGGCTCCTGGTAGCCATGCCTTAACTAGGTTCCACTTCCTAAAGGTGATTGGTTAACAGAACTTCCCCCATAACCTCTTCATTTTGTCTAGACAAGATCGATCCAAACCCAATACAACTATATATAATAGGAACAGATACCAAATATAAAATTACAAATAATAAACAATATTAAGCAAGGAACATATATCAAAAGTTTTAATAACTATTTTATTTCAAGGAGTCTAAATCTTGCATCAGAATTAAGCTTGGTTAAATTATGAGGAAGGGAAGTATTATTATCTAATCTTCAATCCCATTGAAGATCTGAGAAGGGAAACAACATTACTTGAGTAAGCATAAAGTGCAAACAAGCAACTTCTAAAATGTGCAACAAGTGACAGAGACAACTGACTACCTGGGAAATCACCCAAAGTCTCATTTGTAAATGAAGCAACCAACTTTGACTAAGGCATAAAATGACTGACAGACCATTTTCAAAGGCAAGAAACTTTTTAAACCTATTTTACTCTGTTGCTTAGTGTCTCAGCTGGGCTGATCCCTGTGGGTTCTTGGACATTTTTCTAGAGCTGGGTTTCTTGCAAACTTCATAATGGCTCTCTCAATCAAGATATCTCTTTCCTTGCTCTCATATCTGTTCTTCCTCCATCTTGACCACCCCATTCCTTCAAGTTCTTCTCCACCCCCTTCTCCCCCTTCTCTACCCTCCACCCCCCCTGCTCCCAAATTTTTGTCTGATTCCAATTTCCAGGAGGGTCTATATGGGTTTTTTTGGGGGGGTTCACCTTATTACTTAGTTTCTATAGGATCCTGAGCTATAGGCTCTTGCCCTTTGTTTATGACTAATATAGGAGAAGGTGTCTGAACTACCTTACCCTGTAGTCAGACTGGTGATTATCTTAAATATCACCATAGAAACATTGTCCAACAACAGATGGGGAACAGAGATGATGACCCACATAGGAGCACTGGACTGAATACCCAAGATCCAGTATAAGAGTGGAGGGAGTGAGAGTATAAACAAAGAATTCAAGACCACGAAGGGGTCATCCACTGAGACAGTTTGCTTGAGCTAATGGTAGCTCACCAACTCCAACTGGACTGGGAGTGAATGAGCATGGGAACAACAAAACCCCTCTGAATTGGGTTGATAGCTCGGGCAGTCTGAGGGCCCACTGAGTGACACTGGGATGTGTCTCTACTACATGTACTGGCTTCATGGGATCCTAATCTCTTTGAATGTATACCTTGCTCAACCTAGACATAGTAGGGAGGGTCTTGGACTTTCCACAAGGTGGGGGGCATGGCACTCCCTTAGGGTTGGAGGGGAGAGGGGAAGATCTATGGAGGGAAAAGGAGGGGACTGAGAGGACAGGAAGGAGTGGGAATTTGGATTGGTATTTTTTTAAGTAATGAAAAAAGGAAAAAAATTTACTCTGTCTTGACAGGATTTGACAGTCCTGTTTTATCTATTTATGGATACTATGTAGCTTTGTCAGTGGTGGAGGTATGGACATTTCTTTGCCCAAAGGCCAGTTCTGACAAGAAGAAAACAAGCTCCAGGTGTAGTATCTTTGGTGCTCAACATTCTTTTGGGAAAAGATTGGTGCTGGCAGGAGCAATTATGTCTCACTTCAATAGAACTCTAAGTTATTTAAATGCCATTTTCTATAGCTCTTTGAAGTTGTTGAAGAGTATCTACCTATGTAGAATATAATCTCTATGTATCTAAAGAACCTGATTAGTCTAACTATAAGTATGACAAACATAGATGAATATTGATCTATAATTTTTAATATCTACGTAACTTAAAGACTAAGACAATAAACAACTGTGCAATAAATGAGGATAATGACATTCAAATGTAAACAAGTATCTTGTATAAGGATGTAAACAATGTATAAGTATCTTGACCAGAGGTAGAAATGTACACTGCAATATTGTAAATATATATCAACATATAAAATTATTATAAAAAGAGGTAGAAGCATGCATATAATATTTAAAATAATTTAACTTTGTAACAATATACAAGAATCTATACCAATGTAATTGTCTATAAATAATAACTCACAAGTATTTACTCTATTACTCCCTATTATTATTAGTGTAAGTTCATACCAATCTATTATCAATATTTTAGTAACTTAGGACTTTTCATAACAATGAGACATGTCCGCTCTTGGCAGCACCAAGCTACTTTGAGAGGAAGATGGACATTGCAGAGGCTCCTTAGTTATTTGGGCAAGAATCTGCTCTTGCCTGGACTGCTTCACAGGAAATGCATGACCTGCAGAGAAATGACTGCTGAACTTGCCTAAAAGTGAGATGATCCTTCAGGGATCCTGCTTCATGAAAGAGTCTGCCAGACATTCTGCAGGATACAAAAGAAAGTGACTGAACTGTCTTTGAATTTTCCTGCTTCATGGAAAAGTCTTCTGGATACTATGGTCCTGTAGGCTGAAGATGGATACCCTAATGGTACAAAAAAACTTTGGGTGATTGTTCAGGCAGTTGATGGAGGAGGGTCATATGTCTATCTGTTGCTTTTATTGGTTAATTAATAAAGAAACTGCTTGGCCTGATAGGTCAGAACATAGGTGGGTGTTATGAGAGTTAGCCAAGAAGAGGCTAGATACAATGGGCCAGGCAGTACTTAAAAGAATACAGTTTCCATGTAATTATTTCGGGGCATAAGCTAGCCAGGCGGCCAGGAGCCAGGTGGCAGGAAGTGGCCTCACCACTCCCACTACAAATGGTGCCCAGACATGGATAACTGAATCCACAGAAAGCCTGAGAAAGCTTGGGAAAGAATAGAGTAAAGCATGTTTTCTTGGTAGCAGCAATTTCTCAGGTCTGCTCTGCTTGCTAGGGGCAAGCAAGTGCTCTCATCTAAGAGAGGCTTCCTGACTCAGCTTTAGCTGCAAAACCCTGCAGCTCTTTTAAAAGGTCCTTCCACGAAACACTTAAATGGTGTTGATGAAAAGCTGAACACATGCTTTTTGGTTTTCAGCCATAGCAGGAAAAAGCTGTGCCATTGTAAAATGCCAGCTTTCTGGGCCATCCTGCCAGGGTAAACTCTGACTCTTTCAGGCAGGCAGTCCATGTGGTTAAACACACTGCTGCAGCTTGCTTGCTGGCAGGGACTTTGAAAAGCCACAGAGTTGTGAAAATAAAAATGGCTCCAGCGGTATCTCCGCCATGAGGCTGGAAAGCTAAGGAATGGGCTGATCTAGCCAGCAAAGCCATGGCTTTAGTACTACTGATATTGCTTTGTAAATTAAAGACTCGTGTGGTCAGAAAAAGAGAGATATATAGTAAAGAGAGATTCAAAGACAAAGAAAACCTCTAAATAGTTTACAGTGTGTTAAAAATATATGCAGGCTAAATGTTAAAGTTCTTAAAAGTAAAAAAGAAAAAAAGGGAGTGTTTGGGTGTGGTGGTACACACCTTTAATCCCAACACTTGGGAGGCAGAGGTAGATTGACCTCTCTGACTTCAAGGGGCAGAGGTAGATTGACCTCTGTGACTTCAAGGTGTGGCAGGACACACCTTTAATCCCAGTGCCTGGGAGGCAGAGACAGATGGATCTCTGAGATTTCAAGGACAGTCTGGTCTACAGAGTTATTCCAGGACAAAGATATACAGAAAACCTGTCTCAAAAAATAAAAGTAAAAATATACAAAATACAGGTTAAAACAAAGCCACACAAAAGATGGAAAATACACAGAGAATCTTGATACTGTATGCTATTATGCTCTTTTTGATTTGTTTGAATGCTGAGGAAGGAGCAACAGCTGCTAAAAGATATTTGTTTATAAATGCTGCGGAACTAATCCAAGATAGATATTTTGAAAGTACCTTGACTTCAGAATTTGGATCTAAGGATATGATACTTTGGAACAAGAGATTTTTCTTTTGTTTTCACAGAGGATGAGACCCTGTGGATTGTTTCTATTCCAATATGGTATGATAGACTATGCCCTCCTGAAAGATCACCATGAATACCTACAGAAAATTACTTCACCCAACAGGTTATAGCATGAAAGAACTAATTAACAGCACCCCTATACAGCAGGAAGAAGTTTGGAGAGAAATAACTGTGTTTATATTCCCAGATAATGTTTTTAAATGTTCTTTTACATTTAAAGGGGGATATGATATAGATATGAATAATTTTTATTAGTATAGATTTTAAGGTCAATTTTGTTATATGTATATGCATATTTCTAATCTTGATTAAGGTATTGTGATTGTGTAGTTCATTTAAAATGTAATGTATATAGGGTTGTTAATGAATAATCATCAATAATAATCAAGCTTGTAGTCATGTTAGTTAGATTTTCTAGATATATAGAGATATATTTCAGTTAGATAGGCATTCTTCATACCTTTCAAAGACTACAGAATATGGCATTTTAAATGTTTTAATAATTTAGGGCTTTTCATGACAATGAGACATGTCTGCTCCTGACAGCACCAATCTACTTCAAGAAGAAGATGGGCATTGAAGAGGCTCCTTATGGAGTTGGATAGCCATTTGGGCAAGAAACTGATCTTGCCTGGACTGTTGCATAAACTGGATACAAAGAACCCACAGATAGAGGACTGCTGAACTTGCCTAAAAGTGAGATGATCTTTTGGGGTTCCTGATTTATTAAAGAGTCTACGAGACATTCTGAAGGACACAGCAAAAAGTGACTGAACTGTCTTTGAAATTTCCTGCTTCATGGAAGAGTCTGATGGATACTATGAGCCTGAAGGCTGAAGATAGATGCCCCAACTGTACAGAAGAACTTTGGGTGACTGTCCAGGCAGCGAGATGTCTCTGTCATTTCTAGAGTTTTGAAAGTTGCTTATTTCTTGTTTACTTAGGTAATATTATATCCTTCTGGAGTCTTTGATAGAGTTGAAGAATGGTTAGTTATAGTTATAGTTTTCCTTTGTTATGTTAGAAGATAAAATAGATCTAAATATTGTAACTGTAATTCTTTGCCGCCATTGCGATCTCTGTCTGGCTCCTGCGGGAGACAGAGTCTAGCATTTGGAGTAAAGTACTACGGCTTGCTTGATGGCAATGTGGACTGCTGTGTGCCTGGAACTGTGAGTGACTCAGGGACACCAAATGGCTCTGAAGCAGGAGAGGCTCAGCTCTGCCATGCTGAACTGTGCTGGTCTCAGGCAGGAGCTACCGTAATTACCCTAATAACAGTGCAGTTAAGGTTTAGACTGGGCAAGACACAGGTGGTACCTTATTACCTGTACATGGTGCAACTTAAGTTTTTAAGAAGTGCTTAACATTTTAAGAAATGCTCCTGGATAGTAAAAAAAAATTACAGATTCACAATAAAACAGATTCAGACCACTAAATGGATCACAATGTTGGATGAGTGTACTTAGGCTTGAGAGAGAGAAAAAAATTAGAGAGAGAAAATAAAGTTAATGCCCTTAAAAAAGGGGGTAAAGTCTTTAAAGAGACAGAGTACAGATAGTTATAGATTAAAAGAAATAAAGGAAAACAAGCCACGTAAAAATGGAAAATTCACAGAGAGTCTGGATTCTTTGTATTATTGTCTTTAAAATTTTTGACTGTGATGGAGCTAAGTACAGAGAGACATTTTATTACATGGGATGCCAAGCTAAACCAAAGTAGATATAAGGGTATTATGATTTCAGAATTTGGGTCTAAGGATATGACACTTTGGAAAGGAGTTTCTTCTTTTGTTTTCACAGAGGATGAGACTCTTTGGATTGCTTCTATCCCAATATGGTATGATAGACCACGCCCTCCTGAAAGGTTGCTATGATGAACACCTTCAGAAAATTACTTTGCTCAACTGCCGACTGAGATGACACTGGCACACAGGTTACACCATGAAAGATCTGAAAAACAGTGCCCCCCTTCAGCAGGAAGCAGTTTGGAGAGAAAAAATCTGTGCCCATGTTCCCAAATATTGTTTATAAATGTTCTTTTATATTTACAGGGGGATATGATATAGATGTGAATAATTTGCATTGGTATGGATTTTAAGGTCAATTTTGTTATATGTATATGTATTTCTGCTCTTGATTAATGTATTGTGATTGTGTAGTTCATTTAAAAATGTAGCCATCAATAATAGTAAAGCTTGTAGTCATGATAGTTAGATTTTCTAGATATATAGAGATATATTTCAGTTAGATAGGCATTCTTCATATCTTTCAAATACTGCAGAATATGGCATTTAAAATATTTTAATAACTTAGTGCTTTTCATGACAATGAGACACGTCTGCTCTTGGCAGCACCAATCTACTTCAAGAGGAAGATGGGAATTGAAGAGGCTCCTTATGGAGTTTGATAGTCATTTGGGCAAGAAACTGCTCTTGCGTGGACTGTTGCATAAACTGGACACAAAGAACCTGCAGAGAGAGGACTGTTGAACTTGCCAAAAGGTGAGATTGTCTTTCGGGGTTCCTGATTCATGAAAGAGTCTGCGAGACATTCTGCATGACACAGCAGAAAGTGACTGAACTGCCTTTGAAATTTCCTGCTCCATGGAAATGTCTGCTGGATACTATGTGCCTGAAGGCCAAAGATGGATGCCCCAACAGTACAAAAGAAATTTGGGTGACTGTACAGGCAGCGAGATGTCTCTGTCATTTCTAGAGTTTTGGATTTCTTGTTTGCTTAGGTAATATTATATCCTTCTGAAGTCTTTGATGGAGTTGAAGAATGGATACATAGTTGTAGTTCTCCTTAGTTATGATAAAAGATAAAATAGATATAAATATTGTAACTGTAATTCTTGCTTGATAACTGTTTTGATATATGTAATTTTACTATGTTAACATGAAAGCCTTCTTTTTTGTTTAAACAAAAAAAGGGGAAATGATGTGGGGGTAATTTCTTTCTAATCTGTTGCTTTCATTAGTTAATTAATAAAGAAACTGCCTAGGCCCATTTGATAGGCCAACCCTTAGGTGGGTGGAGTAAACAGAACAGAATGCTGGGAGAAAGTAGCCAAGTCAGGCAGTCGCCATGATTCTCCTGCTGGACACAGACATAGGTTAAGATCCTCCCTGGTAAGCCACCAGCTCGTGGTGCTACACAGATCATTAAAAATGGGTTAATCAAAGATGTGAGAATTAGCCAATAAGAGGCTAGAACTAATGGGTCAAGCAGTGTTTAAAAGAATAGCTTCTGTGTAATTATTTCAGGTGTAAAGCTAGCTGGGTGGCAGGAAGTGGCCCGCCGTTCTTTACAACAATTCTTGCTTGATAACTGTTTTGTTATATGTAATTTTACTATGTTAAAGTTAAAGCCTTTCTTTTTTGTTTAAACAGAAAAAGGGGAAATAATGGAGGAGGGTCATATGTCTATCTGTTGCTTTCATTGGTTAATTAATAAAGAAACTGCTTGGCCTGATAGTTCAGAACATAGGTGGGTGGAGCAGACAAAATAGAATGCTGGGAAGAAGGGAAGTGAGGTCAGACGCGATGGAGTCAGCTACCATGTCAGACATGTTGAATCTTTCCCGGTAAGCCACCACCTTGTGGTGCTACACAGATTATTAGAAATGGGTTAATCAAGATGTGAGAGTTAGCCAATAAGAGGCTAGAACTAACGGGCCAGGCACTGTTTAAATGAATACAATTTGTGTGTGTTGTTATTTCTGACGCTAAGCTAGCTGTGTTTGAGCCGGACAGGAAGAAAAGCAGGCCCGCTCCCCTCACTACAGGCAGTGAAATGTCTCTATCAATTCTAGAGTTTTGGAAGTTGCTTACAATGCACGTTCTGTTTACTTAGGTAATGTTATATCCATCTGGAGTCTTTGATGGAGTTGAAGAGTAGAAGTTATTATTATAGTTTTCCTCAGTTATGATAAAAGATAACATAAATATAAATACTATAACGGTAGTTTTTGCTTGTTACCTGTTTTTTTATATGTAATTTTACTATGTTAAAGTTAAAGCCTTTCTTTTTGTTTAAACAGAAAAAGGGATATGGTGTAGGAGTTTCTTCTGTTCATGTGTTTCTTTCATTGGCTAATGAATAAAGAAACTGCTTTGGGTCTGATAGGGCAGAACTTAGGTAGGCGGAGGAGACAGAACTGAATGCAGGAAAGAAGGGCAGAATGAGAGACACCATGGATCTTCTGCCTGCGATAGACACTGGTTAAAACCTTACCAGTAAGCCACAGTCACATGGCGATGCACAGATTAACAGAAATGCGTTAAATTAAGATATAAGAATTAGTTAATACAAAACTAGAGCTAATGGGCCAAGCACTGTTTTAATTAATACAGTTTCTATGTGGTTATTTTGGATATAAGCTAGCCTTGTGGCTAGGACAAACAAGGGCCCCTTTCTCCTTGCAACAACCAACCACAGTTCCCACTCCCTTTCTTCCTCTTGCTTTCCCCATCTTACCCACCCAGACTCCCATCCACCCCTTGGAAGGGGTAAGGCCTCCCATGGAGAGTCAGCAAAGTCTGGCATATCAAGTTTAAGGAGGACCAAGCCCCTTCCCCCTTTATGGAGGCTGAGCAAGGTATCCTTCTATAATAAATGGGATCCAAAAAGCTAGTACATCCACCTGGGATAAATTCTGGTCACACAGCCAGTGGCCCCACAGACTGCTCAAGTCTTACAACTGTCATCCACAGTCACAGGATCTGATTTGTTCATATGTAAGTTCCTCAGCTACCAGTCCAGAGCCAGTAAACTCCCATTAGTATTGGAAGGAAGGCTGTTTGTTTTGTTTCCCAGACACCTGGCAGCTAAGACCCAAAATAATCACACAGAAACTATATTATTTAAAACATTGCTTCGCCTACTAGCTCTAGCTTCTTATTGATTAACACTTATATCTTAATTCAACCCATTTCCAATAATCTGTGTATCACCGCATTGCTGTGGATTATCGGGTAAAGTTCCCTGCATCTGTCTCCTGAGGGGCTACATGACTTATCTCTGTCTGCACCTCCTTTCTCCAAGAATTCAATTTAGTTTTCCCCACCTAGCTCTGTTCTACCCTATCAGGCCAAGGCAGTTTCCTCATTAACTAATGGCATTCACAGCATACAGAGGAAAATCCCAAATCACCTCCCCTTTTCTGTTTAAATATAAAGGAAGGTTTTTACATTAACATGAAAAGATTACATATAACAAAGCAGTTATCAAGCAAGAATTACAGTTACAATATTTATATTTACTTTATCTTTTGTCATAACTAAGGAAAACTATAAGTATAAATTCTCCAACTCTATCAAAGACTCCAGAAGGATATAATATTACATAAATAAACAGGAAGTGCATTATAATCAACTTCCAAAACTCTAGAATTGATAGAGATATCTCTATGTCTGGACAGTCACCCAAAATTCTTCTGTATCATTGAGGTATCCATCTTCAGCCTACAGGCCCATAGTATCCAGCAGACTTTTTTATGAAGCAAGAAATCTCAAAGATACTTCCACCTATATTGACAGTTTGTCAGTCACATTTTTCTGTGTACTGAAGAATGTCTGGCAGACTCTTTTATAAAGTAGGAACCATGAAGGATTATCTTACCTTTAGGTAAATTCAGCAGTCATTTCTCTGTGGGTCTTGCATGTCCAGTTCATCAAGCAGTCCAGGAAAGAGCAGTTTCTTGCTCTAATGGCTAGCAAACTTCATAAGGAGCCTCTTTGATGCCCATCTTCCTCTTGAAGTAATTGATGCTGCCTGGAGCGGATGTGTCTCATTTCATGAAAAGTCCTAACTTCTTAAAACATTTTACATGCCATATTCTTGTAGTGTTTAAAAGATTTGAAGAATACCTATCTAACCGAAATATAACTCTGTACATCTAGAAAACATAACTAACATGAATAGAAGTTTGACTATTATAGATAATATCTATTTACCTATATTTCTTAATTATACATTACATTTAAAAATGATCTGCACAAACACAATACTTTAATCAAGAGCAGAAATATACACATAACAAGATTGACCCCAAATTTGCCTTAATAGACCAAGATCCATACCAAAGCAAATCTCTATAGCACACTAGCTCAGGTCAGCTGTGTTTGTGGGTTTCCCCATCATGATCTTGACCCCTTTGCTCATATAATCTCTCTTCCCTCTCTTTGATTGGACTCTAGGAACTTGGCCCAGTGCTTAGCTGTGTATCTCTGCATCTGCTTTCATAAGTTGCTGGATGAAGGTTCTATGATGACAATTAAGATAGTCATCAATCTGATTACAGGGCAAGACCAGTTAAGGCACCTTCTCTACTATTACTTAGGGCCTTAGCTGGGGCCATCCTTGTGGATTTATGGGAATTTCCCCAGTATCAGATTTTTCCCTAACCCCTCTATCAAGATATCTATCATAACTATGAAATCGGTGCCTGGGGTTTGGGGTAGGGAATGAAAATTCAACAAGTGAACAGTACCCACTCCTACTAAGATGCCACAATTCTAATGCCAGGCAAGCAATTCTCATAATTCCATCTTCTTGGTTTTATGAAAAGCTTCGACTTTAACCCAAACCCGGTTCATACAGGATAATGAACAAATGCAGATTTGCCTGTCATAGTTTTCATTCTAATACATTTCTCTATCTAAATTCCAAGTAAACAGTGAGCTTTAGATTCCCTTATCTTTTCTGGCTTTGACTTCCCCCCAGGCAATCCTGAAAATGCCAGACCCAAGTCACAACACTGGAAAGAATTGCTTTAAGGAAGAGTTTAATTAAGAAGATGTCATTTAAATATGCAAAATACACTTCCATACAGAGAAGTCTGTAACAGATAATCTAGTAGAATTAAATGTTACTTCAATAAGAAATAGTGAAAAATAAGTCTTCCTTCAACATACATGTGGACATATCAAACTATCTTGAAAACCCAGTAGTAAGGGACCTTTCTATTTTTTTGTCAACCATCATGCATCCAATTAACAATGTGTCCAAAAACAGTCTGTAGAACTGATATCAACAATTTAACTTGTGTACAGATGACAAGAAAATAGAGGTTTGAGATTTCAGAAATACATATACAATAAACAAAAGTATGTTATTCCCTAACATGTCATGCGAGGCCAAACTGAACCCACATTTCAAGAAATTCAAGGAACTGGCAAAGTGACTGAATCTCAAGAAACTTGCAGAGTGAGAGAAGGCTAATATACTTAAAGATAGGGCTTCAACTTGAGAGCCCAGGGTTTCATCTTGGGGAAAAATTGCTGCAAGGCTTGTTTATCTCAGGTCTGTGAGTTGCTTTCCAATTCTAAGGAGGTCTTGTTTTAAGCCTCTGGTGTGTCAGGTGGGCTGTGGGCCATGGTTAACTGCTCGTAGAGATGTGACAGACAGCTTTCACCTGCAGTTTCACACAGTTCAGAACTGGTCCTGGCCATTCCATTCCAAGAGAGTGATCTCTCCCTTGCTGTTACTGGCCTGTATTTTCCCATCCTCAGGAAGAGAAAATGTCATGATATGCCCTAAATGTGTCAAATGGAATAAGATCATAAAACAATTTACTGTGTAGAAGGAGCAGCGGGCTGAGCTTCTGCCGCCCGGCTCCCAGCCGCCTGGCTAGCTTATGCCCTGAAATAACAACACACAAATTGTATTCTTTTTTTTTTTTTTTTTTTTTTTTTTTTTTTTTTTAATTGGGATTTTATTTATTTTTTTTTTTTTTTTTTATTCTTTTTTAATTAAAATTTCCACCTGCTCCCCGTTTCCCATTTCCCTCCCCTCCTCCCAAATATTGCCCCCTCCCCCCACTCCCCTCCCCCTATCCCCACTCCTCTTCTCCTCCCCCCACACCATTCCCCCTCCCTCTCGATACTGAAGAGCAGTCCAAATTCTCTGCCCTGCGGGAAGACGAAGGTCTTCTATCTACGTCCAGGAAGGTGAGCTTCTAAACAGGCTAAGCTCCCACAAAGCCAGTTCATGTATTAGGATTGAAACCTAGTGCCATTGTCCTTGGCTTCTCATCAGTCTTCGTTGACCGCCATGCTCAGAGAGTCCGGAATCAACCCATGCTTATTCAGTCCCAGACCAGCTGGCCTTGGTGGGCTCCTAATAAATCAGTTCCACTGTCACAGTGGGTGGGTGCATCCCTCGTGGTCCTGATTTTTTGCTCTTGTTCTCCCTCCTTCTGCTCCTCATTTGGACCTTAAGAGCTCAGACCGTTGCTCCAAATTGAGACTCTGTCTCTACCTTGATCCATCACCAGATGAAGGTTCTAAGGTGATATGCAAGATATTCATCAGTATAGGATAGGGTCATTTCAGGTTCCCTCTCCTTAGTTGCCCAAGGTACCAGCTGGGGACATATTCCTGGACACCTGCGAACCCCTCTAGAGTCAAGTCTCTTGCCAACCCTAAGATGGCTCCCTTAGATAGGATATATACTTCGCTGCTCCCGTATCCATCCTTCCTATATCCCAACCATCCCAATCCCCCGAGCTCCTCCCATCCTCCCCTTCTCATATTTCTCATCCCATTTCCCCTTTGCCCCATGCCACCTCACCCGCAAGTTCCCATTTTTTGCCCTGCAATCTTGTCTACTTCCCCCTCTCCATGCGGATGACTATATGATTTTCTTTGGGTTCACTTTCTTATTTAACTTCTATAGGATCGCACATTATATGCTTAATGTCTTTTACTTATGGCTAGAAACCGATTATGAGTGAGTACATCCCATGTTCCTCTTTTTGGGTCTGGGATACCTCACTCAGGATAGTGTTTTCTATTTCCATCCATTTGCACGCAAAATTCGAGAAGTCATTGTTTTTTACTGCTGAGTAGTACTCTAATATGTATATATTCCACACTTTCTTCATCCATTCCTCCATTGAAGGGCATCTAGGTTGTTTCCAGGTTTTGGCTATTACAAACAATGCTGCTATGAACATAGTTGAACAGATACTTTTGTCATTTGATGTGGCATCTCTTGGGTATATTCCCAATAGTGGTATTACTGGATCTTGGGGTAGGTTGATCCCTAATTTCCTGAGAAATCGCCACACTGATTTCCAAAGTGGTTGCACAAGTTTGCATTCCCACCAGCAATGAATGAGTGTGCCTCTTTCTCCACAACCTCTCCAGCAAAGGCTATCATTGGTGTTTTTGATTTTAGCCATTCTGACAGGTGTAAGATGGTATCTCAAAGTTGTTTTAATTTGCATTTCCCTTATCGCTAAGGAGGTTGAGCATGACCTTAGGTGTCTTTTGGCCATTTGAATTTCTTCTGTTGAGAATTCTCTGTTCAGATCAGTGCCCCATTTTTTTATTGGGTTCATTAGCATTTTAAAGTTTAGTTTCTTGAGTTCTTTATATATTTTGGTGATCAGACCTTTGTCTGTTGCAGGGTTGGTGAAGATCTTCTCCCAGTCAGTGGGTTGCCTTTTTGTCTTAGTGACAGTGTCCTTTGCTTTACAGAAGCTACTCAGTTTCAGGAGGTCCCATTTATTCAATGTTGCCCTTAATGTCTGTGCTGCTGGGGATAAACGTAGGAAGTGATCTCCTGTACCCATATGTTGTAGAGTACTTCCAACTTTTTCTTCTATCAGGTTCAGTGTGTTCAGACTAATATTGAGGTCTTTAATCCATTTGGACTTGAGTTTTGTGCATGGTGATAGATATGGATCTATTTTCATTCTTCTACACGTTGACAACCAGTTCTGCCAGCACCATTTGTTGAAGATGCTCTCTTTTTTCCATTGAATACTTTTAGCTCCTTTATCAAAAATTAGGTGTTCATAAGTTTGTGGGTTAAAATCAGGGTCTTCTACTCGGTTCCATTGATCGACTTCTCTGTTTTTATGCCAATACCAAGCTGTTTTCAATACTGAGGCTCTGTAATAGAGTTTGAGGTCAGGGATGGTAATGCCTCCAGACGATCCTTTATTATATAAGATTGTTTTGGCTATCCTGGGTTTTTTGTTTCTCCATATAAAGTTGATTATTGTCCTCTCAAGATCTGTGAAGAATTTTGATGGGATTTTAATGGGGATTGCATTGAATCTATAAATTGCCCTTGGTAGAATTGCCATTTTTACTATGTTGATCCTCCCTATCCAAGAGCAAGGGAGATCCTTCCATTTTCTGGTATCCTCCTCAATTTCTTTCTTCATTGACTTAAAGTTCTTGTCAAATAGATCCTTTACTTCCTTGGTTAGGGTTACCCCAAGATATTTTATGCTATTTGTGGCTATCGTGAAGGGTGATGCTTCTCTGATTTCCATCTCTGCTTCCTTATCCTTTGTGTATAGGAGGGCAACTGATTTTTTGGAATTGATCTTGTATCCTGCAACGCTACTAAAGGTGTTTATCAGCTGAAGGAGTTCTTTGCTGGAGTTTTTGGGGTCGCTTATGTACACTATCATATCGTCTGCAAATAATGAAAGTTTAACTTCTTCCTTTCCGATTTGAATCCCTTTGATCCCCTTATGTTGTCTTATTGCTATTGCTAGAATTTCAAGCACTATATTAAAGAGGTATGGAGAGAGTGGACAACCTTGTCGTGTTCCTGATTTTAGTGGAATAGCTTTGAGTTTCTCTCCATTTAATTTGATGTTAGCTGACGGCTTGCTATAAATAGCTTTTATTATATTTAGGAACGACCCTTGTATTCCTAATCTCTCTAAGACCTTTATCATAAAGGGATGTTGAATTTTGTCAAATGCTTTTTCCGCATCTAATGAAATGATCATATGGTTTTTTTCTTTCAGATTATTTATATGATGGATTACATTGATAGATTTTCGTATGTTGAACCAGCCCTGCATCTCTGGGATGAAGCCTACTTGATCATAATGGATAATTTTTCTAATGTGTTCTTGGATTCGGTTTGCCAGTATTTTATTGAGTATTTTTGCGTCGATGTTCATGAGTGAGATTGGCCTGTAGTTCTCTTTCTTGGTTGTGTCTTTGTGTGGTTTTGGTATCAGAGTAACTTCAGCTTCATAAAAGGAATTTGGCAATGACTTCTCTGTTTCAATATTGTGAAATACATTAAGGAGTATAGGTATTAGGTCTTCTTGGAAGTTCTGGTAGAATTCTGCATTAAAGCCGTCTGGACCTGGGCTTTTTTTGGTGGGAAGGTTTTTTATAACAACTTCTAATTCTTCGCGACTAACGGGTCTATTTAGATTGTTCACCTGGTCCTGGTTTAACTTTGGTATATGGTACTTATCTAAAAAAGTGTCCATTTCTTTTACATTTTCCAATTTTGTGGCATACAGGTTTTTGTAGTAAGATCTAATGATTCTCTGAATTTCGTCTGTGTCTGTGGTTATGTCTCCCTTTTCGTTTCTGATTTTGTTAATTTGCGTATTCTCTCTCCGCCGTTTGATTAGTTTGGATAGGGGTTTATCAATCTTATTGATTTTCTCCAAGAACCAGCTTTTTGTTTCATTGATTCTTTGGATTGTTTTCTGTGTTTCTATTTTGTTGATTTCAGCCCTCAATTTGATTATTTCCAGTCTTCTACTTCTCCTAGGTGAGTCTGCTTCTTTTCTTTCTAAAGCTTTAAGGTGGGCTATTAGGTCTCCAATGTGTGCTTTCTCCGTTTTCTTTATGTGGGCACTTAATGCTATGAACTTTCCTCTTAGCACTGCTTTCATAGTGTCCCATAGGTTTGAGTATGATGAGTCTTCGTTTTCATTGAATTCAAGAAAGACTTTAATTTCTTTCTTTATTTCTTCCTTGATCCAGGTGTGGTTCAGTAGTTGACTGTCCAATTTCCATGAGTTCATAGGCTTTCTGGGGATAGCATTGTTGTTGAATTCTAACTTTAATCCATGGTGATCTGATAAGACACAGGTGGTTACCGATATTTTTTTGTAACTGTGTAAGTTTGCTTTGTTACCGAGTATGTGGTCTATTTTCGAGAAGGTTCCATGAGCTGCAGAGAAGAAGGTATATTCTTTCTTATTTGAGTGGAATGTTCTATAGATGTCTGTTAAGTCCATTTGATTCATTACCTCCCTTAATCCTCTTATTTCTCTGTTAGGTTTCTGTCTGATTGACCTGTCCATTGGTGAGAGAGGAGTGTTGAAATCTCCTACTATTAGTGTGTGTGGTTTGATGACTGCCTTGAGTTTTAGTAACGTTTCTTTTACATAAGTGGGTGCTTTTATATTAGGGGCATAGATATTCAGGATTGAGACTTCATCCTGGTGAATTGTTCCTGTTATGAGTAAAAAATGTCCATCTCCATCTCTTTTGATTGATTTTAGTTTGAAGTCAACTTTCTTAGAAATTAGTATGGCCACACCTGCTTGTTTCTTAGGTCCGTTTGCTTGATAAACCTTTTCCCAGCCCTTTACTCTGAGTAGATGTCTGTCTTTGTGGTTGAGGTGTGTTTCTTGTAAGCAGCAGAATGTTGGATCCTGTTTTCGTATCCAATCTCTTAGCCTGTGCCTCTTTATAGGTGAGTTGAGTCCATTGATATTAAGTGATATTAATGACCAGTGGTTGTTAACTCCAGTCATTTTTCCTTTCTTTCCTTCTTTCCTTTGGTAGTAGAGTTTGTGTGTTTCCCTTCTTCAAGTTGTGCTGGTGAAGGGTCATTAGATGTCTGAGTTATTGTGGGCATTGTTGGACTCCTTGGTTTGTGATTTTCCTTCAATTACTTTCTGAAGGGCTGGATTTGTGGCTACGTATTGTTTAAATTTGTTTTTATCCTGGAAAATTTTGTTTTCTCCATTTATAGTGAACGAAAGCTTGGCTGGGTATAGAAGTCTGGGCTTGCATCCATGGTCTCGTAGTTTCTGCAGTATATCTATCCAGGACCTTCTGGCTTTCATGGTTTCCATAGAGAAATCAGGTGTAAGTCTGATAGGTTTACCTTTATAGGTAACTTGACCTTTTTCCTTTGCAGCTCTTAATATTCTTTCTTTATTCTGTATGTTTTGTGTTTTGATTATTATATGACGAGGAGATGTTTTTTTTTGATCCAGTCGATTTGGTGTTCTGTATGCTTCTTGGACCTTCAAAGGAATATCTTTCTTAAGGTTGGGAAAGTTTTCTTCTATAATTTTATTAAATATATTTTCTGGACCATTGAGCTGTAGATCTTCTCCTTCTTCTATCCCTATTATTCTTAGGTTTGGTCTTTTTATTGTGTCCCAGATTTCCTGAATGTTTTGTGATGAGAATTTGTTGGTTATGCTGTTTTCTTTGATGAGAGTGTTTATTTTCTCTATGGTATCTTCAGTGTCTGAGATTCTTTCTTCTATCTCTTGTAATCTGTTGGTGGTACTTGTCTCTGTAGTTCCTGTTCGTTTATTCAAATTTTCCATCTCCATCCTTCCCTCGGTTTGTGTTTTCTTTATTACTTCCACTTCATTCTTCAAGTCTTGAACCGTTTCCCTTACCTGTTTGATTACTTTTTCTTGTTTCTCTTGGTTTTCTTGGGTATCTTTGAGAGATTTATTCATTTCCTCTACCTTTTTGTTTGTAATCTCTAATTGGTTGTGGCAGTTTTTCACCTCCTGTTTAAGGTCCTCTATTATTTTCATAAAATTCACTTTTGAGTCGAATTCTTCTAATTCTTCTGGATTAGGGTGTACACTTCTCATTTCGGGATTCCTGGATCCTGGTGATGTCACGTTGCCTTTCAAGTTGTTGGGGGAATTCTTGCATTGGCGCCTGCCCATCTTTTCCTTCAAATGGAGCCAGGAGAGGCCTGATGTCTTGGACCAGTCTTTGCTGTGACTAACTCTCTAGGTGTATCTCCTCAGTGTAGGGGCAGGAACCGTTCTCTTCCAGGTGAACTCCTCAACACCAAAACATGGATGCGTGGTATTCCAATGACCCGCGTAAAGAAGGCCGAATGCAAGGGGTCGGGCGGGGTCAAGTAGAACACAGGCGACACTGCAGTACAAGCTGGAGGTGCCTGCGCTCCCTTTCGGGGGTTGCTGAGGCCTGCCCGCTAGGCAGGCACTCACTGCTCTGGTTGGGTATCCTTAGTGTAGGGGCGTTTGTGCTCTCTACCGGGACCGTCCGCCCCAGGATAGTACACACTCACCCGTCCTGATGAAACTTCTGGCACCTACACAGGAACTCCTGGATGCCCCAATGAGCCAGGGACTAAGGGAAGTAGGGCGCAGGCAGAGCAGGTCCAGGAGATCACAGCAGAGACTGCAGCCCCAGCAGCAGGGGCCCGCTTTCCCTGGCGGGGACCTTGAGGCCTGCCCTCTAGTCAGGCACTCACTGGTCTGGGCTGGTAGCCTTAGTGAAAGGGCAGGAAACTGTTCCACAGCTAAGGACCTTGCAGACAAGGCAGGCTTGGGGGTGGGGGTGGGGGCGGGTGTGTAGGAGAGAAAGCCTTGCAGCAGGAGCTGGGGGAGGGGTGTTTGTGCTCTCTACCGGGACCGTCTGCCCCAGGATAGCACACACTCACCCGTCCCGATGAAACTTCTCGGCACCTACACAGGAACTCCTGGATGCCCCAATGAGCCAGGGACAAAGGGAAGTAGGGCGCAGGCAGAGCAGGTCCAGGAGATCACAGCAGAGACTGCAGCCCCAGCAGCGGGGGCCCGCTTTCCCTGGCGGGGACCTTGAGGCCTGCCCTCTAGTCAGGCCCTCACTACTCTGGGTTGGTAGCCTCAGTGAAAGGGCAGGAAACTGTTCCACAGTAAAGGGCCTTGCAGACAAGGTAGGCTTGGGGGTGGGGGTGGGGGGCGGGTGTGTAGGAAAGAAAGCCTTGCAGCAGGAGCTGGGGGGGGGGCGTTTGTGCTCCCTACCGGGACAGTGCGCCCCAGGGTAGCACACACTCACCCATCCAGATGGGACTTCTCAGCACCTATGCAGGGATTCCTGGTGGCCCCAATGAGCCAGGGACCAAGGGAAATAGGGGGCAGGGAGAGCAGGTCCAGGAGATCACAAGCAGAGACTGCAACCCCAGCAGCAGGGGCCTGCTTCCCCTGGCGGGGACCTTGAGGCCTGCCCTCTAGTCAGGCACTCACTGGTCTGGGCTGGTAGCCTTAGTGCACAAATTGTATTCTTTTAAACACTGCCTGGCCCATTATATTTAGCCTCTTCTTGGCTAACTCTCACATTCTGAATAACCCATTTCTAGTAATTTGTGTAGCACCACGAGGTGGTGACTTACCAAGAAGATTCTAGTGTACGTCCATCTTGATCTGGAGCTTCATGGCGTCTGCCCAGAGAGGAGAGGCATGGTGATTGCCTCACTTCCTCCCAGCATTCTGTTCTGTCTACTCCACCCACCTAAGGGCTGGCCTATCAAATGGGCAAAGACAGTTTCTTTATTAACCAATGAAATTAACTCCTCCATCATACTGTAACAGGAAATAGAAAATACACTGAAGGAGACCACAATATGATACCCTCAAATATGCCAAATACTTTCTATATTCCCTGTAGTGTCTAAAATCCCAGGACATATTTCTATAGAATATATGTACCTCCTCTTATCTCTACCAGAACAGATGTTTGAGCCACCACAGACAAATCAGCATACACCTGCTAACTGCTATGCAGAGTCCTAATCATCTTCAGTTTTACCTGCTGCCTCAAGTTGAACTTTTCCAATACTTATCATTACAGAAAATGATTATTTCATTTTAATTGGTTTATTTTATTATGTTTTGTCTTCATAGAATTTTTGAAGTAGTTTGGGGTTCAGAATAGTTAAGCAGAAAGGGGAGTTTCATGTACTCCTCCAGTTTCTTCTGTTAAAATTGTGTTATGCAAAAAATAAACTCCAAGCACTAGAAGTATCATAAGATATTGTAAACACATACCAAAGTCTAGTATTGATGAGCCATAGGGAAGGGAGAAAGATTCAGGCAAGGCTGAGTTAAGTTTTTTTGTTTGTTTGGTTGGTTTTTGTTATATTTTGAAACAGGGTCTTGTGTAAATTGTGCTAGCCTCAAAATTACTATGTAGCAGAGCTTCAAACTCATGGTAATCCATGTTCTACTGCCTGAGTTCTGAGATACAGGCTTGAACTACCACACCCAGAATGCTGGAAAGATCTGCTCTTAGGTCTGCTCTCAAATAGTCAAATAGTCAATGACAACATTTTAGGTTCTACTTGCAAAATTATGATTCACAAATTCCTATTTGAAAATATTTGGCTTAGACATCAGTGTCAACAATAAAGGCCATTTTGGCATTCCTTTTATAAAAGGAGTTCAATTAATTTCCATTTGAACATGCCATGTTAACATAGTTCCAGGGACTGACCTGACAGGGGAAGCAAGGAAATGAAGGGAAAAACACATGTGGGAATGAAAAAGCTGAGATCAGGTAGACTCTGCTCTCTAATGGAGAAGTTACAGCACACCAGAAGGAGGTGGCATTGCACACAGTAGACAGGAAGGTAGAATGTTGAAGGAGCTGCGGGCAGGACTGCTTTTCGTCTCCCAGCTCTCTGCGGCTAGCTTTACCCAAAATAATTACACAGAAACTATATTCTTTTAAACACTGCTTGGCCCATTAGCTCTAGTCTCTTACTGGCAAACTCTCATACCTTGCTTTAACCCATATCTAATAATCTGTGTAACACCACGAGGTGGTGTCTTACCAGGAAGATTCTAGTGTATGTCCATCTTGGGCTGGAGCTTCATCGCATCTGCCTTGGAGAGGAGAAGCATGGCATCTGTCTCACTTCCCTCTTCCTCCCAGCATTCTGTTCTGTCTACTCCACCTACCTAATTTTCTGACCTATCAGGCCAAGCAGTTTTCTTTATTGATTAACCAATAAAACAACAGATTGGCAAATGACCTTCCCACATCAGTAGAGTTTATTATTTAAGAGCCAGCTTAGTCATGGGTACAGGTTTAGCTAATCTCTGTAAAAATGATCTCTGTGGGGGAACAGTTTTCAGACTATAATTATCTGAGAGAAGAAACTAAGATAGACTTTGTTTTTTGCACACACTTTCACCATTCTCATCCTGACCCTCAAGGAAGGCTTTGCCATCATTGTCAGCCTAACCTAGGGGAAGGCTTTGCCCACTTTCACTGCAGGTTGACATGGCAGTGCCCAGGGCAACAATACACATTCACTCAAGACTTGATTTGCTCAGAGTATCCTCTGCTCCCTACTGTAGGAGCCTGTCACATAAATTCACCCCCCATTGCACCTCATGGATCAGATTAATATACCAATATTAATAACAGAAGTTAAATTTAAAAAGGGATCCCATCCAATCATCCAAACTAATCAGAAAAGAATGAAAATGGAGTTTTGCATCCCCATGTCCTTAGAACCCATACACCACAAAGAGCTTTGTCCTAGTTGTAAATCTGACCATGTGGGAAATCTAGATAAAGTGGCTTTTTCACATGTAGTGATATTGTTGGGTCTGGCTACTGCTGTGCTTTGCCAACAACTACTACGTGATGTGAGAGTGATTTTTTTCTAATCTGTTGCTTTCATTGGTTAATTAATAAAAAAAAACTGCTGTGGCGGCGTAAATGAATGCAGACAGATTATATAGATATATACAGCTTTAATAAGGAAATAGACTTACAGGACCACAGGTTCCCGCGGAGAACAGGAAAAGCGGAGCAAAAGAAAGGGCTGCTGGGATCACGCCCGGCAGATTTATCCGTAAACATTAGCCCGAGGCGAACAAGCCCCCAATGGGTGGGGCTATATCCCTACATCTCCCCCTTTTGTCTAAATAAGATAGAACTAAACCAAATACAACTATATACAATAATAACAAATAATAAATATAACAAACCATATTGAGAACAAAACTTTTGTTAAACATTTTATCTCAAGGAGTCTAAATAACATAGAGAGTAACTACAATTTTAGCTTGGCAGCCCATCTAATGAAATGTCTCTCTGTACTTAGAGCTCTTTCACAGTCAAAAATTTTAAAGAAAACACAATGTACATGATCCAGACTCTCTGTGAATTTTCCATTTTTATGTGGCTTATTTTTCTTTATTTCTTTTAATCTATAACTATCTGTACTCTGTCTCTTTTTTTAATTAATTTTTTATTAATTAGTTTATTTAATTATTAAAGATTTCTGCCTCTTCCCCGCCACCACCTCCCATTCCCTCCCCCTCCCCCAATCAAGTCTTCCTCCCTCCTCAGCCCAAAGAGCAAGCTGTACTCTGTCTCTTTAAAGACTTTTTTAAAAGATTTATTTATTATGTATACAACTTTCTGCCTCCATGTATACCCACACGCCAGAGGAGGGCACCAGATCTCATTACAGATGGTTTGGAACCACCATGTGGTTGCTGGGAATTGAACTCAGGACCTCCGGAAGAGCAGACAGTGCTCTTAACCACTGAGCAATCTCTCCAGCCCCTTTACCCCTTTTATTAAACCATTAACTTTATTCTCTATTTTTTTAATTCTCTCTCTCAAGCCTATGTACACTCATCCAACATTGTGATCCATTTAGTGGTCTGAATCTGTGCTATTGTGAATCTGTAATTTTTTTACTATACAGGAGCATTTCTTAAACTGTTAAGCACTTCTTAAAAACGTAAGTTGTACCATGTAGGGGTAATACAGTACCACCTGTGTCCTGCCCAGTCAAAACCTTAACTGCACTGTTATTATGGTAATTATGGTAGTTCCTGCCTGAGACCAGCATAGTTCAGCATGGCAGAGCTGAGCAGCTCCTGTCTCAGAGCCATTTGGTGCCCCTGAGCCACACACAGTTCCAGGCACACAGCAGTCCACATTGCCATCAAGCAAGCCATAGCGCTTTACTCCAAATGCTCCATTCAAAAGCTCTGTCTCCCACAGGAGCCAGACAGAGATCATGATGGCAGCGCAGCCCAGAAAGCCTGCATTTTAAAACCGCCAGTTTTTTCCTGCTGCTGAGTCAGGAAAATTTCTCTGCAGCAAGCCACTCACAAACAGCTGTGTTAAACTCTTTCTCCCTTTTTTTAAAGCCCTCTCAGGTTTTTAAGTGGATTTAGTCTATCACGTTGGGCACCACTCTGTAGTAAGAAGAGTGGTGGGCTGTGTTCCAGCTGCCCTGGCTCCCGCATGGCTAGCTTATGCCCGAAATAATTACACAGAAACTGTATTCTTTTAAACACTGCCTGGCCCATTAGTTCCAGCCTCTTATTGCCTCTTACATATTGATCTAACCCATTTCTAATATTCTGTGTAGCACCGTGAGCTGGCTTACCAGGAAAGATCTTAACCTGCATCTGTCTGGAGTGGGAGAATCATGGCGACTGCCTGACTTAGCTTCTTTCTCCCAGCATTCTGTTCTGTTTACTCTGCCTACCTAATTTTCTGTCCTATCAAAGGGCCAGGGCAGTTTCTTTATTTAACCAATGAAAACAACTCAAAACAGAAGACTTTCCCCCATCACCGACTCTTACAAGTTGTCCTTTGAAGGCTCAAAAGACTCCAAGGACAAAGAAAAGATGGAAAGGCTCTGAGAAGGACCACTGACATTTTAGAATTTCTTATTGTTTAAATTTATACATACATCATATGGTAGTTATATGTTTAGTTTTCTACGGAAAGTCCATACTATTTCCCATAATGACTACATCACCTTATATTTCCACCAGAAGTTTGGTAGGCTTTCTTCAGCTCCTCACTGATACTGTTTTATTTCTGATAGGAGCAATCCTTATGGAATAAGGTGATGTTCCATTGTGCTTTTGATTTATATTTTCCTGATGATTGGTGACATATGTCATCTTTTTATGTCCTTTTATATGCTGTGAGACAATGGTTTATACCCTGTCGACTGATTTTAATAAAACACTGATTGGCCTCTAGCTAGGCAGAAAGTATAGGCAGAAAAACCAAGCAGGAAGTAGAGTTGGGCGATGAGAACAAGAGAATTCTGGAAAGAGGAATGCTCTGTCTGCATCATGACCGAGATGCAGAGAAAGCAAGATGTGATTGCCTTGCCAAATAAGGTACCAAGCCACATGGCTAACATAGACAAGAATAATGGGCAAATATAAGTTATAAGAGTTAATAAGAAGTCTGAGCTACTAGGCCAATTAGTTTATAGTTAATGTAGACCTCTGTGTGTTTCTTTGGGACTTAATGACCGTTGCAACTGGGCAGGACAGAAAGTTCTGTCAGCATAAAATACTGTGCAGAACAGAAATCTCAGTCAACATTTATAAGATATTATTAAATGAGATTTTTTGCATGTTTTAATTCCACTTCTTTGCATTCACGCAAAAAGACTAAAATCAGTATACTAAATAGGTATTTATTTACACTCCCATATCCACTAATTTTTTTAACATAACCTAGACATGGAAACAGCTTAAATATTCATTAACTGATAAATGAACAAAGAAAACATGGAATATATGAAGAGTAGTATAGTATTCACTCACATAAAAGAAGAAAATTCTGTAATCTAAGAGTATATAGAAGTGTCTTCAGAACTCTGCTAAGAGAAATAAGCCTGACACAGAACAATTGTTGTAATAGGAGCGGCGGGCTGCGTCCCGCCACCCGGCTAGCTTTACCCAAAATAATTACACGAAAACTGTATTCTTTTAAACACTGCTTGGCCCATTAGTTTCAGCCTCTTATTGGCTAGCTCTTACATATTGATCTAACCCATTTCTAATATTCTTTGTAACACCACAAGCTGGTGCTTACCAGGGAGGATCTTAACCTGCATCTGTGTCCGGCGGGAGAATCATGGTGTCTCACTGACTTGGCTTCTTTCTCCCAGCATTCTGTTCTGTCTACTCCACCCACCTAAGGGTTGGCCTATCAAATGGGCCTAGGCAGTTTCTTTATTAATTAACCAATGAAAGCAGCAGATTATTAAAAAATCACTCCCACATCAAATAGATAAATCCTGAGATAGGAAGACAGACAGATCATGACATCACACACACACACACACACACACACACACACACACACACACACACACCCTAAAGCCATTTAAATTGTAGAATAACATCAGAATGCTGGCCACTATAGGGCAAAATGGGGGAATATTTACTGAATATCACTAACTGTGAGAATAGGACGACTTGGTGTTTATAGTTAATAAATTGCATTTTATACATGAAATACATATTAGGATAGACTTTATGTGTTTTTGCCACACACAAACATACTGAAACCTATGAAAAATGATGTGTATGTGAATTATCATGATTACAGTAATTACTTCACAACATATGCATATATTAAACAAGGTTTTATACATCTTAAGTGTATATCACATGTACTAGTTATATTTCTGTTGCTGGAATAAAATGCCATGACCAAGGTGATTTATAGAAGAATTCACCTTAGTTTATTGTTCCAGAGGGTAAGGGTTATTAATCATGTCAAGGAGTCATGGCAGTGAGCATGAGGCACTGCTGCAGGATCAGGAAGCTGGGAGATCACAACTTTAACTGAAAGTACAAAGCAGAATAAACTGAAAGTGGTGTGAGACTGTATAATCTTAAAGGTTGCCCTTGTAATGCACTTCCTTCAGCATGGCTACAATAGTTATATGCCCTCAAACAGTGCTACTGATGGAACCAATTGTTCAAATACCCAAGCATATTGTGAACATTTCTCATTAAAACCACAACACCATCTTATTAGTCACTTTTCCCTAAAGAAAACTATGTAAAACTAAAGAAATAAGTCATATTAAACTGAGAAAACACTTAGTACATGGCTTACATACATTCAAAGCTTTCTGGTAGCTTGACATCAAGGCCTACCAGGCATTAGAAATCTCTCCAAGTACCAAATCTGTTAAGGAAGACAGAGGAAAGGTAAATGTAGTACTTGCAATCAGCAGGTGATTCGATTATACCCACAGAGGCCTGTGGTCAGAGTGCCACTTCTTTATTAGTTTAACTTTTTCTGTCTTGGCAGAACTACTAGCCATACATCCAGATTTGTATTTACCAAACAATATGTTTGGGGATGGCTCAATTCAGCCTGTACATTGAGGAAGAAAACATATATAGGTTCTTGAGGTTAAGGTGTAGATATCTGCGGGAGGAGAATTGTTTGACCATCCAGATCTCTATTCTGCAATGATTTCACATAGCATACTGTGTTGCCCTTTAGCTCTGTCAAGAAACACAGTAGGAAGGATTTTGCCCTTGACCTTTAGCAAGAACTAGAATATTATTTGTCTTTGCTTCTTTTTTAATTTATTTTTTATTAATTAATTAATTAAATTATTAAAGATTTCTGCCTCTTCCCCGCCACCACCTCCCATTCCCCCCCCCAATCAAGCCTTCCTCCCTCCTCAGCCCAAAGAGCAAGCAGGTTTCCCTGCCCTGTGGGAGGTCCAAGGACCACCCACCTCTATCCAGGTCTATTAAGGTGAGCATCCAAACTACCTAGGCTCCCACAAAGCCATTACGTGCAATAGGATCAAAAACCCACTGCCGTTGTTCTTCAGTTCTCAGTAGTCCTCATTGTCCGCTATGTTCAGCGAGTCCGGTTTTGTCCCATGCTTTTTCAGACCCCGGCCAGCTGGCCTTGGTGAGTTCCCAATAGAACATCCCCATTGCCTCAGTGTGTGGGTGCACCCCTCGCGGTCCTGAGTTCCTTGCTCGTGCTCTCTCTCCTTCTGCTCCTCCTTTGGATCGTGAGACTTCAGTCCAGTGCTCCAATGTTGGTCTCTGTTTCTGTCTTCTTTCATCGCCTGATGAAGGTTAATATTCAGGAGGATGCTTATATGTTTTTCTTTGGGTTCACCTTCTTATTTAGCTTCTCTAGAATCATGAATTATAGTCTCAATGTCCTTTATTTATGGCTAGAAACCAAATATGAGTGAGTACATCCCATGTTCCTCTTTTTGGGTCTTGCTTAACTCACTCAGGATAGTGTTTTCAATTTCCATCCATTTGTATTCAAAATTCAAGAAGTCATTGTTTTTTTACTGCTGAGTAGTACTCTAATATGTATATATTCCATACTTTCTTCATCCATTCTTCCATTGAAGGACATCTAGGTTGTTTCCAGGTTCTGGCTATTACAAACAATGCTGCTATGAACATAGTTGAGCATATACTTTTGTTGTATGTTAGGGCATCTCTTGGGTATATTCCCAATAGTGGTATTGCTGGGTCGAGAGGTAGGTTGAACCCGACTTTCCTGAGAAACCGCCACACTGCTTTCCAAAGTGGTTGCACAAGTTTGCATTCCCACTAGCAATGGATGAGTGTGCCCCTTTCTCCACAACCTCTCCAGCAGAGGCTATCATTGGTGTTTTTGATTTTAGCCATTCTTTGTCTTTGCTTCTTGAAGCTGTTGTAAGCATCAAGAATCCCACTTTACTTCCTTGAGGCTCATTTCAAAGAAGTATAATAATCTGAATAATAGTCACTAATAGCATATAATCTGAATGTTAACTAATAGTCACTTCCAAGCCTACGTTTTCAGATTTCATGATGCAAGTCTGTGAGTATCTGACACATTAATAACACATATTTGAGGCTTCAGATGTAACTCAATTGGTAGCACCTTTGAATGTTCTTGTAACTACCCTATATCACTGTGAAAGAATATCTTAGTGTTATTTCAAAATGCCTCATTAATGTTGTTTGAAATAAATACACATGACAAAAGAAAGGCTTTTGCTGATGTGAATCGAGGTAAAAATCTTTGACACAGGGAAAGTTTCCTAGTTTATCAGGGTATGCTCAGTATAACCAAAACAAACTCTGTAACAGGGAGGCAAGAGGTATGGTATAACACAGACTTGACAATGTTAACTCTGTTAATCATAGTTATTTAGAGGAACATAATAAAGAGAATAACTATATTTTAAAAGGATTTATTATATTGGCTTACACAATGCAATCTGAGTAATTCAATAATGGTTGTCACACAATGAAGAGGCTGAGAACCCAGTAACTGTGCTGTACCTAAAGCTGGGTGTCTCAGCAGTCCCATTGTGACAATGAAGAACCAGAAGATTCCTGGAAAGTCACTGTTCTCCAGCCCTTGGAATTGTAAAGAAACTGGGTTATGATATCAATGAAGGAATAGCAAGCAGAAATATTATTTCAGCAATAAAAAACCTAACATACTGTATCAAAATCATCAAATATATTTCCAAGTTAGATGATTCTCTGATAGTAATATAATAATATGTTGAAGGATATATGCATCCAGGAGCCATGTAGAAGTCTGTGGCCCATGTTATCTCCAAAAACTGCATTGATGTCTATAGTCTGCCAGCAGAAGCCATATGGAAGTCCATGATCCAGGCTGCCTTTGACTGTAAAGGGCAGGAAAGCTTCTTTTGTAGTGATGTTGATGACTGAAGACTCACAGTTGAGAATGAGAGACATAGAAGGCTTCTGTGACAACCTCTCCTCACCACTTTCACCCTGGCCCCCAACAGAAATGGTATAGACATGAAGCTATTTGAAGAGAACTCTTGAAAGTTGTGATAGGGATCCTGAAATGTAGCAATTCACAGTTGATGGTTTATGCCAGAAATTGAGGTGGGAAAAGACTCAGTTTTCTTTGTGGCATTTTCTTCTTCTTTTTCCCTTTTTCTTTTTCTTGGGCGAAGTCCCAAAGCAGGGTCTGTGAACCTGGAAGGACTGGGGAGTGAATGCAATCAGGGTGCATTATGTGAAACTCCCAAATAATGAATAAAATATTGCATTGGAAAAGAAGAAAGATGTGTGTTGACTAAGGTTTCTGTCGTGCCTGATTCCCGCATTTATTAAATCCCAAAGAACTCACACAGAGGTCTATATTAGTTATAAACTGATTGGCCCATTAGCTCAGGCTTCTTATTAATTCTTCTAACATATATCAGCCCCTTATTCTTGTCTATGTTTAAAAAAACGAGAGGGAAGTGCTGTGGGACAATGGTCTATATTCTGCCTATTATATTTTAAATAAACACTGATTGGCCAGTATCCAGGCAGAAAGTATAGGCAGGACAACCAGACAGAAAGTAGAGGTGGGTCAATGAGAACAGGAAAGCTCTGGGAAGAGGAAAGTTCTTTCTACAGACCTGATCCAGTCATAGGACAAGCAAGATGTGATTGCTTTGCCAAAAAAGGTATCAAGCCACGTCACTAACATAGACAAGAATAATGGGCTAATTATAAGTCATAAGAGCTAATAAGAAGCCTGAGATAATGGACAAATCAGTTTATAATTAATGTAGAAGTCTGTGTGATTTCTTTGGGACATAACAACTATGGGAACCAGGCACAGAAAACCCCAATCAACAGATATGGTATAAAATAATGGGCTAGAGAAGTGGCTTAACAGATAAGAGCAGACTGTTCTTCTAGAGGGCCTGAGTTCAGTTCCTGGAACCTATGCCAAGCAGCTCATAACTACTTGAAACTCTAGTTCTAGTGAATGCAACATCTCTGACTTCCAAGTTCAATTGCACTCACAGACACACATACTTACACACAGATATCCCTTCCACCTATGTAAAAATAAAAAAATATTGAAAACAAATAGAATGAATGAAAATGAATGTCATTATTACCTATACCTAATATTTATAGAGAGCTTTACATTTCACAAAAATATTTTCATCTAATGATTTTAATTCAATTTCATAGAGGAATTAGGGAGAAGACAAAACAGTGAACATATCTCCTGGATTCACTTGCATTTCACAGACATTAAAATATTTGGTCAAGCCAGTTTAGGTATCATAGGTGTTGCAAGGAGAGGTAGGTTGTTTGTCCCAGCTACCCTGCTATCTTACACCCGAAATAACCACACAGAAACTGTATTAATTAAAACACTGCCTGGCCATTAGCTCTAACTTCTCATTGGCTAACGATTACATATTAGTTTAACCCATTTCTATCAATCTGTGTATCACCACAAGGCTGTGGCCTATCAGAGAAATTTCAGGACATCTACCTCTGGCCATGGATCCATGGCATCTCTCTGACTCTGCTTTGTTTCTCCCAGAATTCAGTTCTCTCTTCTCTGCCTACTGAAGTTCTGCCCTATCATGTAGGCCAAGGCAGTTTCTTTATTCATTAATCAAGGAAAGCAACACACAAACAGAAGAAAATTCTATAGCACAGAGGATTACTGTCATCCCAGCTACTTGAAAGGCTGAAGCAAAAGGACTGCAGATTCAATACCTGATTAGGCTACATAGTGAGTTTATTGCCATCCTTGACAACTTATTGAGACTGTGTTTAAAAATAAAAATTAAGTAAAAAAAATAAAAGGGGCTGGAGATGTAGCTCAGTAGTAAAGCACTTGCTTAGAATGTGTGAAGGCCCTAGATTAAATCCCCTCCTAGTACTTCAAAAGAAAAGAAACAAGCAAACAAGAAGAAAAGCAATGAAAATGCAGAGAAGAGCAAAAGTATTTGTCATTTTCAGAAGGTTAGTAAGGGGTAGAACAGGGGCTTGAAGATAACAGTTCTTAATCTAAATAGAAGCCTTTCTTACTTCTAGTTAATAATTTGTTTCTTTACTTTTTATCTTATAGTAAATAATTTTTTAAAAAACAGTTATTGAGTAGGTATAAACTATATAGTTGATAAAGCATGGCTGTATAAAAAGTCCACTATTTCTTTAAGTGAGTGTAGCTTCTTATGTCGTAAGACTCCTAGATGGTACAAAACATGATCCTTGTTGCTTTCAAGTCATCTATTTCAAATCTTAGTCTATATCTAAATTCTTCTGTCACTTCTCTCCCTAAACCATCATCTATGTTAGCAGGCTTATGTAAAGTGATAGAGTGGACAAGAACTGTTGATGCCAGCCTTTGATATGGTATATATACCATCCTCTATAGTGTTTGTCCACTATTGCTTTCCATACAACATCCTGTGAGATCATTGTTTCACCATCTGGTTTATTTTTACTTGATCATACTGTTTTATTTAGCATCATGCTCTCACAACATCATGAATCTTTTGGGCTAAATCAAGTAATTTTCTCTAAGAAATAGTAAGAAATTTCCTTTGCCTCCTTTGCCATTTGGGTTTATTTCAGAGTTCAAGTTTGCTCTCATCACCTCCAGGAGTGATCTTTACTGTGCCCTTCTCTATATCTCTATGTCAGGTGAAGGCACTGTATGCATATGTGTGTTCATGTAAATGTGTGCATGTGCATGCATGTGTGCAAAGTACTCTTTGGACTTGGGTTAAAAGAGCATGTTTATATATAAAAATGTTAAATATATACTTTGGAATATCATAACACAAAGTCATCTTGATTAAATTATCAACTACCTGGAACTGGATTAGACTATGTAAAGTTTTGGAAAATTCTGATGTTGCAATAAAGTTAGTTAATTTCATCAAGCCTAAATATCTGATTGTAAAATGTAAGTTATCAGGATATACCCTTATTTAATCTAGTAGGGCTACAATATGTAGGTAGCTACATACTGTTTGGAGACTCTTCTAGAATTAACAAATAAATAAATAAATGATTTAAAAATACAAAAAAACTGAGAGTTAGGTATAAAAAGACATATTTGCCTCATTAGTGCCCAGCTAAACCAGTTATGGGACAAAAGCAATCTTTATCCACCTCAGGATTGGCAAGGAGCCCAGAGGTAATTATGATGAAAGTGCTTTATTTTGCAGACACTGAGGAATGAACCTAGAGCCTTGGCATTGAAGGCAATCACTCTAACACTGAGTTGTATCTTCAACCCTTGAAAGTGCTTTCTAAAGCATGAAGTGTGATATGAATTGAGACCAACTTCAGAATGGTCAATTTGATGTGTTATATAGACTTTGTAGTTCTAGATATTTATATGTAAAATATTTTAACTTATTTTATGGGAGACATTCTTTATTAATCTTTCAAGTAATAATTTGAATGTAAAAAGCAAATTATTAAAAAGGAGGTCTGTTAAACTTCTAAATTATTTTGCTTAAAAGTCCCATATAAAGTAATGAACTTCATTATGGCGTGTTCATATGTGCATGTCATTCTTCTTGGTTCTTATTTATCCCCTTCTCCCACTGCCCTAACTCATGCCTTCCTGTTGACCCATTTTGCTTGTCCCTCTTCCCTCCAAATATCCCACCTCTCTTCCTTCATGCTATATATAATTTCATTTCTTTCTTTTTTATTCTCCTCCCCTTAAAATCTCTTCCTAAATTCTCATGGTTTTAAAGGGGAAGTTCATGATGACAACCAAAATGGGATTAACCAGAATCCAACAAAAATCAGAATATTTAAAAACAGATATAGGCCAGCTGGACTGGGACTGAACAAGCATGGGTTGAAACTGGACTCTCTGAACATGGCGGACAATGAAGGCTGATGAGAAGCCAAGGACAATGGCACTAGGTTTCGATCCTAATACATGAACTGGCTTTGTGGGAGCTTAGCCTGTTTGGATGATCACCTTCCTGGACCTAGATAGAAGTGGGAGGACCTTGGTCTTCCCGCAGGGCAGGGAATTTGGACTGCTCTTCAGTATCGAGAGGGAGGGGGAATGGAGTGGGGGGAGGAGAAGAGGAGTGGGGATAGGGAAAGGGGAGTGGGGGGAGGGGGCAATATTTGGGAGGAGGGGGAAGGAAATGGGAAACGGGGACAGGTGGAAATTTTAATTAAAAAAGAATAAAAATAATAATAAAAAACAGATATAGTAAAAAGGAAATAAGCTAACTCGAGGAAGGGCAGTGCATTTTTTGTAAAGTAAACCTGGGCATTGCTTCACCATTGGAATGCTGTTGAGTGAATCTGGAATGCAGGTGTAGGTAAACTGATTAGAATATAGCTTCATTTTGACTCATTGCGTAACCTTTAGCTTATGTTAGCTGATCTGGGCTTCATTTTCTTGGAGATAACGTGAAATGATACTAGATAGTTCCCAAAGTTAGTTCCTCACTGACTTGAAGACATTTTATAGTGATGACATGGAAATATTTTGATTTCCATGTCTGGTGGCCACTGTGCAGAGAGTGGGGTACACCTGGATCTCCTGGTTTTGCTTACTCAGGTCCAGGTCGCCATGCCCCAATTAGCTGTGATTGGTTAACAGCGTTTCCCCATCATCTCCCCCTTTTGTCTAAATAAGACTGATCCAAACCAAATACAACTATATACAAAGGGAACAGATTTCAAATATAAAATTACAAACAGTGAACAATATTAAGCAAGGAATGCATATCAACAGTTTTACTAAACATTCTATTTTAAGAAGTCTAAATATTGTACTGAAATTAAGCTTGGCTAAATTATGAAGAAGGTAACTACAATTATCTAATCTTTAACTCCATCAAAGATCTGCAAAGGGAAACAATATTACTTGAGTGAAGAGGATATGCAATTGAGAAACTTCCAAAAGGTGCAACAAATGAGAGAGACAACTGACTACCTGGGCAATCACCCAAAGTCTTACTTGCAATGTCGAAGCAACCAACTTTGGCTAAGGCCTAATGCAACTGACATACCATTTTTAAAGGCAAGAAACTTTTTAAAACTATCTTACCCCGTCTTGGCAGGATATGACAGTCCTGTTTTATCAATTTATGAATACTTTGTATCTCTGTCAGTGGTTGAGGTATGGGCATTTTGTTGCTCAAAGGCCAGTTCTGCCAAGAAGAAAGGCTCCAGGTGGAGTGTCTTTGGTGCTCAACATTCTTTTGGGAATAGATTGGTGTTGTCAGGAGTGATTGTGTCTCACTACCATGGAACTCTAGGTTAGATTAAGGGCCATTTCTACAGCTCTTTGAAGACGTTGAAGATTATCTACCTATACTGAATATAATCTCAATGTATCTAAAGAACATGATTAGCCTAAATATAAATATGACAAACATAGATGACTATTGATCTATAATTCTCAATACCTATCTAACTTAAAGACTAAGACAATAAACAACTGTGCAATAAATGAGGATAATGACCTTCATTCATAAATTTTATTAGTGTAAGAGAATTACTCACATTTAGATATTATATTTTAAGAATTTTGTCCAGGTGAGAGAGCTGGGCCTGGGGTCACAAGAATGGGAGAGTTAGTCCTGACCCTCCCTGGCTGCAGCACACAACAAACAGCCTCTGCTTTCTATTTTGGCAGCACACTAGAGCTGACCCTGTTGGGGCACAGGTGAACCAGCCCTGAGGGCATGAGAGAGGAGAGCTGACCCTGGATCCTCACATGCCCTGCACCTTGCCTGAGCCAAATAGCAGAACTGGGAACAAGTTTCCTTGTGCTCAGGAGGCATTTCTAAGTCTGCCCTTAGAACTCTCAGAGCTGTGTGTCAGGAGGCTTATTTGACTTTGGAGAAAACTGAGACTGTGGTTTATTTTATTTTCTAGAGAAATCCTTCTAAATCTGTGGGTCTTTTTGTTGGACCTAAGTCCATTGTTTAATGTAATAGAGCAGAAGGTAAATTTCTGGATAGGCTTGAAGTTATTATTTTTGCACTGAATTTATACAAATTTTTTTGAGATTATAATATAATCAAAACAGTTCTCTTTCCCTTTTTGCCTCCAAACCCTCCTATAATATCTTCCCACTCTCCTTTAAATTAATGACTTCTTATTTCACTAATTATTGTTATGTGAATATATGTAAATGTACACACACACACATATATAATATTACCTGTTCATTCTGGAAAATGTTACTTGTATGTATGTGGTCAGGGATGATCATATGATATTGAATAATCAATGCAGGTGTTGTTGAAATATTTAAAAGGGCAGTTGAGATTTGTCAGAAAGGGTGTTAGGATCTTAGATGATTATTCTTGCAATGTTTAATTCTTGTTTGAGGCAGGAAAACTGGCTGTGGAATGTAGAAATAGTGATGGGGGTGGGTCTTCTATCTATCTGTTGCTTTCATTGGTTAATTAATAAAGAAAGCTGCTTTACCTGACAGGACAGAAATTTAGATAGGCAGAGTAGACCGAACAGAATGCTGGGAAGAAGGGAAGTTAGCCAGTCGCCATAACTCTCCTCTCCTAGATGGATGCAGGTTAAGAATATTCCTGGTAAGACACCACCTCGTGGTGCTACTCTCATTAGAAATGGATTAATCAAGATGTGAGAGTTAGCCAGTAAGAGGCTAGAGCTAATGGGCCAAGCAGTGTTTAAAAGAATACAGTTTCCCTGTAATTATTTTGGGTAAAGCTACCCGGAGGCCGGGAGCCCTCCTGGGCAGCAGGAAGCAGCCCGCCACTCCAAATACAGAGTGGTGCCCAACGTGGTAACTAAAACCACTTAAAAACCTGTGAGAGCTTAATTTTAAATGCAGAAAAAACAAAGTTTAACACAGCTTTTTGCTGTTTGCTAGGACGTGTTGTAGAGAGATTTCCTGTTTTAACAATAGCGGCAGAAAAAAAAAGGCGTCATTTTAAAACGCGGCTCCCTGGGGCTTGTTGCCAGTGCAAACTCTGGCTTTAAAGCATTTCAATGGCTTTTTTTATTATTCTTTTTTAATTAAAATTTCCACGTGCTCCCCGTTACCCATTTCCCTCCCCTCCTCCCAAATATTGCCCCTCCCCCCACTCCGCTCCCCCTATCCCCACTACTCTGCTCCTCCCCCTACACCATTCCCCCTCCCTCTCGATACTGAAGAGCAGTCCAAATTCTCTGCCCAGTGGGAAGATGAAGGTCTTCTATCTACGTCCAGGAAGGTGAGCGTCTAAACAGGCTAAGCTCCCACAAAGCCAGTTCATGTATTAGGATCGAAACCTAGTGCCATTGTCCTTGGCTTCTCATCAGCCTTCATTGTCCGCCATGCTCAGAGAGTCCAGTTTCAATCCATGCTTATTCAGTCCCAGACCAGGTGGCCGTGGTGGGCTCCCAATAAATCAGTTCCACTGTCACAGTGGGTGGGTGCATCCCTCGTGGTCCTGATTTCCTTGCTCATGTTCTCCCTCCTTCTGCTCCTCATTTGGACCTTAAGAGCTCAGACTATTGCTCCAAATTGAGTCTCTGTCTCTACCTCGATCCATCGCCAGATGAAGGTTCTAAGGTGATATGTAAGATATTCATCAGCATAGGATAGGGTCATTTCAGGTTCCCTCTCCTCAGTTGCCCAAGGTACCAGCTGGGGACATCTCCCTGGACACCTGCAAACCCCTCTAGAGTCAAGTCTCTTGCCAACCCTAAGATGGCTCCCTTAGTTAGGATATATACTTCGCTGCTCCCGTATCCACCCTTCCTATATCCCAACCATCCCAATACTCCGAGCTCCTCCCATCCTCCCCTTCTCATGTTTCTCATCCCATTTCCCATTTGCCCCATGCCACCTCCACCGCAAATTCCCAGTTTTTGCCCTGCAATCTTGTCTACTACCCTCTCCAGGCAGATGACTATACGATTTTCTTTGGGTTCACTTTCTTATTTAGCTTCTCTAGGATCACAAATTATATGCTCAATGTCCTTTATTTATGGCTAGAAACCGATTATGAGTGACTACATCCCATGTTCCTCTTTTTGGGTCTGGGATACCTCACTCAGGATAGTGTTTTCTATTTCCATCCATTTGCACGCAAAATTCGAGAAGTCATTGTTTTTTACCGCTGAGTAGTACTCTAATATGTATATATTCCACACTTTCTTCATCCATTCCTCCATTGAAGGGCATCTAGGTTGTTTCCAGGTTTTGGCTATTACAAACAATGCTGCTATGAACATAGTTGAACAAATGCTTTTGTCATTTGATGGGGCATCTCTTGGGTATATTCCCAATAGTGGTATTACTGGATCTTGGGGTAGGTTGATCCCAAATTTCCTGAGAAATCGCCACACTGATTTCCAAAGTGGTTGCACAAGTTTGCATTCCCACCAGCAATGGATGAGTGTGCCCCTTCCTCCGCAACCTCTCCAGCAAAGGCTATCATTGGTGTTTTTGATTTTAGCCATTCTGACAGGTGTAAGATGGCATCTCAAAGTTGTTTTAATTTGCATTTCCCTTATCGCTAAGGAGGTTGAGCATGACCTTAAATGTCTTTTGGCCATTTGAATTTCTTCTGTTGAGAATTCTCTGTTCAGTTCAGTGCCCCATTTTTATTGGGTTAATTAGCATTTTAAAGTCTAGTTTCTTGAGTTCTTTATATATTTTGGAGATCAGACCTTTGTCTGTTGCAGGGTTGGTGAAGATCTTCTCCCAGTCTGTGGGTTGCCTTTTTGTCTTAGTGATAGTGTCCATTGCTTTACAGAAGCTACTCAGTTTCAGGAGGTCCCATTTATTCAATGTTGTCCTTAATGTCTGTGCTGCTGGGGATAAACGTAGGAAGTGATCTCCTGTACCCATATGTTGTAGAGTACTTCCCACTTTTTCTTCTATGAGGTTCAGTGTGTTCAGACTAATATTGAGGTCTTTAATCCATTTGGACTTGAGTTTTGTGCATGGTGATAGATATGGATCTATTTTCATTCTTCTACACGTTGACAACCAGTTCTGCCAACACCATTTGTTGAAGATGCTCTCTTTTTTCCATTGAATACTTTTAGCTCCTTTATCAAAATTTAGGTGTTCATATGTTTGTGGGTTAAAATCAGGGTCTTCTACTCGGTTCCATTGATCGACTTCTCTGTTTTTATGCCAATACCAAGCTGTTTTCAATACTGAGGCTCTGTAATAGAGTTTGAGGTCAGGGATGGTAATGCCTCCAGACGATCTTTTATTATATAAGATTGTTTTGGCTATCCTGGGTTTTTTTTTCTCCATATAAAGTTGATTATTGTCCTCTCAAGATCTGTGAAGAATTTTGATGGGATTTTAATGGGGATTGCATTGAATCTATAAATTGCCCTTGGTAGAATTGCCATTTTTACTATGTTGATCCTCCCAAACCAAGAGCAAGGGAGATCCTTCCATTTTCTGGTATCCTCCTCAATTTCTTTCATCATAGACTTAAAGTTCTTGTGAAATAGATCCTTCACTTCCTTGGTTAGAATTACCCGAAGATATTTTATGCTATTTGTGGCTATCGTGAAGGGTGATGCTTCTCTGATTTCCATCTCTGCTTCCTTATCCTTTCTGTATAGGAGGGCAACTGATTTTTTGGAATTGATCTTGTATCCTGCAACGCTACTAAAGGTGTTTATCAGCTGAAGGATTTCTTTGCTGGAGTTTTTGCGGTCACTTATGTACACTATCATATCGTCTGCAAATAATGAAAGTTTAACTTCTTCCTTTCCATTTTGAATCCTTTGATCCCCTTATGTTGTCTTATTGCTATTGCTAGAATTTCAAGCACTATATTAAAGAAGTATGGAGAGAGTGGACAGCCTGGTCGTGTTCCTGATTTTAGTGAAATAGCTTTGAGTTTCTCTCCATTTAATTTGATGTTGGCTGTTGGCTTCCTATAAATAGCTTTTATTATACTTAGGTATGACCCTTGTATTCCTAATCTCTCTAAGACCTTTATCATAAAGGGATGTTGAATTTTGTCAAATGCTTTTTCAGCATCTAATGAAATGATCATATGGTTTTTTTTCTTTCAGTTTATTTATATGATGGATTACATTGATAGATTTTCGTATGTTGAACCGGCCCTGCATCTCTGGGATGAAGCCTACTTGATCATAATGGATAATTTTTCTAATGTGTTCTTGGATTCGGTTTGCCAGTATTTTATTGAGTATTTTTGCGTCGATGTTCATGAGTGAGATTGGCCTGTAGTTCTCTTTCTTGGTTGTGTCTTTGTGTGGTTTTGGTATCAGAGTAACTGCAGCTTCATAAAAGGAATTTGGCAATGACTTCTCTGTTTCTATATTGTGAAATACATTAAGGAGTATAGG
Organism: Chionomys nivalis; assembly: GCF_950005125.1. Taxonomy (NCBI): domain Eukaryota; kingdom Metazoa; phylum Chordata; class Mammalia; order Rodentia; family Cricetidae; genus Chionomys; species Chionomys nivalis. The sequence continues at coordinate 7,286,565 of NC_080112.1, read as the reverse complement.
CATTAGGTCTTCTTGGAAGTTCTGGTAGAATTCTGCATTGAAGCCGTCTGGACCTGGGCTTTTTTAGGTGGGGAGGTTTTTTATAACAACTTCTAATTCTTCGCGACTAACAGGTCTATTTAGATTGTTCACCTGGTCCTGAACATATAACTTTGGTATATGGTACTTATCTAAAAAAGTGTCCATTTCTTTTACATTTTCCAATTTTGTGGCATACAGGTTTTTGTAGTAAGATCTAATGATTCTCTGAATTTTCTCTGTGTCTGTGGTTATGTCTCCCTTTTCGTTTCTGATTTTGTTAATTTGCATATTCTCTCTCCGCCGTTTGATTACTTTGGATAGGGGTTTATCAATCTTATTGATTTTCTCCAAGAACCAGCTTTTTGTTTCATTGATTCTTTGGATGGTTTTCTGTGTTTCTATTTTGTTGATTTCAGCCCTCAGTTTGATTATTTCCAATGGTCTACTTCTTCTAGGTGAGTCTCCTTCTTTTTTTTCTAAAGCTTTCAGGTGGGCTATTAAGTCTCCAATGTGTGCTTTCTCTGTTTTCTTTAAGTGGGCACTTAATGCTATGAACTTTCCTCTTAGCACTGCTTTCATAGTGTCCCATAGGTTTGAGTATGTTGAGTCTTCGTTTTCATTGAATTCAAGAAAGACTTTAATTTCTTTCTTTATTTCTTCCTTGATCCAGGTGTGGTTCAGTAGTTGACTGTTCAGTTTCCATGAGTTCATAGGCTTTCTGGGGATAGCATTGTTGATGAATTCTAACTTTAATCCATGGTGATCTGATAAGACACAGGTGGTTACTGATATTTTTTTGTAGCTGTGTAAGTTTGCTTTGTAACCAAGTATGTGGTCTATTTTTTTTTTATTCTTTTTTACTTAAAATTTCCAACTGCTCCCCATTTCCCATTTCCCTCCCCCAACTCCCACATATTGCCCCCTCCCCCCACTCCCCTCCCCCTATCCCCACTCCACTTCTCCTCCCCCTAGTCCACTCCCCCTCCCTCTCGATACTGAAGAGCAGTCCAAATTCCCTGCTATACATGAAGACCAAGGTCCTCCCACTTCTATCTAGGTCCAGGAAGGTGAGCATCCAAACAGGCTACGCTCCCACAAAGCCAGTTCATGTATTAGGATCGAAACCTAGTGCCATTGTCCTTGTCTTCTCATCAGCCTTCATTGTCCGCCTTGTTCAGAGAGTCCAGTTTCAACCCATGCTTATTCAGTCCCAGTCCAGCTGGCCTTGGAGAGCTCCCAATAGATCAGTTCCACTGTCACAGTGGGTGGGTGCACCCCTCGTGGTCCTGATTTCCTTGCTCATGTTCTCCCTCCTTCTGCTCCTCATTTGGACCTTAAGAGCTCAGACGGTTGATCCAAATTGGGTCTCTGTCTCTCTCTCGATCCATCGCCAGATGAAAGTTCCTGTGGCATTCTCCTTGGCCTCTCGTCAGCTCTCATTATCCACCACATTAAGAGAGTCCAGTTTTATCCCATGTTTTTTCAGTAGACGTCCAGCTGGCCTTGGTGAGCTCCCAATAGATCGGCCCCCCTGTCTCAGTGGTTGGGTGCACCCCTCATGGTCCTGACTTCCTTGTTCATGTTCTCTCTCCTTCTGCTCCTCATTATAACCTTGGGAGCTCAGTCCGGTGCTCCAGTGTGGGTCTCTGTCTCTATCTCCATCCATTGCTAGATGACAGTTCTATGGCGATATGCAAGATATTCATGAGTATGATTATAGGATAGGTTCATTTCAGGTTCCCTATCCTCAGGTGCCCCAATGAACTAACTGGGGACATTGCCCTGGGCTTCTGGTAGCCATTCCAGGTTCAAGTCTCTTGCCAACCCTTAGGTGGCTCCCTTAACTAAGGTATGAGTTTCCCTGCTCCCCCATCCAACCTTCCTTTACCCCCAATCACCCCGATTCCCCCAGTTCCCCTCATCCTCTCCTTCACACTTTTCTCTCCCCATCTCCCCTCATCCCCATCCCACCCCACCCCCCAAGATTCCCATTTTTTGCCCATCAATCTTGTCTATTTCCCATAGCTGGGAGGATATCTATATGTTTTTCCTTGGGTTTACCCTCTTGTTTAGCTTCTTTAGGATCACAAATTATAGACTCAGTGGCCCCTATCCATGGCTAGAAACCAATTATGAGTGAGTACATCCCATGATCTTCTTTTTGGGTCTGGGTTACCTCACTCAGGATCGTATTTTCTATTTCCATCCGTTTGCATGCAAAATTCGAGAACTCATTGTTTTTTACCGCAGAGTAGTACTCTAATGTATATATATTCCACACTTTCTTCATCCATTCTTCTATTGAAGGGCATCTAGGTTGCTTCCAGGTTCTGGCTATTACAAATAATGCTGCTATGAACACAGTTGGACAAATGCTTTTGTCATATGCTAGGGCATCTCTTGGGTATATTCCCAAGAGTGCTATTGCTGGGTCCAGGGGTAGGTTGATCCCAATTTTTCTGAGAAACCGCCACACTGATTTCCAAAGTGGTTGCACAAGTTTGCATTCCCACCAGCAATGGATGAGGGTACCCCTTTCTCCACAACCTCTCCAGCAAAGGCTATCCTTGGTGTTTTTGATTTTAGCCATTCTGACAGGTGTAAGATGATATCTCAAAGTTGTTTTGATTTGCATTTCTCTGATCACTAAGGAGGTTGAGCATGACCTTAAGTATCTTTTGGCCATTTTAACTTCTTCTGATGAGAATTCTCTGTTCAGTTCAGTGCCCCATTTTTTAATTGGGTTAATTATCCTTTTAAAGTCTAGTTTCTTGAGTTCTTTACATATTTTGGAGATCAGACCTTTGTCTGTAGCGGGGTTGGTGAAGATCTTCTCCCAGTCAGTAGGCTGCCTTTTTGTCTTAATGACAGTGTCCTTTGCTTTACAGAAGCTTCTCAGTTTCAGGAGGTCCCATTTATTCAATGTTGCCCTTAATGTCTGTGCTGCTGGGGTTATACATAGGAAGCGATCTCCTGTGCCCATATGTTGTAGGGTACTTCCCATTTTCTCTTCTATCAGGTTCAGTGTGTTCAGATTGATATTGAGGCCTTTGATCCATTTGGACTTGAGTTTTGTGCATGGTGATAGATATGGGTCTATTTTCATTCTTCTACAGGTTGACATCCAATTGTGCCAGCACCATTTGTTGAAGATGCTTTCTTTCTTCCATTGTATACTTTTAGCTCCTTTATCGAAAATTAGTTGTTCATAGGTTTGTGGGTTAAAATCCGGGTCTTCTATACGATTCCATTGGTCGACTGCTCTGTTTTTATGCCAGTACCACGCTGTTTTCATTACTGTAGCTCTGTAATAGAGTTTGAAGTCAGGGATGGTAATGCCTCCAGAAGTTCCTTTATTATATAAGATTGTTTTGGCTATCCTGGGTTTTTTGTTTCTCCATATAAAGTTGATTATTGTCCTTTCAAGATCTGTGAAGAATTTTGATGGGATTTTAATGGGGATTGCATTGAATCTATAAATTGCCCTTGGTAGAATTGCCATTTTTACTATGTTGATCCTCTCAAACCAAGAGCAAGGGAGATCCTTCCATTTTCTGGTATCCTACTCAATTTCTTTCATCATAGACTTAAAGTTCTTGTCAAATAGATCTTTCACTTCCTTGGTTAGAGTTACCCCAAGATATTTTATGCTGTTTCTGGCTATCGTGAAAGGTGATGATTCTCTTATTTCCCTCTCTGCTTTCATATCCTTTGTGTATAAGAGGGCGACTGATTTTTTGGAGTTGATCTTGTATCCTGCCACATTACTAAAGGCGTTTATCAGCTGTAGGAGTTCTTTGGTGGAGTTTTTGGGGTCGCTCATGTACACTATCATATCATCTGCAAATAAGGCAAGTTTAACTTCTTCCTTTCCAATTTGAATCTCCTTTATCCCCTTATGTTGTCTTATTGCTATTGCTAAAACTTCGAGAACTATATTGTAGAGGTATGGAGAGAGTGGACAGCCTTGGCGTGTTCCTGATTTTAGTGGGATGGCTTTAAGTTTCTCTCCATTTAATTTGATATTAGCTGTCGGCTTGCTGTATATAGTTTTAATTAAATTTAGGTATGACCCTTGTATCCCTAATCTCTCCAAGACTTTTACCATAAAGGGATGTTGAATTTTGTCAAATGCTTTTTCAGCGTCTAATGAAACAATCATATGGTTTTTTTCTTTCAGTTTATTTATATGATGGATTACATTGATAGATTTGCGTAAGTTAAACCAGCCCTGCATCTCTTGTATGAAGCCTACTTGATCATAATGGATAATTTTTCTAATGTGTTCTTGGATTCGGTTTGCCAGAATTTTATTGAGGATTTTTGCGTCGATGTTCATGAGTGAGATTGGCCTGTAATTTTCTTTCTTGGTTGGGTCTTTGTGTGGTTTTGGTATCAGAGTTACTGTAGCTTCTTAAAATGAATTTGGCAATGACTCTTCTGTTTCTATATTGTGAAATACCTTAAGGAGTATAGGTATTAGGTCTTCTTGGATGTTCTGGTAGAATTCCGCATTGAAGCAATCTGGTCCTGGACTTTTTTTGGAGGGGAGGTTTTTGATAACAGCTTCTAATTCTTCACGACTAACAGGTCTATTTAGGTTGTTCACCTGGTCCTGGTTTAACTTTGGTATATGGTATTTATCTAAAAAAGTGTCCATTTCTTTTACATTTTCCAGTTTTGTGACATACAGGCTTTTGTAGTAAGATCTAATGATTCTCTGAATTTCCTCTGTGTCTGTGGTTATGTCTCCCTTTTCATTTCTGATCTTATTAATTTGCAAATTCTCTCTCTGCCGTTTGATTAGTTTGGATAGGGGTTTATCAATCTTGTTGATTTTCTCCAGGAACCAGCTTCTTGATTTATTGATTCTTTCAATTGTTTTCTGTGTCTCTATTTTCTTGATTTCACCCCTCAGCTTGATTATTTCCAGGCTTCTACCCCTTCTAGGTGAGTCTGCTTCTTTTTTTTCTAGAGCTTTCAGGTGGGCTGTTAAGTCTCCAATGTGTGCTTTCTCTGTTTTCTTTAAGTGGGCAGTTAGTGCTATGAACTTTCCTCTCAGGACTGCTTTCATAGTGTCCCATAGGTTTGAGTATGTTGTTTCTTTATTTTCATTGTCTTCAAGGAAGACTTTAATTTCTTTCTTTATTTCTTCCTTAATCCAGGTATGGTTCACTAGTTGACTATTCAGTTTCCATGAGTTTGTAGGCTTTCTGGGGGTAGCATTGTTGCTGAATTCTAGCTTTAATCCATGGTGATCTGATAAGATACAGGTGGTTACTAATATTTTTTTGTAACTGTGGATGTTTGCTTTGTTACCGAGTATGTGGTCGATTTTTGAGAAGGTTCCATGAGCTGCAGAGAAGAAGGTATATTCTTTCCTATTTTGGTGGAATATTCTATAGATGTCTGTTAAGTCCATTTGATTCATTACCTCCATTAATTCTCTTATTTCTCTGTTAGGTTTCTGTCTGATTGACCTGTCCATTGGTGAGAGAGGAGTATTAAAGTCTCCTACTATTAATGTGTGCAGTTTGATGGCTGCCTTGAGTTTTAACAATGTTTCTTTTACGTACGTGGGTGCTTTTATATTAGGGGCATAGATATTCAGGATTGAGATTTCATCCTGATGAATTGTTCCTGTTATGAGTAGAAAATGTCCCTTTCCTTCTCTTCTGATTGATTTAAGTTTGAAGTCAACTTTGTTAGAAATTAGTATGGCCACACCTGCTTGTTTCCTAGGTCCATTTACTTGATAAGCCTTATCCCAGCCCTTTACTCTGAGTAGGTGCCTGTCTTTGTGGTTGAGGTGTGTTTCTTGTAAACAGCAGAATGTTGGATCCTGTTTTCGTATCCAATCTCTTAGTCTGTGCCTTTTTATAGGTGAGTTGAGTCCATTGACATTAAGTGATATTAATGACCAGTGGTTGTTAACTCCGGTCATTTTTTTTTAGTAGTAGATTTTGTGTGTTTCCCTTCTTTGAGATGTGCTGGTAAAGGGTTTCTAGATGTCTGAGTTACTGTGGTCATTGTTGGACTCCTTGATTAGTGATTTTCCTTCTCTTACTTTCTGTAAGGCTGGATTTGTGGCTATGTATTGTTTAAATTTGTTTTTATCCTGGAAAATTTTGTTTTCTCCATTTATAGTGAATGAAAGCTTGGCTGGGTATAGTAGTCTGGGCTTGCATCCATGGTCTCTTAGTTTCTGCAGTACATCTATCCAGGACCTTCTGGCTTTCATGGTTTCCATAGAGAAGTCAGGTGTATGTCTGATAGGTTTACCTTTATAAGTAACTTGGCCTTTTTCCTTTGCTGCTCTTAGTATTCTTTCTTTATTCTGTATGCTTTGTGTTTTGATTATTATATGGCGAGAGGATGTTTTTTTTTGATCCAGCCTATTCGGTGTTCTGTATGCTTCTTGAACCTTCATAAGTATATCTTTCTTTAGGTTGGGAAAGTTTTCTTCTATAATTTTATTAAATATATTTTCTGGACCGTTGAGCTGCGCTTCTTCTCCTTCTTCTATTCCTATTATTCTTAGGTTTGGTCTTTTTATTGTGTCCCATATTTCCTGAATGTTTTGTGATGAGAATTTGTTGGCCTTGCTGTTTTCTTTGATCAGCGTGTTTATTTTCTCTATGGTATCTTCAGAATCTGAGATTCTTTCTTCTATCTCTTGTATTCTGTTGGTTATGCTTGTTTCTGTAGTCTCTATTCGTTTACCTAGATTTTCCCTGTCCAGCTGGCCTTCTGTTTGTGTTTTCTTCTTTGCCTCCATTTCAGTTTTTAAGTCTTGAACTGTTTCCATTATTTGTTTGATTGTTTTTCCCTGGTTTCCTAGGGTATCATTCACTGATTTACTCAATTCTTCAAACTTTCTGTTATACTTCTCATCCATTTCTATAAGGGCATTTTTTACATGCTGTTTAAGGGCGTCAATCACTTTCATAAAGTCAATTTTATCTACTTCTTCATGATTAAGGTGTTCATGTCCTCCTGTTGTGAGGTCGCTGGGTTCTGGTGGTTTCATATAGTTTTTCAGATTGTTGGGTGAATTCTTACATTGGCGCCTGCCCATCTCTTTCTCCGAATGCTCCCCTATGGATCTTCTTTTACCGGATCAGGTCTCCTTGCCTACTGATGTACTTTCCCAGTGATCGCACCCTCCAGTGATAGCTCTCCTGGTGCTCCAGTGATGTCTCTCCTGGTACCAATATCAGATCTCCGTGCCCAAAGCCGGCTCTCCTGGTACCCAGATTAGCTCTCCCACTGATGGCTCTCCTGGTGCCAAGATCAGATCTCCGTGCAGGTTGGGTAGTTCGTAAACAAAGGCCTTACCTTGCTTGGTGCAGTCAGGCCAGTGAACTAAAGGAAGTCTCGCCTGCCTACTTGCCCTGAGGATTTGCCCCCAGCGCCAGACAGACTGAGCTGGATGGTGTTATGTGCCCAAAGAGGAAAGGGGGCAGAAAGAAGAAGGGTTCTGGATGCAAGCTGGGTGGGACATGAAGAGAGAGGCAGTATGCAGGGTGTAGAGCCCCTGCAGGGAGCCCAGGGAGTATAGGGTGGGGGATGAGGAACTTCAGAGTTCCCTGTCCAGGGCTGCTTCCGCCGCCGCCAGTCAGGTCACAAACTCACCCCGCTGCTGTCTCTCCTGGTGCCTAGATCAGATCTCCGTGCAGGTTGGGTAGTTTGTAAACAAAGGCCTTACCTTGCTTGATGCAGGCAGGCTGGAGAGACAAAGGAAGTCTCGTCTGCCTACTTGCCCTGAGGATTTGCCCCCAGTGCCAGACAGACTGAGCTTGATGGTGTTATGTGCCCAAAGAGGAAAGGGGGCAGAAGGAAGAAGGGTTCTGGATACAAGCTGGGTGGGACAAGAAGAGAGAGGCAGTATGCAGGGTGTAGAGCCCCTGCAGGGAGCCCAGGGAGTATAGGGTGGGGGATGAGGAACTTCAGAGTTCCCTGTCCAGGGCTGCTTCCGCCGCCGCCAGTCAGGTCACAAACTAACCCCGCTGCTGTCTCTCCTGGTGCCTAGATCAGATCTCTGTGCAGGTTGGGTAGTTTGTAAACAAAGGCCTTACCTTGCTTGATGCAGGCAGGCTGGAGAGACAAAGGAAGTCTCGTCTGCCTACTTGCCCTGAGGATTTGCCCCCAGCGCCAGACAGACTGAGCTGGATGGTGTTATGTGCCCAAAGAGGAAAGGGGGCAGAAGGAAGAAGGGTTCTGGATGCAAGCTGGGTGGGACAAGAAGAGAGAGGCCTGTGGTCTATTTTTGAGAAGGTTCCATGAGCTGCAGAGAAGAAGGTATATTCTTTCTTATTTGAGTGGAATGTTCTATAGATGTCTGTTAAGTCCATTTGGTTCATTACCTCCCTTAATCCTCTTATTTCTCTGTTAGGTTTCTGTCTAATTGACCTGTCCATTGGTGAGAGAGTAGTGTTGAAATCTCCTACTATTAGTGTGTGTTGTTTGATGACTGCCTTGAGTTTTAATAAAGTTTCTTTTACATAAGTGGGTGCATTTATATTAGGGGCATATATATTCAGGATTGAGACTTTGTCCTGGTGAATTTTCCTGTTATGAGTAAAAAATGTCCCTTTCCATCTCTTTTAATTGATTTTAGTTTGAAGTCAACTTTCTTAGAAATTCGTGTGGCCACACCTGCTTGTTTCTTAGGTCCGTTTGATTGATAAACCTTTTCCTAGCCCTTTACTCTGAGAAGATGTCTGTCTTCGTGGTTGAGGTGTGTTTCTTGTAAGCAGAAGAATGTTGGATCCTGTTTTCGAATCCAATCTCTTAGCCTGTGCCTCTTTATAGGTGAGTTGAGTCCTTTGATATTAAGTTATATTAATGACCAGTGGTTGTTAACTCTGGTCATTTTTCCTTTCTTTCTTTCTTTCTTTCTTTCTTTCTTTCTTTCTTTCTTTCTTTCTTTCTTTCTTTCTTTTTTTCTTTTGGTAGTAGAGTTTGTGTGTTTCCCTTCTTCAAGTTGTGCTGGTGAAGGGACATTAGATGTCTGAGTTATTGTGGGCATTGTTGGACTCCTTGGTTTGTGATTTTCCTTCTATAACTTTCTGTAAGGCTGGATTTGTGGCTACATATTGTTTAAATTTGTTTTTATCCTCGAAAATTTTGTTTTCTCCATTTATAGTGAATGAAAACTTGGCTGGGTATAGTAGTCTGGGCTTGCATCCATGGTCTCTTAGTTTCTGCAGCACATCTATCCAGGACCTTCTGGCTTTCATGGTTTCCATAGAGAAATCAGTTGTAAGTCTGATAGGTTTACCTTTATAGGTAACTTGACCTTTTTCCTTTGCAGCTCTTAATATTCTTTCTTTATTCTGTATGTTGTGTTTTTATTATTATATGATGAGGAGATGTTTTTTTTTTTTTGATCCAGTCGATTCGGTGTTCTGTATGCTTCTTGGACCTTCAAAGGAATATCTTTCTTAAGGTTGGGAAAGTTTTCTTCTATAATTTTATTAAGTATATTTTCTGGAACATTGAGCTGTACTTCTTCTCCTTCTTCTATCCCTATTATTCTTAGGTTTGGTCTTTTTATTGTGTCCCAGATTTTCTGAATGTTTTGTGATGAGAATTTGTTGGTTATGCTGTTTTCTTTGATCAGAGTGTTTATTTTCTGTATGGTATCTTCAGTGTCTGAGATTCTTTCTTCTATCTCTTGTAATTTGTTGGTGGTACTTGTCTCTGTAGTTCCTGTTTATTTATCCAAATTTTCCATCTCCATCCTTCTCTCGGTTTGTGTGTTCTTTATTACTTCCACTTCATTCTTCAAGTCTTGAACCGTTTCCCTTACCTGTTTGATTACTTTTTCTTGTTTCTCTTGGTTTTCTTGGGTATCTTTGAGAGATTTATTCATTTCCTCTACCTTTTTGTTTGTAATCTCTAATTGATTATGGCAGTTTTTCACCTCCTGTTTAAGGTCCTCTATTATTTTCATATAATTCACTTTTGAGTCGAATTCTTCTAATTCTTCTGGATTAGGGTGTACACTTCTTAATTCGGGATTCCTGGATTCTGGTGATGTCACGTTGCCTTTCAAGTTGTTGGGGGAATTCTTGCATTGGCGCCTGCCCATCTCTTCCTTCAAATGGAGCCAGGAGAGGCCTGGTGTCTTGGACCAGTCTTTGCTGTGACTAACTCTCTGGGTGTATCTCCTCAGTGTAGGGGCAGGAACCGTTCCCTTCCCAATGAACTCCTCAACACCAAAACAGGGATGCCTGGTATTCCAATGACCCACGGAAAGAAGGGCGAATGCAAGGGGTAGGGCGGGGTCGAGTAGAACACAGGCAACACTGCAGTACAAGCTGGAGGTGCCTGCGCTCCCTTTCGGGGGTTGCTGAGGCCTGCCCACTAGGTTGCAGTTGCTCACTGCTCTGGTTGGGTAGCCTTAGTGTAGGGGGTTTGTGCTCTCTACCGGGACAGTCCGCCCCAGGATAGCACACACTCACCTGTCCAGATGGAACTTCTCAGCACCTACACAGGGACTGCTGGTAGCCCCAATGAGCCAGGGACCAAGGGAAGTAGGGCGCAGGCAGAGCGGGTCCAGTAGAGCACTGCAGACACTGCAGCCCCAGCAGCAGGGGCCCACGTTCCCTGGCGGGGACCTTGAGGCCTGCCCTCTAGTCAGGCACTCACTGCTCTGGGTTGGTAGCCTTAGTGAAAGGGCAGGAAGCTCTTCCACAGCAAAGGACCTTGCAGGCAAGGCAGGCTTGGGGGGTGGGGGTCCAACGGCTTTTTTTTAATTGAAAAAAAATTTCCGCCACCTCCCAGCCTCCCATTACCCTCCCCCTCCTCCTCTTCTCTCTCCCTCCCCCCAGTCCTCTCCCCCTCCCTCTCCAGTCCGAAGAGCAGTCAGGGTTCCCTGCCCTGTGGAAATTCCAAGGTCGTCCCCCCTCCATCCAGGTCTAGGAAGGTGAGCATCCAAACTGACTAGGCTCCCACAAAGCCAGAACATGAAGTAGGATCAAAACCCACTGCCATTGTCCTTGGCTTCTCATCAGCCCTCATTGTCCGCCATGTTCAGAGAGTCTGGTTTTATCTCATTCTTTTTCAGTCACAATCCAGCTGGTCTTGGTGAGCTCCCAATAGATCAGCCCCACTCTCTCAGTGGGTGGGTGCGCCCCTCACAGTCCTGACTTCCTTGTTCATGTTCTCCTTCCTTCTGCTCCTTATTGGGACATTGGGAACTCATTCGGGTGCTCCAATGTGGGGCTCTGTCTCTATCTCCATCCATCACCAGATAAAGATTCTATGGTGATATGCAAGATATTCATCAGTATGGCTATGAGATAGGGCCATTTCAGGTTCCCTATCCTCAGCTGCCCAAGGAACCAACTGAGGACATCCCCCTGGCACCTGGAAGCCCCTCCAGGTTCCAGTCTCTTGTCAACCCTAAGATGGCTCCCTTCATTAAGATATATGCTTCCCTGCCCCGATAACCATCCTTTCTTTATCCTAAACATCCCAATTCCCCAAGTTCCCCCATCCTCCCCTTCACACTTTTCTCTCCCCATGTCCCCTTACCCCCATCCCACCCCACCCCCAAGATCCCAATTTTTTGCCTGGCAATCTTGTCTCCTTCCCATATCCAGGAGTATAACTATATGTTTTTCTTTGGGTTCACCTTCTCATTTAGCTTCTTTAGGATCACAAATTATAGACTCAATAACCTTAATTTATGGCTAGAAACCAATTATGAGTGAATACATCCCATGCTCATCTTTTTGGGTCTGTGTTACCACACTCAGGATAGTGTTTTCTATTTCCATCCATTTGCATGCAAAATTAGAAAAGTCATTGATTTTTACTGCTGAGTAGTACTCTAATGTGTATATATTCCACACTTTCTTCATCCATTCTTCCATTGAAGGACATCTAGGTTGTTTCCAGGTTCTGGCTATTACAAATAATGCTGCTATGAACATAGTTGAACAAATGGTTCTGTAATATGATAGGGCATCTCTTGGGTATATTCTCAAGAGTGGTATTGCTGGATCCTGGGGTAGGTTGATCCCGAATTTCCTGAGAAACCGCCACACTGATTTCCAAAGTGGTTGCACAAGTTTGCATTCCCACCAGCAATGGATGAGGGTATCCCTTCCTCCGCAACCTCTCCAGCAAAGGCTATCATTGGTGTTTTTGATTTTAGCCATTCTGACAGGTGTAAGATGGTATCTCAAAGTTGTTTTAATTTGCATTTCCCTGATCGCTAAGGAGGTTGAGCATGACCTTAAGTGTCTTTTGGCCATTTGAATTTCTTCTGTTGAGAATTCTCTGTTCAGTTCAGTGCCCCATTTTTTATTGGGTTAATTAGCATTTTAAAGTCTAGTTTCTTGAGTTCTTTATATATTTTGGAGATCAAACCTTTGTTTGTTGCGGGGTTGGTGAAGATCTTCTCCCAGTCAGTGGGTTGCCTTTTTGTCTTAGTGATAGTGTCCTTTGCTTTACAGAAGCTTCTCCGTTTCAGGAGGTCCCATTTATTCACTGTTGCCCTTAATGTCTGTGCTGCTGAGGTTATACATAGGAAGCGATCTCCTGTGCCCATATGTTGTAGGGTACTTCCCACTTTCTCTTCTATCAGGTTCAGCATGTTCAGATTGATATTGAGGTCTTTGACCCATTTGGACTTGAGTTTTGTGCATGGTGATAGATATGGGTCTATTTTCATTCTTCTACAGGTTGACATTCAGTTGTGCCAGCACCATTTGTTGAAGATGCTTTCTTTCTTCCATTGTATACTTTTAGCTCCTTTATCGAAAATGAGGTGTTCATAGGTTTGGGGGTTAAAATCCTTGTCTTCTATACAATTCCATTGGTCGACTTCTCTGTTTTTATGCCAATACCATGCTGTTTTCATTGCTGTAGCTCTGTAATAGAGTTTGAAGTCAGGGATGGTAATGCCTCCAGAAGTTCCTTTATTGTATAAGATTGTTTTGGTTATCCTGGCTTTTTTACTTTTCCATATAAGTTGATTATTGTCCTCTCAAGATCTGTGAAGAATTTTGATGGGACCTTGATGGGGATTGCATTGAATCTATAAATTGCCTTTGGTAGAATTGCGATTTTTACTATGTTGATCCTCCCAATTCAAGAGCAAGGGAGATCCTTCCATTTTCTGGTATCCTCTTCAATTTCTTTCTTTAATGCCTTAAAGTTCTTGTCAAAAAGATCTTTCACTTCCTTGGTTAGAGTTACCCCAAGATATTTTATGCTGTTTGTGGCTATCATGAAAGGTGATGCTTCTCTGATTTCCATATCCCTCTCTGCTTCCATATCCTTTGTGTATAGCAGGGCGACAGATTTTTTGGAGTTGATCTTGTATCCTGCCACATTACTGAAGGTGTTTATCAGCTGTAGAAGTTCTTTGGTGGAGATTTTGGGGTCGCTTATACACACTATTTTATCATCTGCAAATAATGAAAGTTTAACTTCTTCCTTTCCAATTCTATACCCTTTTATCCCCTTATGTTGTCTTATTGCTATTGCTAAAACTTCAAGCACTATATTGAAGAGGTATGGAGAGAGTGGACAGCCTTGTAATGTTCCTGATTTTACTGGGATGGCTTTGAGTTTCTCTCCATTTAATTTGATGATAGCTGTTGGCTTGCTGTAAATATCTTTTATTATATTTAGGTATGACCCTTGTATCCCTAATCTCTCCAAGACTTTTATCGTAAAGGGATGTTGAATTTTGTCAAATGCTTTTTCAGCATCTGATGAAATGATCATATGGTTTTTTTCTTTCAGTTTATTTATATGATGGATTACATTGACAGATCTGCATATGTTGAACCAGCTCTGCATCTCTGGGATGAAGCCTACTTGATCATAATGGATAATTTTTCTAATGTGTTCTTGGATTCGGTTTGCCAGAATTTTGTTGAGGATTTTTGCGTCGATGTTCATGAGTGAGATTGGCCTATAATTCTTTTTCTTGGTTGAGTCTCTGTGTGGTTTTGGTATCAGAGTAACTGTAGCTTCATAACAGGAATTTGGCAATGACTCTTCTGTTTCTATATTGTGAAATACATTAAGGAGTATAGGTATTAGGTCTTCTTGGAAGTTCTGGTAGAGTTCTGCATTGAAACCATCTGGTCCTGGGCTTTTTTTGGTAGGGAGATTTTTGAGAACAGCTTCTAATTCTTTGCGAATAACAGGTCTATTTAGATTGTTCACCTGGTCCTGGTTTAACTTTGGTATATGGTATTTATCTAAAAAAGTGTCCATTTCTTTTACATTTTCCAGTTTTGTGGCATATAGGTCTTTTTAGTAAGATCTTATGATTCTCTGAATTTCCTCTGTGTCTGTGGTTATGTCCCCCTTTTCATTTCTGATCTTATTAATTTGCATATTCTCTCTCTGCCGTTTTATTAGTTTGGCTAGGTGTTCATCAATCTTGTTGATTTTCTCCAGGAATCAGCTTTTTGTTTCATTGATTCTTTGGATTGTTTTCTGTGCTTCTATTTTGTTGATTTCAGCCCTCAGTTTGATTATTTCCAGTCTTCTACTCCTCCTAGGTGAGTCTGCTTCTTTTTTTCTAGAGCTTTCAGGTGGGCTGTTAAGTCTCCAATGTGTGCTTTCTCTGTTTTTTTTTTTCTTTTTTTTCAAGTGGGCACTTAGTGCTATGAAATTTCCTCTTAGGAATGCTTTCATAGTGTCCCATAAGTTTGAATATGTTCTTTATTTTCATTGAATTCAAGGAAGACTTTAATTTCTTTCTTTATTTCTTCCTTGACCCAGCTGTGGTTCAGTAGTTGACTGTTCAGTTTCCATGAGTTTGTAGGCTTTCTGGGGGGTAGCATTGTTGTAGAATTCTAACTTTAATCCATGGTGATCTGATAAGACACAGGTGGTTATTTATATTTTTTTGTAACTGTGGAAGTTTGCTTTGTTACCGAGTATGTGGTCAATTTTCGAGAAGGTTCCATGAGCTGCAGAGAAGAAGGTATATTCTTTCCTATTTTAGTGGAATGTTCTATAGATGTCTGTTAAGTCCATTTGATTCATTATCTCTATTAATTCTCTTATTTCTCTTTTAGGTTTCTGTCTGATTGACCTGTCCATTGGTGAGAGAGAAGTGTTGAAGTCTCCTACTATTAGTGTGTCCAGTTTGATGGCTGCCTTTAGTTTTAGTAATGTTTCCTTTACGTACGTGGGTGCTTTTATATTAGGGGAATAGATATTCAGGATTGAGACTTCATCCTGATGAATTGCTCCTGTTATTAGTATAAAATGTCCCTCTCCATCTCTTCTGATTGATAAGTTTGAAGTCAACTTTGTTAGAAATTTGTATGGCCACTCCTGCTTGTTTCTTAGGCCCATTTGCTTGATAAGCCTTTTCCCAGCTTTTTACTCTGAGTAGGTGCCTGTCTTTGTGGTTGAGGTTTGTTTCTTGTAAACAGCAGAATTTTGGATCCTGTTTTCGTATCCAATCTCTTAGCCTGTGCCTTTTTATAGGTGATTTGAGTCCATTGACATTAAGTGATATTAATCACCAGTGGTTGTTAAGTCCGACCACGTTTTTAGTAATAGGATTTGTGTTTTTCTTCTTTGAGTTGTGCTGGTGAAGGGACTCTAGATGTCTGAGTTATTGTGGTCGTTGTTGGTTTCGTTGGTTTGTGATTTTCCTTCTATTACTTTCTGTAAGGTTGAATTTGTGGCTACGTGTTGTTTAAATTTGTTTTTATCCTGGAAAATTTTGTTTTCTCCATTTATAGTGAATGAAAGCTTGGCTGGGTAAAGTAGTCTGGGCTTGCATCCATGGTCTCTTATTTTCTGCAGTACATCTATCCACGACACTCTGGCCTCATGGTTTCCATAGAGAAGTCAGGTGTAAGTCTGATAGGTTTACCTTTATAAGTAACTTGACCTTTTTCCTTTTCAGTTCTTAATATTCTTTCTTTATTCTGCATGTTTTGTGTTTTGATTATTATATGGCAAGGGGATTTTTTTTTTGATCCAGCCTATTCGGTGTTCTGTATGCTTCTTGAACCTTCATAGGTATATCTTTCTTTAGGTTGGGAAAGTTTTCTTCTATAATTTTATTAAATATATTTTCAGGACCATTGAGCTGCATTTCTTCTCCTTCTTCTACTCCTATTATTCTTAGGTTTGGTCTCTCTTTTTTTTTGTTTTTTTCGAGACAGGGTTTCTCTGTGGCTTTGGAGCCTGTCCTGGAACTAGCTCTGTAGACCAGGCTGGTCTCGAACTCACAGAGATCCGCCTGCCTCTGCCTGCCGAGTGCTGGGATTAAAGGCGTGCGCCACCACCGCCCGGCAGGTTTGATCTTTTTATTGTGTCCCAGATTTCCTGAATGTTTTGTGATGAGAGTTTGTTGGACTTGCTGTTTTCTTTGATCAGTGCGTTTATTTTCTCTATGGTATCGTCAGAATCTGAGATTCTTTCTTCTATCTCTTGTATTCTGTTTGTTATGCTTGTTTCTGTAGTCTCTATTCATTTACCTAGATTTTCCATGTCCAGCCGGCCCTCTGTTTGTGTTTTCTTCCTTGCCTCCATTTCAGTTTTCAAGTCTTGAACTGTTTCCATTATCTGTTTGATTGTTTTTCCTTGGTTTCCTCGGGTATCATTCACTGATTTATTCAATTCTTCAAACTTTCTGTTATACTTCTCATCGATTTCTATAAGGGCATTTTTTACATGCTGTTTAAGGGCATCTATCACTTTCATAAAGTCATTTTTTTCTACTTCTTCTCGATTAAGGTGTTCATGTCCTCCTGTTGTGAGGTCGCTGGATTCTGGTGGTTTCATGTTGTTTTTCAGATTGTTGGGTGAATTCTTGCATTGACGCCTGCCCATCTCTTCCTCCAAATGCTCCCTTGTGGATCTTCTTTTACAGGATCAGATCTCCTTGCCCACTGATGTACCTTCCCAGTGATGGCACTCCCCAGTGATGGCTCTCCTGATGCCTAGATCAGATCTCCATGAAGGTTGGGTAGCTCATAAACAAAGCACCTACCTTGTTTGCTGCAGGCAGGCTATTGAGACAAAGGAACTCCCATACAATTTGGCCCCAGCGCCCAAACAGGCTGAGCTGGGTGGTGTTATGTGCCCGAAGAGGGGAGGGAGGCAGAAGAAAGGGGAGTTCTGGATGCAAGCTGGGTGGGATAGGAAGAGAGAGGCAGTATCTCGGGAGTCTAGCCCCTGCAGGAAGTATAGGGGGGATGAGGAACATCTGAGTTCCATATCCCGGGCTGCTGCCACAGGTCCGAAAGTCACACACCCCGGTGATGGCTCTCCTGGTGCCGAGATCAGATCTCCATGCTGGTTGGGTAGCTTGTAAACAAAGAGCCTACCTTGCTTGCTGCAGGCAGGTTATTGAGACAAAGGAACTCCCACCCACCAGGTTGCCCCAGTTGCCCTCACAATTCAGCCCCAGTGCCCAAGCAGGCTGAGCTGGGTGATGTTATGTGCTCGAAGAGGGGAGGGAGGCAGAAGAAAGGGGGGTTCTGGATGCAAGCTGGGTGGGATAGGAAGAGAGAGGCAGTATCCGGGGAGTCTAGCCCCTGCAGGAAGGTCCTTCAATGGCTTTTATAAGACTGGATGTTTGTGTTCCTGCTTGGGATCTGGAAGAAAGTTCTCTGAGACCATGCCTGCGCTCCACACCTGGGAAGACTGCAGAATCAGGCTTAGGCAGGTGGGAGAGCATGATGGATTTCTGCTGCCATACAGAGAGATGTTTTTAGATTGCACAGTGCTCTGCATGTCAGATTTGGCTGTAACTTGGATAAAAAGAGTTTCTGTGCCACACACTCAGTCTCAGAGTTAAAGAACTGAGTGCAGCTCCTACCTGGCAGCCCCAGAGCAAGCAGAAAATGGTACATTCTTCATTTTGAAATTGGAGAGAGGTGAAGCCAACATCCAGAGCAAGCCACCCCTCTGCAGCTCAGAGGCACAAGCAGCTCCACCATGCTAAACTGTGCTGACCTCAGGCAGGAATGATCGTAATTACCATAATAACAGCACAGTTGAGGTTCAGACTGGCAGTAAACAGGCAGTACCTTATTACCTCTACATGGTGCAACTTAAGTTTTTAAGAAGTGCTTAGCATTTTAAGAAGTGCTCCTGGATAGTAAAGAATTACAAATTCACAATAGGACAGATTCAGACATAGGCTTGGGAGAGAGAAGAAAAAAAATATAGAAATAAAGTTAATGTCTTTTAAAAAATGGGTAAAGTCTTTAAAGAGACAGAATAAAGTAAAAAAATAAAGAAAAATAAGCCACGTAAAAATGGAAAATTAACAGAGTTTGGTTTATGTATTTTATTGTGTTTTCTTTGAATCTTTTGACTGTAAAGGAGCTAAGTACAGAGAGACATTTCATTATATGGGCTGCCAAATGGAACCAGAATGGATATCATAAGGGTGTGACTTCAGAATTTGGGTCTAAGGATATGATGCTTTGGAGAGGGTCTTCTTTTGTTTTCACAAAGGATGAGACCCTGGGGATTGCTTCTATCCCAATTTGGTATGACAGACCATGCCCTTCTGAAAGGTTGCAGCAGTGAACACCTTCAGACAATCACTTCACTCAACTGCTGACTGGGATGAAGCTGTTACACAGGGTATACCATGAAAGACCGGATTAACAGTGCCCCCATACAGCAGGAAGCAGTTTGGAGAGAAAACACTGCACCCATGTCCCCAGATATTGTTTATAAATGTTCTTTTACGTTTAAAGGGGGATATGATATAGAGATGAATAATTTGCATTGGTATGGATTTTAAGGTCAATTTTGTTATATGTATATGTATTTCTGACATTGACTAGGTATTGTGATTGTGTAGTTCATTTAAAAATGTAATGTATAATTAGGAAATATAGGTTGCTAATGGATAATCATTGATAATAGTAAAGCTTGTAGGCATGTTAGTTAGATTTTCTGGATATATAGAGATATATTTCAGTTAGATAGGCATTTTTCATATCTTTCAAAGACTAGAACATGACATTTAAGATGTTTTAATAACTTGGGGCTTTTCATTACAGTGAGACATGTTTGCTCCTGGCAGCACCAATCTACTTTGAGAGGAAGATGGGTATCTAAGAGGCTCAATTAAGGAATTGGTTAGCCATTTGGGCATGAAACTGCTCTTGCCTGGACTGATGAATGAACTGGATACAGAGAACTCACAGAGAGAGGACTGCTGAACTTGCCTAAAGGTCAGATGGTCTTTTGGGGTTCCTGCTTCATGAAAGAGTCTGCGAGACATTCTTTTTTTTTATTATTCTTTTTTAATTAAAATTTCCAACTGCCCCCCGTTTCCCATTTCCCTCCCCCTCCTCCCACACATTGACCCCTCCCCCCAGTCCCTTCCCCCATCCCCACTCCTCTTCTCCTCCCCCCAGTCCATTCCCCCTCCCTCTCGATACTGAAGAGCAGTCCAAATACCCTGCCCTACAGGAAGACCAAGGTCCTCCCACTTCCATCCAGGCCCAGGAAGGTGAGCATCCAAACAGGCTAAGCTCCCACAAAGCCAGTTCATGTATTAGGATCGAAACCTAGTGCCATTGTCCTTGGCTTCTCATCAGCCTTCATTGTCCGCCATGTTCAGAGAGTCCAGTTTCAACCCATGCTTATTCAGTCCCAGTCCAGCTGGCCTTGGAGAGCTCCCAATAGATCAGTTCCACTGTCACAGTGGGTGGATGCACGCCTCATGGTCCTGATTTCCTTGTTGTAATAAGAGCGGCGGGGCTGCGTCCCCGGCACCCAGCCGCCCGCATGGCTAGCTTATGCCCCGAAATAATTACATGGAAACTGTATTCTTTTAAACACTGCTTGGCCCATTAGTTCCGGCCTCTTATTGGCTAGCTCTTACATATTGATCTAACCCATTTCTAATATTCTGTGTAGTACCACGAGCTGGCTTACCAGGGAGGATCTTAACCTGCGTCTGTCTGGAGTGGGAGAATCATGGCGACTCCCCACTCGGCTTCTTTCTCCCAGCATTCTCTTCTGTTTACTCCACCCACCTAAGGTTTGGCCTATCAAATGGGCTAAGGCAGTTTTCTTTATTAGTTAACCAATGAAAGCAACAGATAAAATACAAGAACCACCTCCATCATTTCCTTGCTCATGTTCTCCCTCCTTCTGCTCCTCAATTGGACCTTAAGAGCTCAGACCGTTGCTCCAATTTGGGTCTCTGTCTCTCTCTCGATCTATCGCCAGATGAAAGTCCTGTGCCATTCTCCTTGGCCTCTTGTCAGCTCTCATTGTCCACCACATTCTGAGAGTCCGGTTTTATCCCATGTTTTTTCAGTAGCAGTCCAGCTGGCCTTGGTGAGCTCCCAATAGATCGGCCCCACTGTCTCAGTGGTTGGGCGCACCCCTCATGGTCCTGACTTCCTTGTTCATGTTCTCTCTCCTTCTGCTCCTCATTATAACCTTGGGAGCTCAGTCCGGTGCTCCAGTGTGGGTCTCTGTCTCTATCTCCATCCATCGCTAGATGAAGGTTCTATGGCGATATGCAAGATATTCATCAGTATGATTATAGGATAGGTTCATTTCAGGTTCCCTATCCTCAGGTGCCCCAATGAACTAACTGGGGACATTGCCCTGGGCATCTGGTAGCCATTCCAAGTTCAAGTCTCTTGTCAACCCTTAGGTGGCTCCCTTACCTAAGGTATGAGTTTCCCTGCTCCCCTATCCAAACTTCCTTTATCCCCAATCACCCCGATTCCTCCAGTTCCCCTCATCCTCTCCTTCACACTTTTCTCTCCCCATCACCCCTCATCCCCATCCCACCCCACCCCCAAGATTCCAATTTTTTGCCCATCAATCTTGTCTATTTCCCATAGCTGGGAGGATATCTATATGTTTTTCCTTGGGTTTACCCTCTTGTTTAGCTTCTTTAGGATCACAAATTATAGACTCAGTGGCCCCTATCCATGGCTAGAAACCAATTATGAGTGAGTACATCCCATGTTCTTCTTTTTGGGTCTGGGTTACCTCACTCAGGATCGTATTTTCTATTTCCATCCATTTGCATGCAAAATTCGAGAAGTCATTGTTTTTTACCACAGAGTAGTACTCTAATGTGTATATATTCCACAATTTCTTCATCCATTCTTCCATTGAAGGGCATCTAGGTTGCTTCCAGGTTCTGGCTATTACAAATAATGCTGCTATGAACATAGTTGGACAAATGCTTTTGTCATATGATAGGGCATCTCTTGGATATATTCCCAAGAGTGGTATTGCTGGGTCCAGGGGTAGGTTGATCCCAATTTTTCGGAGAAACCGCCACACTGATTTCCAAAGTGGTTGCACAAGTTTGCAGTCCCACCAGCAATGGATGAGGGTACCCCTTTCTCCACAACCTCTCCAGCAAAGGCTATCCTTGGTGTTTTTGATTTTAGCCATTCTGACAGGTGTAAGATGATATCTCAAAGTTGTTTTGATTTGCATTTCTCTGATCGCTAAGGAGGTTGAGCATGACCTTAAGAATCTGTTGGCCATTTTAACTTCTTCTGTTGAGAATTCTCTGTTCAGTTCAGTGCCCCATTTTTTAATTGGGTTAATTATCCTTTTAAAGTCTAGTTTCTTGAGTTCTTTATATATTTTGGAGATCAGACCTTTGTCTGTTGCGGGGTTGGTGAAGATCTTCTCCCAGTCAGTAGGCTGCCTTTTTGTCTTAATGACAGTGTCCTTTGCTTTACAGAAGCTTCTCAGTTTCAGGAGGTCCCATTTATTCAATGTTGCCCTTAATGTCTGTGCTGCTGGGGTTATACATAGGAAGCGATCTCCAGTGCCCATATGTTGTAGGGTACTTCCCATTTTCTCTTCTATCAGGTTCAGTGTGTTCAGATTGATATTGAGGTCTTTGATCCATTTGGACTTGAGTTTTGTGCATGGTGATAGATATGGGTCTATTTTCATTCTTCTACAGGTTGACATCCAATTGTGCCAGCACCATTTGTTGAAGATGCTTTCTTTCTTCCATTGTATACTTTTAGCTCCTTTATCGAAAATCAGTTGTTCATAGGTTTGTGGGTTAAAATCCGGGTCTTCTATATGATTCCATTGGTCGACTTCTCTGTTTTTATGCCAGTACCATGCTGTTTTCATTACTGTAGCTCTGTAATAGAGTTTGAAGTCAGGGATGGTAATGCCTCCAGAAGTTTCTTTATTGTATAAGATTGTTTTGGCTATCCTGGGTTTTTTGTTTCTCCATATAAAGTTGATTATTGTCCTTTCAAGATCTGTGAAGAATTTGGATGGGATTTTAATGGGGATTGCATTGAATCTATAAATTGCCCTTGGTAGAATTGCCATTTTTACTATGTTGATTCTCCCAATCCAAGAGCAAGGGAGATCCTTCCATTTTCTGGTATCCTCTTCAATTTCTTTCTTCAATGCCTTAAAGTTTTTGTCAAATAGATCTTTCACTTCCTTGGTTAGAGTTACCCCAAGATATTTTATGCTGTTTGTGGCTATCGTGAAAGGTGATGATTCTCTTATTTCTCTCTCTGCTTCCATATCCTTTGTGTATAAGAGGGCGACTGATTTTTTGGAGTTGATCTTGTATCCTGCCACATTACTAAAGGCGTTTATCAGCTGTAGGAGTTCTTTGGAGGAGTTTTTGGGGTCGCTCATGTACACTATCATATCATCTGCAAATAATGCAAGTTTAACTTCTTCCTTTCCAATTTGAATCCCCTTTATCCCCTTATGTTGTCTTATTGCTATTGCTAAAACTTCGAGAACTATATTGTAGAGGTATGGAGAGAGTGGACAGCCTTGGCGTGTTCCTGATTTTAGTGGGATGGCTTTAAGTTTCTCTCCATTTAATTTGATATTAGCTGTCGGCTTACTGTAAATAGCTTTAATTATATTTAGGTATGACCCTTGTATCCCTAATCTCTCCAAGACTTTTATCATAAAGGGATGTTGAATTTTGTCAAATGCTTTTTCAGCATCTAATGAAACGATCATATGGTTTTTTTCTTTCAGTTTATTTATATGATGGATTACATTGATAGATTTGCGTATGTTAAACCAGCCCTGCATCTCTGGTATGAAGCCTAATTGATCATAATGGATAATTTTTCTAATGTGTTCTTGGATTCGGTTTGCCAGAATTTTGTTGAGGATTTTTGCGTCGATGTTCATGAGTGAGATTGGCCTGTAATTCTCTTTCTTGGTTGGGTCTTTGTGTGGTTTTGGTATCAGAGTTACTGTAGCTTCATAAAAGGAATTTGACAATGACTCTTTTGTTTCTATATTGTGAAATACATTAAGGAGAATAGGTATTAGGTCTTATTGGAAGTTCTGGTAGAATTCCGCATTGAAACCATCTGGTCCTGGACTTTTTTTGGAAGGGAGGTTTTTGATAACAGCTTCTAATTCTTCACGACTAACAGGTCTATTTAGTTTGTTCACCTGGTCCTGGTTTAACTTTGGTATATGGTATTTATCTAAAAAAGCGTCCATTTCTTTTACATTTTCCAGTTTTGTGGCATACAGGCTTTTGTAGTAAGATCTAATGATTCTCTGAATTTCCTCTGTGTCTGTGGTTATGTCCCCCTTTTCATTTCTGATCTTATTAATTTGCAAATTCTCTCTCTGCCGTTTGATTAGTTTGGATAGGGGTTTATCAATCTTGTTGATTTTCCCCAGGAACCAGCTTTTTGATTTATTGATTCTTTCAATTGTTTTCTGTGTCTCTATTTTGTTGATTTCAGCCCTCAGTTTGATTATTTCCAGTCTTCTACCCCTTCTAGATGAGTCTGCTTCTTTTTTTTCTAGAGCTTTCAGGTGGGCTGTTAAGTCTCCAATGTGTGCTTTCTCTGTTTTCTTTAAGTGGGCAGTTAGTGCTATGAACTTTCCTCTCAGGACTGCTTTCATAGTGTCCCATAGGTTTGAGTATGTTGTTTCTTTATTTTCATTGTCTTCAAGGAAGAGTTTAATTTCTTTCTTTATTTCTTCCTTAATCCAGGTATGGTTCAGTAGTTGACTATTCAGTTTCCATGAGTTTGTAGGCTTTCTGGGGGTAGCATTGTTGCTGAATTCTAGCTTTAATCCATGGTGATCTGATAAGATACAGGTGGTTACTAATATTTTTTTGTAACTGTGGATGTTTGGTTTGTTACCGAGTATGTGGTGATTTTTGAGAAGGTTCCATGAGCTGCAGAGAAGAAGGTATATTCTTTCCTATTTTGGTGGAATATTCTATAGATGTCTGTTAAGTCCATTTGATTCATTACCTCCATTAATTCTCTTATTTCTGTTAGGTTTCTGTCTAATTGACCTGTCCATTGGTGAGAGAGGAGTATTAAAGTCTCCTACTATTAATGTGTGCAGTTTGATGGCTGCCTTGAGTTTTAACAATGTTTCTTTTACGTACGTGGGTGCTTTTATATTAGGGGCATAGATATTCAGGATTGAGACTTCATCCTGATGAATTGTTCCTGTTATGAGTAGAAAATGTCCCTCTCCATCTCTTCTGATTGATAAGTTTGAAGTCAACTTTGTTAGAAATTAGTATGGGTACCCCTGCTTGTTTCTTAGGTCCATTTACTTGATAAGCCTTATCCTAACCCTTTACTCTGAGTAGGTGCCTGTCTTTGTGGTTGAGGTGTGTTTCTTGTAAACAGCAGAATGTTGGATCCTGTTTTCGTATCCAATCTCTTAGTCTGTGCCTTTTTATAGGAGAGTTGATTCCATTGACATTAAGTGATATTAATGACCAGTGGTTGTTAACTCCGGTCATTTTTTAAGTTGTAAATTTTGTGTGTTCCCCTTCTTTGTGTTGCGCTGGTGAAGGGTCTCTAGTTGTCTGAGATATTGTGGTCATTGTTGGACTCCTTGGTTAGTGATTTTCCTTCTATTACTTTCTGTAAGGCTGGATTTGTGGCTACGTATTGTTTAAATTTGTTTTTATCCTGGAAAATTTTGTTTTCTCCATTTATAGTGAACGAAAGCTTGGCTGGGTATAGTAGTCTGGGCTTGCATCCATGGTCTCTTAGTTTCATCAGTACATCTATCCAGGACCTTCTGGCTTTCATGGTTTCCATAGAGAAGTCAGGTGTAAGTCTGATAGGTTTACCTTTATAAGTAACTTGGCCTTTTTCCTTTGCTGCTCTTAGTATTCTTTCTTTATTCTATATGCTTTGTGTTTTGATTATTATATGGCGAGAGGATTTTTTTTTTGATCCAGCCTATTCGGTGTTCTGTATGCTTCTTGAACCTTCATAGGTATATCTTTCTTTAGGTTGGGAAAGTTTTCTTCTATAATTTTATTAAATATATTTTCTGGACCGTTGAGCTGCGCTTCTTCTCCTTCTTCTATTCCTATTATTCTTAGGTTTGGTCTTTTTATTGTGTCCCATATTTCCTGAATGTTTTGTGATGAGAATTTGTTGGCCTTGCTGTTTTCTTTGATCAGCGTGTTTATTTTCTCTATGGTATCTTCAGAATCTGAGATTCTTTCTTCTATCTCTTGTATTCTGTTGGTTATGCTTGCTTCTGTAGTCTCTATTCGTTTGCCTAGATTTTCCCTGTCCAGCTGGCCTTCTGTTTGTGTTTTCTTCTTTGCCTCCATTTCAGTTTTTAAGTCTTGAACTGTTTCCATTATCTGTTTGATTGTTTTTCCTTGGTTTCCTAGGGTATCATTCACTGATTTACTCAATTCTTCAAACTTTCTGTTATACTTCTCATCCATTTCTATAAGGGCATTTTTTACATGTTGTTTAAGGGCGTCAATCACTTTCATAAAGTCAATTTTATCTACTTCTTCATGATTAAGGTTTTCATGTCCTCCGGTTGGGAGGTCGCTGGGTTCTGGTGGTTTCATATAGTTTTTCAGATTGTTAGGTGAATTCTTGCATTGGCACCTGCCCATCTCTTTCTCCGAATGCTCCCCTATGGATCTTCTTTTAACGGATCAGGTCTCCTTGCCTACTGATGTACCTTCCCATTGATGGCTCTCTGCAGTGATAGCTCTCCTGGTGCTCTAGTGATGTCTCTCCTTGCTTGTTGCAGGCAGGCCAGTGAAACAAAGGAAGTCTCCTCTGCCTACTTGCCCTGAGGATTTGCCCCCAGCGCCAGACAGACTGAGCTGGATGGTGTTATGTGCCCAAAGAGGAAAGGGGGCAGAAGGAAGAAGGGTTCTGGATGCAAGCTGGGTGGGACAAGAAGAGAGAGGCAGTATGCGGGGTATAGAGCCCCTGCAGGGAGCCCAGGGAGTATAGGGAGGGGGATGAGGAACTTCAGAGTTCCCTGTCCAGGGCTGCTTCCACCACCGCTGGTCACAAACTCACCCCACTGCTGTCTCTCCTGGTGCCGAGATCAGATCTCCGTGCAGGTTGGGTAGTTCGTAAACAAAGCGCCTACCTTGGTTGGTGCAGGCGGGCCAGTGAAACAAATGAGGTCTCGCCTGCCTACTTGCCCTGAGGATTTGCCCCCAGGGCCAGACAGACTGAGCTGGATGGTGTTATGTGCCCAAAGAGGAAAGGGGACAGAATTAAGAAGGTTTCTGGATGCAAGCTGGGTGGGACAAGAAGAGAGAGGCAGTATGGGGGGGTAGAGCCCCTGCAGGGAGCCCGGGGAGTATAGGGTGGGTGATGAGGAACTTCAGAGTTCCCTGTCCAGGGCTGCTTCCGCTGCCGCTGGTCACAAACTCACCCCACTGCTGTCTCTCCTGGTACCGAGATCAGATCTCCGTGCAGGTTGGGTAGTTCGTAAACAAAGCGCCTACCTTGGTTGATGCAGGCGGGCCAGTGAAACAAAGGAAGTCTCGTCTGCCTACTTGCCCTGAGGATTTGCCCCCAGCGCCAGACAGACTCACTGCGAGACATTCTGCAGGGCAAAGTAGAAAATGACTGAACTGTCTTTGTAATTTCCTGCCTCATGGAAATACTATGGGTCTGTGAGCCGAAGATGGATGCCCCAACAGTACAGAAGAACTTTGGGTGACTGTCCAGACAGCGAGATGTCTCTGTTATTTCTAGAGTTTTGGAAGTTGCTTATTTCTTGTTTACTTAGGCAATATTATATCCTTCTGGAGTCTTTGATGAAGTTGAAGAATACATAGATAGTTATAGTTTTCCTTAGTTATAATAAAAGATAAAATAGATATAAATATTGTAACTGTTATTCTTTATTCTTCAACTTCATCAAAGACCCCAGAAGGATATAATACTGCCTAAGTAAACAAAAAATAATCAAATTCCAAACTCTAAAAATGACAGAGACATCTCACTGCCTGGACAGGCACACAAAGTTCCTCTGTACTTTCGTGGCATCCAACATCAGTCTTTAAGCCCATAGTTTCCACCAGACTTTTTCATGTAGCAGGAAATTTTACAGGCAGTCAAGTCATCATCTACTGTGTCCTGCAGAATGTTTCACAGACTCTTCCATGAGTCAGGAACTCTGAAAGACCATCTCATTTTTAGGCAAGTTCAGCAGTTCTCTCTCTGTGGGTTCTCTGTGTCCAGTTTATGCAACAGTCCAGGCAAGAGAAGTTTCTTGCTCTAATGGCTAGCAAACTCCATAAGGAGCCTCTTTGATGCCCATATTCCTTTTGAACTAGATTGCTGCTACAAGGAGCAGACGTGTCTCATTGTCATGAAAAGCCCTAAGTTATTAAAACATTTAAAATGCCATATTCTGTAGTCTTTGAAAGATATGAAGAATGCCAATCTAACTGAAATATATCTCTATATATCTAGGAAATCTACCTAACATGACTACAAGCTTGACTATTATTGATGATTATACACTAGCAACCTATATTTCCTAATTATACATTACATTTTTAAATGAAGTACACAATCACAATACCTTAATCAAGATCAGAAATATATATATATATAACAAAATTGACCTTAAAATCCATACCAATGCAAATTATTCATATCTATATCATATCCCCCTTTAAATATAAAAGAACATTTATAAACAATATTTGGGAATATGGGTGCAGTTTTTTCTCTCCAAACTGCTTCCTGCTGTATGGGGCGCTGTTAATCAGATCTTTCATGGTGTAACCTGTGTTCCAGTTGGAAGTTGAGTGAAGTAATCTTTTGAAGGTATTCACTGCAACCTTACAGGAGGGTGTGGTCTATCATACAATATTGGGATAGAAGCAATCCATAGGGTCTCATCCTCTGTGAAAACAAAAGAAGACCCTCTCCAAAGCATCATAACCTTAGACTCAAATTTGGAAGTCATGATACCTTTAGAAAATACATGTAGTTTGGCAGGTCACATTCTGTATTTAGTTCCTTTGCAGTCAAAAGATTTAAAAAAATACAATATACAGAATCCAAACTCTCTGTGAATTTCCCATTTTTATGTGGCTTATTTTTCTTTATTTCATTTAATCTATAACTATCTGTACTCTGTCTCTTTAAAGACTTTACCTTTTTTATATAAGGCATTAACTTTATTTTCTATATATTTTTTCTTCTCTCTCTCAAGCCTATGTACACTCATCCAACACTGTGACCCATTTAGAGGTATTTTATGTCTGAATCTGTCCTATTGTGAATCTGTAATTCTTTCTTCCTTTATTTTTAATTAAAAATTTCCCCCTCCTCCCATTTCCCTCCCCCTCCCCCTGTCTCCCCTTCCCCTCACTCTCCAATCGAAAGAGCAATCAGGGTTCCTTGCCTGTGGGAAGTCCAAGGTCCTCCCCGTTCCATCCAGGTCTAGGAAGGTGAGCATCCAAACAGACTAGGCTCCCACAAATCCAGCGCATGCAGTAGGATCAAAACCCAGTGCCATTGTCCTTGGCTTCCCAGTCAGCCCTCCTTGTCTGCCACGTTCAGAGAGACCAGTTTGTTCACATGCTCCATCAGTCCCAGTCCAGCTGGCATTGGTGAGCTCCTATTAGATCAACCCCACTCTCAGAGTGGGTGGGTGTACCCCTCGTGGTCCTAACTGCCTTGCTCATGTTCTGCCTCCTTCTGTTCCTCATTTGGAACTTGGGAGCTCAGCCCAGTGCTCCAATGTGGGACTCTGTCTCTAGCTTCATCCATCGCCAGATTAAGGGTCTATGGTGATATGCAGGATATTCATCAGTATGGCTATAGGATAGAGCCATTTCAGGCTCCCTGTCCTCAGCTGGCCAAGGATCTAGCTGGGGACATCTCCAAGGAACCTGGGAACCCCGCTAGAGTCAAGTCTCTTGCCAACACTATAATGGCTCCCTAAATTAAGATATATACTTCCCTGCTCCCATATTCACCCTTCCTCCATCCCATCTGTCCCATTCCCCCAAGCTGTCTGCATCCTCCCCTTCTCACTTTTTTCTCCCCATCTCCCCTTATCCCTCCCCCACTCCCACCCCCAAGTTTCCAATTTTTGCCTGGAAACCTGTCTCCTTCCAATATCCAGGAGGATAACTATATGTTTTTCTTTGGGTTCACCTTTTTATTTAGCTTTTCTAGGATCACGAATTATAGGCTCAATGTCCTTTATTTATGGCTAGAATCCACTTATGAGTACATCTCATATTCATCTTTTTGGGTCTGGGTTACCTCACTCACGATAGTGTTTTCTATTTCCATTCATTTGCATGCAAAAGTCAAGGTGTCATTGTTTTTTTTTTTTTTTTTTTTTTTTTTTTTTTTTTTTTTTTTTTTTTTTTTTTTTTAACCAATGAGTAGTACTCTAATTCGTACATATTTCACACTTTCTTCATCCATTCTTCGATTGAGGGGCATCTAGGCTGTTTCCAGGTTTTGGCTGCTATGAATATAATTGAACAAATGTTTTTGTAGTATGATAGGGCATCTCTTGGGTATATTCTCAAGAGTGGTATTGCTAGATCCTGGGGTAAATTGATCCCAAATTTCCTGAGAAACCACCACACTGATTTCCAAAGTGGTTGCACAAGTTTGCATTCCCACCAGCAATGGATGAATATTCCCCTTACTCTACATCCTCTCCAGCAAAGGCTATCATTGGTGTTTTTGATTTTAGCCATTCTGACAGGTATAAGATGGTATGTCAAAGTTGTTTTGATTGGCATTTCCCTGATTGCTAAGGAGGTTGAGCATGACCTTAAGTGTCTTTTGACCATTTGAACTTCTTCTGTTGAGAATTCTCTGTTCAGTTCAGTGCCCCATTTTTAATTGGGTTAATTAGCATTTTAAAGTCTAGTTTCTTGAGTTCTTTATATATTTTGGAAATCAGACCTTTGTCTGTTGCAGGGATGGTGAAGATCTTCTCCCATTCAGTAGGGTGCCTTTTAGTCTTAATGACAGTGTCCTTTGCTTTACAAAAGCTTCTCAGTTTAAGGAGGTCCCATTTATTCAATGTTGCCCTTACTGTCTGTGCTACTGGGATTATATGTAGAAAGTGGTCTCCTGTGCTCATGTGTTGTTGAGTATTTCCCACTTTCTCTTCTGTCAGGTTCAGTGTGTTCAGATTAATATTGCGGTCTTTAATCCATTTGGATTTGAGTTTTGTGCACGGTGATAGATATGGATATATTTTCATTCTTCTACATGTTGACATCCAGTCATGCCAGCACAATTTGTTGAAGATGCTTTCTTTTTTCCATTGTATACTTTTAGCTCCTTTGTCAAAAATCAGGTGTTCATAGGTTTGTGGGTTAAAATCTGGGTCTTCTATTCAATTCCATTGGTCAACATCTCTATTTTTATGCAAATACCAAGTTGTTTCCATTACTGTAGCTCTGTAATAGAGTTTGAAGTCAGGGATGGAAATGCCTCCTGAAGTACATTTAAGGTATAGGATTCTTTTGGCTATCCTGTTTTTTTTTCCATATAAAGTTAATTATTGTTCTCTTGAGGTCTGTTAAAAATTTTGTTCAGATTTTGATGGGGATTGCATTGAATCTATAGATTGCTTTTGGTAGAATTGCCATTTTTACTATGTTGATCCTCCCAATCCAAGAGCAAGGGAGATCCTTCCATTTTTTGGTATCCTCTTCAATTTCTTTCTTCAAAGACTTAAAGTTCATGTCAAATAGATCTTTCACTTCCTTGGTTAGAGTTACTCCAAGACACTTTATGCTATTTGTGGCTATCATGAAAGGTTATGTTTCTCTGATTTCCCTCTCTGCTTCTTTATCCATTTCATTTAATGTTAGCTGTCAGCTTGCTGTGTATTGCTTTCATTATATTTAGGAATGGACCTTGTATCCTTAGTCTCTCCAAGAACTTTATCATACGGGTTGTTGAATTTTGCCAAATGTTTTTTCAGCATCTAATGAAATGATCATATGTTTTTTCCTTCAGTTTATTTATATGATGGATTACATTGATAGATTTTTGTATGTTGAACCAGCCCTGCCTCTCTGGGATGAAGCCTACTTGTGTAGGGGAGATAAATGTTTAGTGTATTTATTATTTGTTCCTATTGTATATAGTTGTATTTGGTTTGGCTCTATCTTATTTAGACAAAAAGGGGAGATGTAGGGGAGACCCAGCCAATCACCTTACTTGTAGGGCGGGGTCCCCCAAGGATAGTTTTTACTTATAAAGATTGCGGGCGCGCTCCCTGCCGCCCCTTCTGCTTTCCTGTTCTCTGCTGGAACCTCTGGTTCTGTAAGTCTATTTCCCAATTAAAGCTGTATATATTATTACAATTTCTGTCTACATTAATTTATGCTGATAAATACTTGATCATAATGGATAATTTTTCTAATGTGTTCTTGGATTCGGTTTGCCAGTATTTTATTGAGAATTTTTGCATCGATGTTCTTGAGTGAGATTGGTCTATAATTCTCTTTCTTGGTTATGTCTTTGTGTGGTTTTGGTATCAGGGTAACTGTAGCTTCATAAAAGGAGTTTGGCAATGACTCTTCTGTTTCTATTTTGTGAAACACATTAAGGAGTATAGGTATTAGCTCTTCTTGGAAGTTCTGGTAGAATTTTGCATTGAAACTGTCTGGTCCTGGGCTTTTTTTGGTATGGAGTTTTCTGATGACAGCTTCTAATTCCTTGTGACTTACAGGTCTATTTAAATTGTTCACCTGGTCTTGATTTAACTTTGGTATATGGTACTTTTCTGAAATGTGTCCATTTCTTTCATGTTTTCCAATTTTGTGGCATACAGGCTTTTGTAGTAATATCTAATGATTCTCTGAATTTCCTCTGTGTCTGTGGTTATGTCCCCCTTTTCATTTCTGATCTTGTTAATTTGCATGTTCTCTCTCTGCCATTTGATTAGTTTGGATAGGGGTTTGTCAATCTTGTTGATTTTTTCCAGGAACCAGCTTTTTGTTTCATTGATTCTTTGGTTTGTTTTCTCTGTTTCTATTTTGTTGATTTCAGCCATCAGTTTGATTATATCTAGTCTTCTATTCCTCCTGGGTGAGTCTGCTTCTTTTTTTCTAGAGATTTCAGCTGTTCAGTTAAGCCTCTAATGTGTGCTTTCTCTATTTTCTTTATGTGGGCACTTAGTTTTATGAATTTTCCCCTTAGCACTGCCTTCATAGTGTCCCATAGGTTTGGGTATGATGTGGCTTTATTTTCATTGAATTCAAGGAAGACTTTTGTAGTGATGAGGCGAGCAGGCCTGCTTTTCATCCTGCCCGGCCCTCTCATGATGTGGGAGTGTCATATATCAATCTGTTGATTTCATTGGTCAATTAATAAAGAAACCGCATGGTTTGAGAGGTTAGAACATAGGTGGGTAGAGTAAACAGAACAGAATGCTGGGAGGAAGAAGGCAGTGAAGTAAGATGCCTCAGACAGATGCCATGCCCCTCCTCTCCAAAGCAGACACAATGAAGCAAGCCAAAAGGTCAGACATGCTGAATCTTTCCTGGTAAGACTGGTTGAAGAATAAAGAATTACAGTTACAATATTTATATCTATTTTATCTTTTATCATAACTAAGGAAACTATAACTATCTCTTTATTCTTCAACTCAGTCAAAGACTCCAGAATGATATAATATTACCTAAGTAAATGAGAAGTAAGCAACTTACAAAACTCTAGAAATGACAGAGACATCTCACTGCCTGGAAAGTCAACCAAAGTTCTTTTGTACCATTGGGGCATCCATCTTCAGCCTACAGGCCCATAGTTTCCAGCAGAAATTTACATGAAGCAGGAAATTTCAGAGACAGTTCAGTCACTTTCTGCTGTGTCCTGCAGAGTGTCTCACAGACTCTTTCATGAATCAGGAACACTGAAAGATCATCTGACCTTTAGCCAAATTCTAACTTTAGTTCATGATAATTCGATAGTCCACAGGTGGTTACTACAATTTCTTTGTATCTATGGATGTTTGCTTTGTTACCAATTATGTGATCAATTTTTGAGAAGGTTCCATGCTATACTGAGAAGAAGGTATATTCTTTTCTGTTTGGGTGGAATGTTCTACAGATGTCTGTTAAGTCCATTTGGTTCATTATATGTGATAGTTCTCTTATTTCACTGTTAAGTTTCTGTCTGGTTGACCTGTCCATTGGTGAGAAAAAAGTGTTGAAATCTCCTAATATTAGAGTGTTGGGTTTGATGAATGCTTTGAATTCTAGTAATGTTTCTTTTGCATATGTGGGTACTTTTATATTAGGGACATAGATATTCACGCTAGAGACTTCCTCCCGATGAATTGTTCCTGTTATGAGTATAAAGTGTCCTTCTCCATCTCTTCTGTTTGATTTTAGTTTGAAATCAATCTTGTTAGATATTAATATAGCCACACCTGCTTGTTTCTGTCAGGAGCTATTTCAGGCTTCTCCTTTCTCACATCTCACAGGGCCTTGAAGGAAAAATCCTGAGACAGAAAACTTAAAGTTAACCAAAACATTATGTGCTAACCATGGAGACTCAAGCTCTGGAAAGCACCACAGAGTGTCTTCATTGCTTGCTGCTTATCACTAACAGCAAGTGTTCTAGACACCGACCTGCAACTGCCCTGCTTAGCTGCCAAACTGCCCTGCTTATTTGCCTAGCTACCGATCCCCTCCTTCCCTTCCCCCTTCATCCTTCCCCCTTTCCTCAGTTCCCCCTGCCCGAGCTCCTCACTGAGGAGTATTTAAGACATGAAACTTGCTTCAGCAAATGGATGCCTTGACAAAAAGAACATTGCTTGGAGTCCGCCCCCCCCCCCCGTGTCTTTCAGATAGTGCCTCTTCAGACCCTGGAATAACTTAGGACCTGCTGGGCATGTCATATTTCTTTGGTCCATTTGATTGGAAAACCTTTTCCCATCACTTTACTCTGAGGTAGTGTCTGTCTTTGAGTTTGAGGTGTGTTTCTTGTAAACAGCAGAATGTTGGATCCTGATTTTGTATCCATTCTCTTAACCTGTGCCTTTTTATAGGTGAATTGAGTCCATTGATACTAAGTTATATTAATGACCAGTGGTTGGTAACTTTGGTTATTTATTTATTTATTTTGGTGGTAGAGTTTATGTGTTTCCCTTCTTTGGGTTGTGCTGGTGGAGGGATGTCAGATGCTTGTGTTATTATGGGTGTTGTGGACTTCCTTGGTTTGTGATTTTCCTTCTAGTATTTTCTATAAGGCTGGGTTTGTGGCAACGTATTGTTTAAAGCTGTTTTTGTTCTGCAATATTTTGTTTTCTCCATTGATGATGAATGCAAGCTTTGCTGGGTATAGTAGTCTGGCTTTGCATCCA
This sequence comes from Chionomys nivalis, assembly GCF_950005125.1. NCBI lineage: Eukaryota > Metazoa > Chordata > Mammalia > Rodentia > Cricetidae > Chionomys > Chionomys nivalis. The sequence goes on along the minus strand of NC_080112.1, from coordinate 7,251,936 downwards.
TGTTCTCTTAGTGTCTGCAATACGTCTATCCAAGACCTTCTGTCTTTCATGGTCTCCATTGGGAAGTCAGGTGTAATTCTGATAGGTTTCCCTTTATATGTTACTTGACCTTTTTCCTATGCAGCTCTTAATATCTGTTCTTCATTCAGTATGTTTTGTGTTTTGATTGCTATATGGTGCGGGGATGCTTTCTTTTGATCTAGTCTATTTGGTGTTCTGTGTGTTTCTTGTACCTTCATAGGAATATCATTCTTTAGGTTTGGAAAGTTTTCTTCTATAATTTTGTTGAATATATTTTCTGAGCTTTTGAACTATAATTATTCTCCTTCTACCCCTATTATTCTTTGGTTTGGTCTTTTTATGGTGTCCCAGATTTCCTGGATGTTTTGTGTTAAGAATTTGTTGGATTTGTTTTGTTCTTTAATCCATGAGTTTATTTCCTCTATAGTCTCTTCAGTGTCTGAGATTCTTTCTTCTATCTCTTGTATTCTGTTGGTAATACTTGTCTCTGTAGTTTCTGTTTGTTTACGCAGAATTTCCATATCCATCCTTCCCTCAGATTGTGTTTTCTTCATTACTTCCATTTCATTTTTCAAGTCTTGAATTGTTTCCCTTACCTTTTTGATTGCTTTTTCTTGTTTTTCTTAGATATCTTTGAGAGATTTATTCATTTCCTCTACCTTTTTGTTTGTCATCTCCATTTCTTTTTGGCAGTTTTTCACCTCCTGTTTAAGGTCCTCTATTATTTTCATAAAGTTCTCTTTAAAGTCGATTTCTTCTGGAGTAGGGTGTTCAATTCTTCTTGTTTCGGGATTTGTGGATTCTGGTGATGTCATGTTCCCTTTCAGGTTGTGGGAGGAATTCTTGCATTGGTGCCGCCCATCTCTTCCTTCAAATGGAGCCAGGAGAGTCTTAGTGTCTTGGTCCTGTGTTTGCTGTGACTGACTCTCTGGGTGGATCTCCTCAGTGCAGGAACAGGAACTGTTCCTCTCTGTATCGAACTCCTCAGCATGGAAACAGGAAGGCCTGGTAGTCCCCTCTGGGTGGATAGCCTGAGTGCAGGAGCAGGTCACTGTTCCTGAGCCAAGGACCCGTCCAGATAAAACTCCTCAGCACTGAAACATGGATGCCTGGTAACCCAAGGACACCGTGGACAAAAAGGCAAATGTGGGGGCAGGGCAGAGTCAAGTAGAACACAGAAGACCCTGCAGCACAAGCTGAAGGTGTCCTGCACTCCCTTGTGAGGACCTTCACCAGGTAGACACTCATACCTCTGGGTGGATAGCCTTAGTGCAGGAGCAGGAAACTGTTCCTGAGCTAAGGACCTTGCAGACAATAGGACAGGCTTGGGGGAGGCAGGGTCATGCGTAACAAGGAAACCCCTGCAGCAGGAGCTGGGGGAGGGGGAGCTGTGCTCTCTTCCAGGACAGGCTGCCCTGGGATAGCACACACTCACCTATCTGGATGGAACTCCTCAGCCCTGAAACAGGGATGCCTGGTAGCCCAAGGACACCGTGGACAAAAGGGTGAATGTGGGGACAGGGCAGGGTCAAGTAGAACACAGAAGACCCTGCAGCACAGGCTGAACGTGCCTTGCACTCCCTTGTAGGGACCTTCAGGCCTGCCTGACAAGCAGACACTTACCCCTCTGGGTAGATAGCCTTAGTGCAGGAGCAGAAAGCTGTTCCTGGGCCAAGGACCTTGCAGACAATAGGTCAGGCTTCGGGGAGGCAGTGTCGTGTGTAACAAAGAAACCTTGCAGCAGGAGCTGGGGGAGAGGCGGCTGTGCTCTCTTCAGGGATAGGATGCCCCGGCACTCACCCATCTGGATGGAACTCCTCAGCACTGACTGAATCTGTAATTCTTTACTGTCCAGGAGCACTTCTTAAAATGCTAAGCACTTCTTAAAAACTTAACTTGCGCCATGTAAGTAAGGGTAATACGGTACGGTACTGCCTGTTTCCTGCCCAGTCTAAACCTTAAGTGTGCTGTTATTATGATAATTGCGACAGTTGCTGCCTGAGACCATGAGCTTCTCTGTTCATGCCTCTGAGCCATGTGCACAGCACAGCTAATGTGTCAGAGCTGCTTGTGCCTCTGAGCCACAGCACATAATGACACCCTTATAGGCACACAGTGAGTCTAGTTGCCATCAAACAAATCATAGCACTCCATTCAAATGCTCTGTCTCCTGCAGGAGCCAGCCAGCCAGAGATTGCGATGGTGGCACAGCCCAGAAAGTGGTAATTCAAAAGCACCACTTTCTAGTAGACCTGATCCTGCCGTCTACCCAAGCAGGAAGAGTTGAGCCATGGGCATGGTCTCTGCTACTTTGTTCCTGACCCCGAGTGGGCACACAAATGTCTGGACTCAGAAATGATCCATAGCCGGAGTTCGCACCAGTGGCAGGGCCCAGGAAGTCGCGTTTTAAAATGGTGCGGCTTCTTTTCTGTTGCTTTTGCTGAATCATGAAATCTCTCTACAGCACGCCCTAGCAAACAGCAAAAAGCTGTGTTAAACTCTGTTTTTTCTGTGTTTAAAATTAAGCTTTCTCAGGTTTTATGTGGAGTTCATTACCACATTGGAGCGCCAATTGTAGAAGAAACAGCGGGCTGCGTTATGCCACCCAGCTAGCTTTACATCCAAAATAACTAAATGGAAACTGTATTCATTTAAACACTGCCCGGCCCATTATATCTAGCCTTTTCTTGGCTAACACTCATATCTTGCTTTAACCCATATCTAGTAATCTGTGTATCACCACGGGATCGTGGCTTACTGGGAAGATTCTAACCCACATCCATTTTGGGCCGGAGCTTCATGACAGTTGCCTGACTCTGCTTCTTTCTCCCAGCATGCTGTTCTGTCTACTCTGCCTATCTAAGCTGTTGCCCTATCAAAAGCCAAAACAGTTTCTTTATTAACCAATAAAAGTAACACATAGACAGATGAGCCTCCTACATCAATTTGTATCAATGCACTAGACATGCTTATGTGACTAGACATGCTCACAGGTAGGTAATTTTCCTGATATGTTCAAAATCACAAAACACTGGATTCAATATCCAATACTGCAAAGAATTAAAAGGATGTTTTACTGTACTAAAACACTGCTGATTTTCTACTTTTATATTTTGATGTTGAGTTTAGGTGGTGCCTTTTTAACAGAAAATCTTAGCAAAATTTTTTGTTTATGAAAAGATATGACTTTTTGTGCAATCCCCATTGCCTGCAAAGTATACAGTGATGTAATTTCCTCCTTATTCCTGTACCATTATCCCCCAGGACATGTGTCTGGCAAATAACATACTTCAGTGATTTTTAACTGTTATGGTTAATAGAATGAATTAACTTCTGATAAAGTACACTACTAAAAAAATTAGTAGGCATTATTTTTCATGAGATTTTAAAAACAGAAGCCAGGGAATGGTATATTTGAATTGCATGTAAATAACATTTAAAAGATTGATTAGAACTATTTTGTAGTTTTTTTTGTGAATAAGTTCAGTATTTTGTTTTAGTGGTAGGCTAAGCAGATCTGTTAGAGATTCATGGTCAAGGAAATAATTTGATCAAAGCAACTGCTTTAAGAAAATGACTCTTAAAATGAGTATAAAGGTAGTTATGGAAGTGAGGCACTGGGGGTGCAGTAGAGACTTAGTAGAAAGGTGACCAGTAGCGAAGAAACTCTTGTCATCTGGCTTTCAATGACCCTTCAATACTGCTGAGCACTACCTTCTAAAATGTAAATAATTTTGAGACAAAATTTTCTTAAAATTTTATAGTCTCTGCCTTCTGATGGAGGAAGGTCATTGGTTAAATAATAAAGAAACTGCTTGGCCCTCATAGGTTAGAACATAGGTGGGTGGAGTAAACAGAACAGAATGCTAGGAGGAAGAGGAAGTGAGCTCAGATGCCATTTCCTCTCCTCTCTGGGGCAGACGCCATGCCGCTGTGCTCCAGGGCAGACACAATGAAGCTCTGACCCAGGATGGACGTAGGCTAGAATCTTCCCAGTAAGCGTACCTTGGGGTGCTACACACATTATTAGAAATGGGCTAGTCCAGTTATGAGAGTTAGCCGAGAAGAGGCTAGATATAATGGGCCAAGCAGTGTTTAAAAGAATACAGTTTGTGTGCTGTTATTTCAGGGCATAAGCTAGCCAGGCAATCAGGAGCTGGGGTGGCAGGAACGCAGCCCGAAGCTCCCACTACAGAAGCCCTCCTACAGAGAGGTTCTCTCCAAATAATGCATCCCTTTGATGAATCCAATTTATCATCCTGAACATCAGTGATTGCACTGGGTTGTAACACAATGTGATCTCATGGGTATGGTAGTAGAAAGCTTTTCGCCCAATCCTAAGCACACCAGAACTCCTGTCAATTTTAAGTTTTGTGTCTCCAATTGATAACATTTCTGGCTCCCCCTTGGCAACTCCTCTCTTCATTTTAACTGGCTGATTCTAATTTGTAATGGGCTGGAAAACTAGATATAATTGTGTGTAATGTGAGAGTAAATGGAGTATGAGCAAAGCACACTTCTATGAATAAAGTCTTTAAGTTTTGTGGATATAGACTCTTCAACATTTATTTGGGCTGCTTGCAATCTTCCAATGGACCTCGTGTTTTATGACTTCATTTCAGGTAAATGAGATTTCTAGGTAAAAGAAAAATCACATGTTTTCTGTGGTCTTACATGTCTTTTCATTCTAAATTAGAATACTTTGAAGATTTTATAGACCCCATAATTCCAAATAAATTTATTTCAAGAAAATGGAGATTTCATTCTATTTATTTATTTATTAAAAATTTCTGCCTCCTCCCTGCCACCGCCTCCCATTTCCCTCCCCCTCCCCTAATCAAGTCCCCCTCCCTCATCAGCCCAAAGAGCAGTCAGGGTTCCCTGCCCTGTGGGAAGTCCAAGGACCTCCCACTTCCTTCCAGGTCTAGTAAGGTGAGCATCCAAACTGCCTAGGCTCCCACATAGCCAGTACATGCAGTAGGATCAAAACCCAGTGCCATTGTTCTTGACTTCTCAGCAGTCCTCATTGTCCGCTATGTTCAGCGAGTCTGGTTTTATCCCATGCTTTTTCAGACCCAGTCCAGCTTGCCTTGGTGAGTTCCCGATAGAACATCCCCATTGTCTCTGTGTGTGGGTTCACCCCTCGCGGTCCTGAGTTCCTTGCTCATGCTCTCTCTCCTTCTGCTCCTGATTGGTATAACCCCAGCAGCACAGACATTAAGGGCAACATTGAATAAATGGGACCTCCCTAAACTGAGAAGCTTCTATAAAGCAAAGGACACTGTCACTAAGACAAAAAGGCAACCCACTGACTGGGAGAAAATCTTCACCAGCCCCACAACTGACAAAGGTCTGATCTCCAAAATATATAAAGAACTCAAGAAACTAGACTGTAAAATGCTACAACCCAATTATAAAATGGAGATTTCATTCTTAAAGATAAGTTGCCTATACTCAGATCACATCATCTCTTCTAAACTGGTAGTCACTGAAATTATACTCTGGACCACCAGTCATTTTTTTCTTCTTTCTGGAAAGTCACTCACTTTAAAAGATGCAGAAAGTTTATAAAGGTTGAGATCATAGTATTTTTGAAAGTATTAAGATAGACCGTGAGAAGTGCTAGAAAGGTAGGGGAGAATCACATTTGGTAACAGATTGAGTTTCTAAACAGCCTGTTTCTTTTGAAAGGGAGCCAAGCCCCACAAAAAGTCTTCAGGAAACTGCATATGGGTCCTGTGGAGTTTATTAACTTGTTTTTCAACAAAGTGTAAATGCTGAAGATCCAAGTACAATTGGGGTATGGGAAAGAGAGGACACAAAGTTAAAATATTTATCACCACATTGACATTGTGAACCACTTAGAGAATGTTGATTCATATTTGTGGGTGTGTTTGTATATGATATTACAGAACAAATTACTTATGAAGTCATTAAATTTTATCCTTAAAAGAAAAAGCCAGAAAACAAGACCACAATGACAAAACGTTCTAGTTAGAGCCCAGATGGCTGCAAAAAATAAATAGCCATTTTCTTGATGGAAGCACAGGCAACTTGGCTGTGTGAAACTGCAATTCCAACAGAGAACCTTGAAACAGATGTTGATATTGTTTGTGCATCAAAACTTTCTCAAATAGCAAAATGTTCAGGTAGCACAACAGTGAAAAGCTGATACCTTCAGATTCTTATATCAGTTGCAGAGACAGACTGTGCTCTCCCAAAAGGAGTTTGTGTCTGGATACCTAAAGCAAACACATTGGCACAAAGATGGAAAAGATGGAATTCCCTTATGGTTCAGTTCTAGGCACTAGCATTTTCCAGACCTCTTTATAACTTGTCTTCATTTTGGCTCCCCCTTTCCATGTCATTATGTAGCTCTGCCTATTTGAAGTCATGTCAGGGAATATGCCATCTGCTTTTCCTCTGGGAAGGATGAAAGCAATGTAGAGTGAATCTTTTAGACTCTGGAGGAGAGGTAATGTTCAGAACTCTGCTATATGAGTGAGAAAATGCTTCAGAGGCAGATGGAGTAGCATAGGCACAGAAAGGAATTGGACAAATGAATGCAATAAGATGAATATGTATCTTTCAAAGAGTCATGAATGCAAATTTGAAAAGCTAAGGAGATAGATTCTGAGGTGATTAGTTTGAGAGGGGAGTGGTATTAAAGCCTTTTTGAAAGAGGAGCTATAATATCATTGTTACAATTTCTGGCATGTGAGGGCACATGTAAAAGATTCTCTGTGGACCAGAAGACACTAATATGCTAGTTGTGTTGCTTTGAGATTTGTTGTCGTCTAGAATTGTGAGAAACAAATTTCTGTTGTATTTCAGTTTAAGACATTTTGATCTAGAAGGCCATGTAGAATAAGGCAAATTGAAATAAAGTTATTTGAAAATTAAAATGATCTTAAAATATAGTAATTTACCCCAAATGGATAGACACAATATTCTGTCAAAAAAATTAATAGAGTTGCAGATCAAACACATAACATGTGACTTATAGAAATGACAAACAGAGCCGGGCGGTGGTGGCGCATGCCTTTAATCCTAGCACTCGGGAGGCAGAGGCAGGCGGATCTCTGGGAGTTCGAGGCCAGCCTGGTCTACAAGAGCTAGTTCCAGGACAGGAACCAAAAGCTATGGAGAAACCCTGTCTCGAAAAATCCAAAAAATAAAATAAAATAAATAAAATAAAAAAATCGAAATGACAAACACAGTATCTATGATAACAGCTGTTTTAACGTTGATTCAAATTACATGTAACAGACAGAGGAATTGTAAGGGTTGCTTAGCAGTTAAGAGTATGTGCTTTTCCTTGCGGGGGACTCAAGCTCAATTCCCAGCACCCATGTTGGATAGCTTAAAACAATCTGAAATTTAAGCTTCAGTGCCTCCTTCTGGTTTCTGTAGATGCTATCACTCACATGCACATGCCTAATATGGGAGCTCCTTCTGCTCCTTCAGCCAATAGCCTTTAAGATACCAGCCCATATGGGCATGGTCCTTTTTGCTTTAAAAAGCAGAAGTAGCCCTGCTCTCATTCTCTTGCTTCCAGCTCCAGCTTCTGACTGCTAGGCTCTGTTCTTGGTAGCACCAAGGGCTCTGGTCTAAGAGAGTGATCAGTAAGTTTTCTCCCCTTAAATAAGTAACCCTTTTATTAATCAATTAATCATAATTCTGAACTGGTGTGGGATTGTTTTATGACTTACACCTTCATCTGGTGCCCACCCTTTGGTTATATAACCCCCCGAATTGGCTGCCTGCCACCAGCTCAGACTGTGCCTGGCTTGGCATGAGCCCTCCCTCAGTTGGCTGTGGTGTGTGTGTGGATCGAGCAGCTCAATATAGAATCTCACACAGCGGCTTTACTTGCTACAGATCAGCTGCAGTTCTTTATATTTTCTCTTTACACACCTCAGATTGGCTTCATGCCCCCATGCATTCTACCGTTTGCCTCCTGCCAGGGTGCACCACAGAAATCTGGGTGAGACACAGGCTTCCTTGGTCTGAGCCAGCTGATCTGAGGCTTTCTAATGAATAGTTTGCATTTACCTATTCCACTGCTCTAAATACATCCACAGAGCACATAGTCCATGATTTTTCTTTCAGCATTTCACTCTCAAGTCAGATTTAAGACTGGCTACCTGAACTCACATACACCACTATGCTCCACTGGATTAGTTTTATAGGTGGCCTGCAACACCTTAATCCATCTAATTAAACCACAGGTAAGATTTAATGTCCTAAATATAGATCATAAGTTGCTAATTTAAAAGAACAATATGTTAGACAACCTAATGATCCAAAGTTTAAATAGCCTCTTTATCTATAGCATGTGTGAGGTTTTACAAGACTTACATGATGTCCCTTCTAGAACATTAATCTTAATTCTGGGAATTAGTTTTGTCCTCAATATTTTTTTCTTATAAAATAGTTTGACAATAAGGCTAAGAAATGGTGCAGTCTTTACAGACTGAAACCATGTTTCTCAAGAAAGAGTTTGGAAATCTGAAGAAGTAAACAACTTCATTTAATAACAGATTAAGCACTCTGGAGAAGGAAACAGATGATTTGGCACATAAAACCCAATCAATGACAATGGGTGTTGAAACATTATTTGAAAGAATTCACACTATTGAATGTATTGATCAGACTCTGTCAAAGGGGTATGACAGAATGACTGATAGAATGACTCTACAGGAAGGTAAAACTATGCCATAAAGATTATGTCCAAGGATGAGACATTATCTCTACTGGACAGACTTCATATTTTGGAATCATCAATGAGGGCGTTAGAGCAGAACATTGGACAGGAAATCCAGACATTACAATAGGCAATGATAAACAGATTTGAAAAAATTGAGGAAATTTTCGAATTTGATGACCAGGAACAAAAGTTACAAAGGTAAAATTTAACCTTGTTGGTACATAAAAATCTCTAGGATACCTTCCCCAGAGTTCTGCCTGCCTTTTCAATAATAACAGCAGAAAAAGTATCTGGCACCAAGTACCCTAAGGTTGTCAAAGAATATACATGGTAACCCATACCTATGACTGATCTAAAGGAAATTAAACAGGCAATTGTGGCTTACAGACTACACTTGTCTTTTGTTAGGGAGAAGGTCAAAACCTGAGGATTTAGTAACAAAGCAATGCTTCAAGATTGGGCTCAGTTAATCTCAGCAGTCCTAGAAAGTGGACAGCAATTACTTTGAAGTTGCTTTTTTAATGAGGAGGCAAGTATTTTAGAGGAACAAGAAAAAGCAAATGGACTTGAGATTTCCCTAGATCAAATTCTAGGTAAAGGACCTTACTCTGATCCTAAGGATCAATCTCTTTATGATGTCCACACCTTGTCCCTATGTAGCACAGCAGATTTAAAGGCTTGGGACAGGATTCAGAACTCAGGAAAAAGAATTGAATCATGTCTTAGTGTTAAACAGAGTCAGAGAGAACCTTTTAGTGACATTTTGCAAAGACTAACTAGGGCTGTACAAATTGGGGTAACTGACCCAGTAGCTATATGTATAATAATTGAATCTTTGGATTATGAGAATGCCAACATTGAGTGCAAATGGATCCTTAGGCCTTTAAAGATCAAATCAGTACCCATGGATGAATGGGTCTTGCATACAATGAACGTCAAGACACTTGATTATGGTATTGAAGTGTGGGTAGGAAAAACAATTTCCAATGGTAAAAGAGTACATCAAAATACCAAATGTTTTAATTGTGATAGAATGGGACATATGACAAGGGATTGTAGACAACAGATTCCTAGGAATAATACCTCCTCTGGGATTGACAGAAATAGGAGGACTCAGCCTTCAGGTATATTTAGGAGGTGTGGCAATGCCAACATTGGAGAAATGAATATAGGTTAACAAAAGATAGACAAGGCAACCCAATATCACTGGGAAATTCCACGGAGGGCCTCTTGTGAATGTGGTTCAGTCATTCCCAGTTACAGTGGAGAATGTTTCTTACCACGAAATTTAAAAATTCCAGTGCCTGCTGTAAAAAGCAATACTGGTTTGAATGATGGGTTAAATGTGAAGGATGATTCAAAAACTCCAGTATGACAGAGGAAAATGTGTTTTGGCAGACTTCCATAAACGATCAAAGACCAAGGCTAAGAGTTTGTATAAATGGCATTTTTATTGGAGGCTTATAAGACATGGGTGTGGATGTAAGTATCTCCTGAATCTTGGCATCTTAATAGGCCTCTTCAAGAGGTAGATGTTCACTAACTGGGAATTGGTACCCTATCTCAGGTAAAATAAAGCATGAGATATGTTGAATGCATAGGGCCAGAAGGGAAAATAGGGAGACTAAGGCCATATATTGCCAATATTGCACTGAATTTGTGGGGTTGTGAACTATTGCTGCAATGGAATACCCAGATTAACATTCCTGCAACCCCCAAAACTTATGTTACTGAGGAAAATATTAGAAGATATTATAGATGAGGGATACCAGCTCTTTGGGATGTACAAGAACACAAAGAAATTGATAAACATTCAGAGTTACCAACAGCCCTACCTTTAAAATGGTTAACTGAGAAACCAATATATGTTAAGAAGTGGCCTCTAGTTGAGGAAAAGTTGCCGGCTTGGGAATAGTTGGTACAAGAGCAACTAGATGCTCGACATATAGAAGAATCTACCAGCCCTTGCAATTCTCCTGTATTTGTTGTCAAAAAGAAATCTGAAAAATGGAGAATGGTGACAGATATAAGGGCTATCAACAAGGTTATTCAACCTATGGGTCCTCTACAGCCTGGAATTTCTCTGCCTTCTCTGGAATGGCCTCCCATATTTATTGATTTAAAGGATTGTTTCTTCACTATACCTTTACAAGAAAAGGATATAGAAAATTTTGCCTTCACAGTGAATACTTATAATAATTCTAAGCCTACTAGAAGATATTAATGGACTGTCCTCCCACAGGGATTTCTCAATAGCTCCACCCTGTGCCAATACTTTGTCAGCCAGTCATTGGAAATAATTTGTAAGCAATTCCTAAGTCTATAATCTTCCATTACATGGATGGAATTTTGTTATCTGATTCAAATATAGATACTTTAGAAAGGATGTTTGAAGAAATAAGAAAGTCTTGCCTAAATGGATATTACAAATTGCTTCTGAAAAGATTCAAAGAGGAGATTCTGTTAATTATGTAGGTTACAGAATAGGTTTACAGAAAATTATAACACAAAAGGAACAAATTCGGAGAGACTAGTTGCAAACTCTTAATGACTTTCAAAGGTTATTAGGAGACATTTCTAGTATACAACTAGCTGTTGGGATAACACTTGATCTAATAATTCATTTAAACAAAAGCTTGGATGGTGATAAAGACTTGAATAGTCCCAGAGAATTAACAGCTGAAGTGAAAAAGGAATTGACGATTGTTGAGGAGAAATTATAGGAACACATGGATAGGGAGAATCCAAATCTTAATTGTATTCTACCCCCTCCATCCAGGCTTAGGAAGGTATGCATCCAAATAGAATAGGATCCCAAAAAGCTAATTCATGCAGTAGAGACAAATCCCAGTGCCATTAACATTGGCGGCTCAGTCAGCCCCAATTATCAGCCACATTCAGAGAGTCCAGTTTGATCACATGCCTGTTAAGTCCCAGTCCAGTTTGCTTTGGTGAGCTCCCATTAGATCAGGCACACTGTTTCAGTGGGTGGACAAACCCCTCACCATCCTGACTTCCATGCTCATATTCTCCCTCCTTTTGCTCTTCAACTAGATCTTGGGAGCTCAGTCCAGTGCTCTGATGTGCGTCTCTGTCTCTATCTCCATCTGCCACCACACAAAGGTTCTATGGTGGTATTCAAGATAGTCATCATTCTGACTATGGAACAAGGCCAGTTCAGGTGCCCTCTTTTCTACTGCCCAAGGACCTACTGGGGACATCCCCATGGACACCTGGAAACCCCTCTAGAGCCAAGCCTCTTTGTAACAGGAAAAATTCATCAAGATGAATTCTCAATCTTGAATATCTATGCCCCTAATATAAAAGCACCCACATATGTAAAGGAAATATTACTAGAACTCAAATCACACATCAAACTCCACACACTAATAGTAGGAGATTTCAGCACTCTCCTCTCACCAATTGATAGGTCAACCAGACAGAAATTTAAGAGAGAAATAAGAGAACTAACAGATGTAATGAATCAAATGGACTTAACAGACATCTATAGAACATTCTACCCAAACAGGAAAGAATATATGTTCTTCTCAGCATCTCCTGGAACCTTCTCAAAAATTGATTACATACTCAGAAACAAAGCAAGCACCCACAGATACGAAATAATTTTAGTAACCGCCTGTGTCTTATTAGATCACTATGGAATAAAGTTAGAATTTAACAATAATTCTACCCCCAGAAAGCCTACAATCTCATGGAAACTCAACAGCCAACAACTAAACCACCCCTGGGTCAAGGAAGAAATAAAGAAATTAAAGTCTACCTTGAATTTTCTTAATGCGAATGAGAAAGGAACAAAAGCAGCAGAGAGGCATTGGATAATGAAAAAACTTCTGAATTGAATCAAACTGTTTATTTCAAGGATGTGTTGACCTCCCAATGGAAACCAGGAGATGTAGTACATTGGGGAAGGGGTTTTGCTATTGTTTATTCAGGAGACAAAAAATTATAGATACCACCAAAATTAATAAAGATTTGCTTTGGAAAGGAGAAACCTGTTGAAAAAGCAAAATGATCCCTCATCTACAATGGTGACAATCATACAGGTGGTAAGTAATGCTCATAAGGGTTAGGGCAGGGTTCTGCTCTTATCTTTTCTGGAAAATACACATCATCAAAATTTCAAGAGACCCTGGATGTTTGAATGCTGACAGAAGAAAAAAATAACTATCCACTAAGGAGCATCTAGAAAACAAAATATGGTTTGTGAATTCAGGTACTCTTTACACACAACCAGTTTACAACTGGTTTTGGAGTTGGACAATGGCTTTGTACTTCTCTGAATCCAAGCTTGTTGTTAAAATGAACATTCAGAGTTTCTGTCTCATTTCAGGAGCCATCTTGTGTGGGACAGAATAAAGACTTTAGGAAAAATTTTACTTTCTTCATGCCTTTTTTGTCTACATCATATTCTTCACTAAATGCATGTATATATAAATGATGTTTAAGTTTTTCATGATGAACATAGATTTTTCTATAGATCCATTTCCTGGAGTAATCTTTGAAGTTTCCAGGAAGAAGATGGGGCCCCACAGCAACAACTCCACCTAGTTGAGATGACATAATGATGCAGACAGTGCTACGATAAGACTGCTTGTTTTGGGTACCAGCTGCTGAAATGGTGCTCCTTTTCATATTCTGGCCCGAACTTAAAGTGAGAACTTTGAAAAACAAAACAAAAAAGAAAAATCATATTGATTGCTCAGAAATTGTTTGCAGCTATATTAGACAATAATTTTGGAACTTAACCACCACTTAAGTTTTGCAGGATCCTATTAAGAGAACATTGCCCTCATGACAGCAGGAAGCAATTCTAGAAGACGGTGCCCCCTATCCCCCCCAAAAATGTTTGTCCATATGGTTGGGAACATTGTTTTGGGACTATTGATTATTACTTGTACTAGATAGTGGGTTGGGGTGAAAAGTATGTTTGTAAAAAAAAAAAAGGACGGTAGTAATAGCAGGTAATAGAGTGAATACTTGTTAGCTATTTTAAATGGATAATTTATATTGGTATAGTTTTTGTATATTGATACAATTTCAAATTATATCTGTTACTTTTGTTTACATTTGTAAACATATGCAAAGTTATTTTTTCAGATTGTATATATGCAGGTTTCCACCTCAGTTTAGGATATTTTTTATAATGATACAACTATTAGGATATATTTCCATATTACAATATATATTACTCCTACCTCTGATCAAAATACTTATAGATTGTATACATTTTGTCCTAATTTGTTGCACATTTATTTACAGATTATTTAATATTCTGACATGAAGTTTTAGTGTTTAAGTTATTCAGGTATTAATTATTATAGGTCAATAGTTGTTCATGTTTGTTGTACATACAATGAGATCAATTAGGTTCTTTAGATATATAGAGATTGTATTCTGTCTAGATAGGGAATCTTCAACCACTTCAAGGATCTGTAGAACATGCCATTTAAATAACTTAGGGTTTTGTTGACATGAGACATGACTGCTTCTGACAGCACAAATCTATTCCCAAGAGAATGTTGAAGCTTGTTTTCTTCTTGGCAAAACTTGCCAACAGGATAAGATGGTTTTGAAAAATTTCCTGCCTCTGAAAATGGTTTATCAATTATTCTAGGCTACAGCCGAGGTTGGTTGCTTCAACATTGCAAAATGAAATTTGGGTGACTGCTCAGGTAGCTAATTGACTCTGTCATATATTGCCTCCTTTGGAGCTACTTGATTTTATTTCCTGCATGCTCAAGTAAAATTATCTCCCTTCTTAGGCCTTTGATAGGATTGAAGATTAGACAGTCTTAGTTACTGTCCTCTTATGATCTAGCCAAGCCATTTCCAACACAAGACTTAGATTCTTTAGAATTGAATGTTTATTAAAACATTTAGCATAAGTTCATTGCTTAATATTGTTTATGCTGATTGTAATTCTAATCTTATACTTGATATCCATCCCTAGTGTATATTTTTTGCATTGGGTTTGGAACTCTCTTACTTAAACAAAAGGGGGAGGTGCTGCAGGAGCTCCTTCCACCCCTTCAGCCAATAGCCTTTAAGATACCAGCCCAATTGAGTGTGGTCTCTTTTGCTTTAAAAAGCAGTGGTAGCCCTGCTCTTGCTTTCTGGCTTCCAGCTCCTGATTCTGACTGCTAGACTCTGTTCCTGGTCATGCTGAGGGCTATTGTCTACGACAGTGATCTGTAAGTTTTTCCCCTTAAATAAATAACCCTTTTATTAATCATAATTCCAAACTGGTGTGGGATTCTTTTGTGACTTATGCCTTTACATACCCACACACAGGCATATATATGTAAGGACATGAAAAATTTTAAAAAGCTTTGCTTGGTTAAATTACATGCTTTCAGCTCTTTGCAGCATTATAGGAATTAGCTGGAAAAAACAACTGTTCCTGACAGGTCGCCACCTAGCTTTGTGGTTTAGACAGGATCAGAAATAACTACTTGGGGGGAGGGTCGGGGACATGCACAGAAACAGAAGTAAGCACTTATAGGGGGAAGAGGGTATGCAGAAGGAGTCAATACCCTGTATTCAGCAAAATCAACCACCTTGACCCTAAGTAAACCTGGCTTGCTGTTTTTGCCTAGATATGTCAACCCCAAATGAGGAGTGGGAGCTCTCCCTACTATGCCTTTTCATATGTAGTAGACAGCTCACAGCTGGCAAGGGAAATAAATCTTGCTTTTGCATTCTAAACTTGCCTGGATTCCAGTGGTCTCTCTGTGGATCTCAATTTGGGCACAAGAGTATATACACATAATTAAAAATAAAATGAAACCTCATAAAAAGCCAAATAACAGAAAAATGTCTGTACTTGAAGCCATAGTAGAAGAAATCATTTCTAACAAAAACCCAAACAACCAAAACCAAAACCTAAAAAAAAAAAAAGAAAACAGCCTATCAAGATGCATGGCAGTTACTCACATTGAAGATATGAGAATTTTTTTAAAGCATAATTTCTTTATTGATTATTTTGGGAATTTCATATCATACACCCTAATTCTTTTTACCTTCCAGTCCCCCATATCCTCTTCTAGTTCCTGTAGCTCCCCACAAAAGAAAATTTTAAAAAATCAAATCAAATAGACTAGGCTCCCACAAAGCCAGTACATGCAGTAGGATCAAAACCCAGTGCCATTGTCCTTAGTTCACAGTCAGCCCTCATTGTCTGCCACGTTCAGAGAGTCTGGATTGATCCCATGCTTTTTCAGTCCCAGTCTAGCTGGCCTTGGTGAGCTCCCATTAGATCAGCCCCATTATCTCAGTGGGGGCCTAGACTGTTTGGATGCATACCTTCCTAGACCTGTATGGAGGGGGGAGGACCTTGGACTTCCCACTGGGCAGGGAACCCTGACTGCTCTTTGGACTGGAGAGGGAGGGGAAGTGGAGTGGGGGAAGGGGGAGGAAAATGGGAGGTGGGGAGGAGGCAGAAATTTTTAGTAAAAAATAAATAAATAAAATCAAAACAAAAAAAGCAAGCAAACAAAAAAACAAAAACAAGAATGAAAACCACCCCTCAAAATAACAAAATTTTTTTTTCTTGTTTATCCATCTTTCATGCTTCCCCAACACCTTTTTATCATCCTGGTGGCATTGGGAATAGTGTGTCACATAGTATATATACATTTTGTCCAATCAGCTTTCCTAGCAAAGGTTCATTGTAATGAGTCAGTGGTCTGGTTCAAGGCCTCTGGTTCTGGTATAAAATCATCACTGGATCCTCCCTGAAACTCCTCTGGAATATCCTGTGGTCTTGCTGCATCCTGGAGATCCTTCAGGTATCATTCCAGAGGACCAGTACCTTTACAAGCTCCAGAAGGTCCTAGATGGGGTAAATGTTAGGGTGGGCAAACCCATGGTCAGGCTATGGGCCAGGGTGGAAGCTGAGCTGGTTAGACTGAACCACTGGGGCCTCCTGCCTCAGGTGAGGGGGACAGAGGCATCTCTTCAACACCCATTAGTACTTAGGTGGCTGTTGAGGTGAAGTTTATCTCAGGAATGCTGGGTTGGTAAAATTTTGGAAATAAAATCCTGAACTTCATATTATCAAATTGCAGCAAACCAATTAGTAGATGTAGAATGAGATTTTTGGTAAGAGTCCAAAAGGCATTTCTTACAGAAATTCTTCACAAGCTAGGGATACAAATGCACTTCTTTTTAGCAAAACAAAACAAAAGAAATGTGACTTTTAACTTTTTAAAGCAATTACCAATTTAAAACATGACATATTCTTTACCATTATTATTATTTTATTTAAAATTGCTTACATTATATTTTAATCATATTCTCCCCTTCCCCCATATCTTTTACAACCCCCTATTCACCCGACTTCATGTTCTTTCTCTTTCTCTGAAAACAAAAACAAAATGAAAGTTAAACCAAACAAACAATGACACAAAAAAAAATGCCAGAACAAAGCAAAAAATCTACCAAAAATGGAATCTGTTTTGTGTTGGTTATCCATGATATATGCAATGATATTTCATTGGAGAACATGGAGAAATTGAACTGGTGCCCAAATATAAGCTTCACCCCTACTGTCATGGTGCTGAAAGATACTGTGTACTATATCGGGGGAACAAAAGTAATCATTAATATCACAGGATTATAAATCTGGTGACCTATTTTAGTGACCTACATGCAAAACTACTGGTACAACAGTGGTACAAATGTTGTGGGAGTTTTTTTTTATTGGATTAACAGTCAACTTCATGACATAGAATTCATACTTGGAAGGGCTAAAGTGGCCAAGACCTGAGACTAGATAGGACATGGGCACAAGGGAAAAAAAACTAATAATATTAGAGTGTTAAAGGGCATAACAGTAAAATAACTCTTAATGACACATTGCCAAACTCAGATTAGTTCTGTACCTGATCTGTGTGCATCACTCAGTCTTCATTAGAGATGCTTCTTCTTACAGTATATGAGAACTGACAGAGTGACCTGCAATTGGAAAATGTGCAAAAAGTGAGATACTGTGAAACCCTCGATCCTAAGTGGGTTTATTATAAATTAAAAAAAATTATCTTTATTAAATCTTACCCCTTAAGGCTTAGGGAAATATATTGAAGAGGAAGCAGAAAGACTATAAGAGCCAGAAATGGTGGGTGACTCTAAGTGAACAGTGCTTTCTAGATAAGACAGGACTGATACAAATAAGTACTCACAGAAACAGTGACAGCACAGGTTCAAACCTGACAAAATCTCAGCATTGAGATGGGGAGATAAACTCAAATACCTACCCCTAACCAAGAAGCTCTTTAAAACTGATACCTGCTAGGAAAGGGGAAATCTGATTTCTTCAAAATATAAGACTTTTTTAAAAATGGAAACATCTGTTAAAAGTACAGTTAAAAAACAATAAAACAAGAAATGAAAATTCTCATTCTTGTTTTGTTCTGTAATCTTAATTGAGTAAAAAGAATATATTTTACTTTTAAAGGTAATATTGAAGATGTGTAAAATATGTTCACTTTCAGTAATTTTTTGCATTTCTCAAACAAAACTTTGTATGTCAGTGGTTACACCAGCATAGAGTAAGACATCAATGCAGACAACTTGATCTAGCCAGGGCTATCTTTCTCTGGGTTGTCTTTATTTTTCTATTGTTTAGAGTCTGGTTTTAATGAGAGATGCCTCTGTGGCCTACCTTGCTTAAGGTCTATAGTCTAGAACTTTGCATGTAGTAGCCCTGATAGGTGATTCCCAGAAAGAGGAAGAATGAGGGAAGAAGGCCCTGGAAACTGTCAGCAGGGGCTGGGCCACTGCACAATAGGACACTGGAACATGATCTCCTTCATAAATCTACCCAGTTCTTAAAAGGGAAATCACTGAAAATGTGCAAGGGCAAAATATACTTATTCATATATAACATAAGATAAATCATAGCAAACATTTGGAATTTAGATCAGGGGAAGACTCAGGAATGGAAAGAAGGAAGTGTTTAATCTCCATTATCATTGGTTATTAGATATTGTAGAGGACAATGGACATAATACAAACAGGAGCAGCTTTTTCTGTTCTGTTCATATCATAAAATTCTATAGATAGCATCTACCAGGTACAGCCTTCTCTACTGTCCCCACCTTCAGTATGCAAAGCTGCACCCAAATCTTCTTAATGACAAGGTGGATTGTGGCCCTCACAAAACATCATCCTTTGTCTTTGGGATAGATTTCAGTGGAATGAGGGGATTGCTGATTTTTAGGGAAGTTATTTCCTTTCTTCCCAGGGTGGGGCTGGCTAGCAGTTGAGGTCATTGTCTAACTCTCCTACAAGCGTTGTCATTGTCATTCCACATACCACACCTCTCGCCATCTGGGTCTCTCTACCTCCTCTTGATCAAAATTGTAAGGAGGAAGTTGCGTGCACTGCCATCTTGTGGACAAATCCTTACCCCATCCATCTAGTTCACTGAAGACTCCCAATCTCAGAGGATCTACCTCCTTCCCTTCTTACACATTTGCCTCCTGCCTCACCTTCCACAACTACCTTAACCTTTCCAAGCACCCAACTCCCCTCCCCTCCCCAATCCCCCATCTTTTCTACCTCCTCTATTTCCCCCTCCTCCCCTACTTTTGGCCCTCCCATTCCCAGTCTCTCACCCTTCCTAGACACCCACCATTCCCATATTCTCTAATCCCCTTCCTCCCATCAGAGAACACACAGACCCAGGTATTACTCCTAAGAGATTGATTCTATTTTCTTCATCATTGACCACAAGTTGTTACAAAGCTAAGGTCTTCACAGGTACCCACAGGTCAGGAGGGAGACATCTGGATACTTGTCAGGTGGTTCTGAGATCTCCTGCCTCCATGCCACCTCACCGTCTGTCCAGGTCATTGCTTGAGGTACTGGTGGTGCTGGTGTTGCTTTTTACATTTTCCTCTTGTACATCTCTGTTCAGTTTCTTGTTCAGTCGATGATAATGGATGAATCTTACCAGATTTCTTTCCTGTTTGACCTTAACCAAGGAAGTCTGAGCTTTTGTAAGGGATGGCTTCTTTACATAACCTTCGTAGAATTGCTGCTGCACTGGCACTGGTTTCTTTAGAGATCATAGGAAGGCATTGGTTAGGGGAAAGAAGGTGGAGTTGGGAAGGGAACAGGGGCTCATGGGAAGGAGTGAGGTCTGAGGGTGTGTTTGGCTGTGAAAAGAGGGAAGGAGACTGGCATCTGGCTTGGGGCTCCTGTGTCCAGAGCATCTCTGGCGCTGCTGCCTGTTTTAAGCATCCTTAGAACTTCAAGTTGTATGGAAGTGCCTACTAAGCTGGAGCTATTCCTGATACCACAAAAACAGATGGTATATGGTGTGGTGGTGTGGGGTCAGGTAGGGTCTGGTAGGAAGAGCAAAAAAAATTGAGTTTCAAGAAATAAGAACCTTCCTCATTTATACCTATCTTTGGCTCCTGGTCCACGTATGGGTTTGGGGCAGAACTCCAACACTAAAGCAATGACAGAAAACAGACGCTGAGATTTTTTTTTTCAGCAACATAAGTTATGGGAACCTGGAGTGAAGAAGAAACCCAATTTATATGCTGGCCTTAAAAAATTAGACATTTCCCTTAGACTGGGACCATGATATGTACCATCATGATCTGGCCAGGACCCCAGGCATCTTCCAAAAGTGTTTTTGCCAAAGGGGGGAACCATTAGTTAGCAATTCTTCCCTAACCTTTCTCATACTGCAACCCTTTAATGCAGTTCCTCATGTTGTGGTGACCACAAACATAGAATTAATTAGCTGTTACTTCATAATTATATTTTTGCTACTGATGTGAATTGCAATGCAAATATCTGTTTCTAGGAGGAAAGGGAAGAGTATTGTCCTGGTGGCTGAAAGGCTAGGGAGGGCTGTTCCCTTGAGAAGAAAGTATAGTAATTAGAAGAGGGAACCAAGAAAGAAGATCCAACTGGACCAAGAAAATAGAGTGGAAGTTCAACCACTTAGGAGGGGCTGTTCTTCTGAGATGCTCATTCTTGCATAGGCTCATTGCCTGCTCTGTGCCTTCATAAGTCCTCAGGAGGAGGCCACAGGCTGACTTAGAGAGTAATAATTTGTTCCTTGTTTCCAAAATTCTGGAGAGCTTTGGAAAACAGACAAATACCCTCCTGTCAAGAAACTGTGAATTCCTCACTCCTGGAAATCCCATGAGTCAACAAAAGAATCCATGGTGGTCCAGGGGAAAACTCAAGGTACACTCTTGGTTGTCCACTAAGTCCCAGATGGACCTTGGTGGACATTGGTTATTGGCAGGTGAGGAATGTGGGACAGAAGAGCAACACCAATCCAGAAAACCATGACACCTGTCTTGGGGAATTTACTGTTCACAAGTACCCTTCACAGACTTCCATCACATACCATGTGCCCAAAGACTCAGCTTTACATCATTCCATTGAATCAGTTCTCACTCTAAAACCTAGAACCCATTTCCTTGCTGAAGCCATGCCTCACTTCCAGTCTTATTTCCAGCTTCTCTCCCACCTACCTGCCATGCAGGCTAGAACTTGGATTACACAAACACTTGAAGTTGCTATTCTAAATACTGCCATTTGTCTGTCCTATCTGCTGAACTTTGTCCCTCTGCATTTGACATGTTTTGATTCTGTAGGATTGTGGGGTTTGTTTTATCAACAAGGTGACTATGTTATTAATTAGCCATTGACTTCTGGGGTCATGGCCTCTATATGGGCAGGAAATATTCATGGCTCCAAAAGTTTTAGGCATCTTGGCATTTAGCTTTAATTGTCAGTCTCTCAACCATTCACCATCCCCATCTATGCAATGTCTACCATGGAAGAATTTCCAGAAGCTAATTGGAGACACCAAATTGTTGGTAGTGTTTTGAGTTGCCTCCTCTACCAATTACCTCCCTGGTTTCTTCAGACAACAGCTATTGAAGGGACCAGAACTCTGATGGATGCATGGTAGCATGTGGAGAGAGCTGCGGGCCTCTTCCCACAGCCCAGGTCCCGGTTGCCTGGCAGGCTTATGCCCCGAAATAACAACATACAAACTGTATTCTTTTAAACACTGCTTGGCCCATTAACTCTAGCCCTTACAGGCTTATTCTCATATCCCAATCAACCCATCTCTAATAATCTGTGTAGCCTCAGTCTTACCGGGAAAGATTCAGCATGTCTTACCTGGCAGCTGGCTGCATTGCATCTGCCCTGGGGAGCAGTGGCATGGCGTCTTAGCTCACTTCCTCTTCCTCCCAGCATTCTGTTCTGTTTACTCCACCCATCTATGTTCTAACCTATGAGGGCCAAGCAGTTTCTTTATTTTTTAACCAATGACCTTCCTCCATCAGTAGCACAGGCCTTTAATCCCAGCATTCCAAAGGAAGCAGAAGTAGGTGGATCTCTGTGAGTTCCAGGTCAGCCTGGTCTACATAGTGAGTTCCAGCACAGCCAGGGTTACACAGTGACACACTGTCTCAAAAAATGTTGCAAAATTAGCAGTAACTCATGTGAAAGATATTTATGGCTCTTTGGAGATACAGTGCAGTAAGACTCTAGATGAAATTCGGAGGCAGAGCCAAAAGGATGCACCCTTTGGTTGACTGTTGGGAGTTGAGTAAAAAAGAAGTAGCTAGGGATATCCTAGGTATACTACTTTCCTTGAGTTACCTAACAAAGGGCCACCAACTGAGTACCTGTATTTACTAGTTTGGGGCATTCAAATAAAATACCCATAGATGGAGTGACTTAAACAATAGTAATGTGCTTTCTCAAAGTGCTGAAAGCTAGAATTCCATGGTCACAGTGTCTACAAATGTCATTCCTATTTAGGGTTTATAGCCAGCACTGCATTTCTATATTAATATGACTTTCTTCTGTGCACAGCCTACTTACTGCATTAAGGCCCCTTTCTTCTGACATCACTTAATTTTAATTACCTCCCCCAAAGAACCTGTTTTCAAATATAGTAGCATTGGAATAACAATTGTGACAGAAAAATGGACAGTTTACATTTTAACCCATGATCGTGGCTTTGTGCAAGAGCAATGCGCCGTGTTGCAGTTTTAGAGGCTAGTATTAGGTCACAGTTTCCACCCCATTGATTGTTCTGAGGATGCAAGAGATGCTCCACTCTATGCTTCTTCCCACTATTTATAGTCTTTTTCTTTGCCTCTTTTAACATAATTTTATTGATTATTTGAGAATTTTTTATCATGCACCCCAATCTCACTCCTTTCCCAGTACCTCCACACCCGTAGTGTCCCTCACAAAAGTACATGTTTTAAAATATTAATTAAAAACACAAAATCCCACTTTGCTCCTCTTCCATATTTCCCACCTCTCCAACACATAATTCATAAGTCTTGATTTATGTGTTATTCTGAATACTGTGATAAAAATCTCATAATTTCCTGTGCACACAGAAAATTATCCCCTTGCCCATAATATTTTCATTGACCATTCTACCTGACAAAGCAATAGGAACGGTGACAGAAAGAGGCACTGGGACATAAAAATGGAAGGTCAGATCAATGTTGGTACTGTGTAGTAACATTTCAGGAACATAGGCTAACAATGCACACATTCATTTTTATATATAAGATTTATACAATTTATTTATGTATAAGTCTCTCTCTCTTTCTTGCTCCTTTTTTTTGTCACTCCTCAGCAAGACCAAGGTAAGCAGGTCTTTGACCTTTGACCACAGGGTCCCTGGCTTAGGCTATGTGGAGGGCGATCCTCCTTCCCCTGACATCATGCCATGTTGAGCCGGCCTGTTCGGCCTCTGTATGATGTGCTGTTCAGGGGAGGCTCCACAATATTCCCGTCATTAGGCCTCTGCATGAATCATCAATGAAAAGACTGCGAGGAGCTTTTTTAGGAGGGAGGGCCAGAGAGTCATGAGACATGTTTTAACTTATTTTTTTTCTACCAAAGATCCTGCTCCAAGGATTCCAGGGTTGAGGAGGTGGGTTAGTAAGGTTAGAGAAGGTAAGTGGACATTCCACATCTAGAGTTTCGAGGATCTCTCCGGAATCATGGGTGTTCAGGCGATGGTAATGAACAGCAACAGAATCTCTGGTCATCGTATCCACCTGGGTCTTAACAAATCTGGTTAGTTTTGCAAAGGCCCATGGGCCAAAAGATAACAGCAATAAGATCCCTATAAAAGGGCCCAGCAAACTAGGCAAAAGTATGGTTACCCATGGGGAAGTGTTCTGATACCAAGATTCCTGCTTTTCTCTATTTCTTTTTCTTTCTTCCAGACTATTTTTAACCTTTTGTATGCTATCCTGTACCAGTCCCGTTTTATCTGAATAAAAACAGCATTCTTCTTTAAGAGCAACACAAAGTCCCCCTTCTTTAAGAAAAAACATGTCAAGACCCCATCTATTTTGTAAAACTACCTCTGACAAAGAAACTAATGAATCTTTTAGATTCTCCAGGCCTTTGTGTAACTCCTGGATGTCTCTATCCACTGCCAGGCTAAGTTGAGCATACTGTTGTTGAGAGGTGATAAGGGAGGTGATTCCCGTCCTGCACCTGTGGCTCCCAGTCCCAGAATAACAGCCAAAGTGATGGCTGAAATAGGCTCTCTCTTATTTCGAGGCAAGGGAGCACCTCATTCCCAAAAACTGAGGAGGTCCTCTGGCTCATGTATGGTCAGCCGAAGTATCAATTTTACAAGCATGCAGTAGTCCTCATGGTGTACAAAGTTGATGGTAATTATATATGTAATGAGCCCCAAAGCACAGGCAAAATAATGACCCTTGGGTGCAGAAATGTGCAAATAAGAAGTGTTAACAACAATTGTCTGATTGCAAATCTTTAGCAGTGGTTGGGGAAACTTTAGGGCGGGCCCTCTGATACACAGACCTATCCCCAAAGCCTGTCCCTGTTCGGGCACCAGTCTACCCGCCCAGCAGGTCCTAAGTTATTCCAGGGTCTGAAGAGGCACTATCTGAAAGACATGAGAGAGAGAGAGAGAGATGGACGCCAAGCAGTATTCTTTTTTTCAAGGCATCCATTTATTGAAGCAAGTTTCATGTCTTAAATACTCCACAGAAAGGAGCTGGGAAAGGGGGAACTGAGGAAAGGAAGAAGGGAAGGAGGGGCTCAGTAGCTAGGCAACTAAGTGGGGCAGTTTGGCAGCTAAGCAGGGCAGTTGCAAGGTCAGTGGATAGAACACCTGCTGTTAGTAATAAGCAGGAAGTCATGAAGACACTCTGTGGTGCTTTCCAGAGCTTGAGTCTCCATGGACAGCACATAATGTTTTGGCTAACTTTAAGTTTTCTTGTCTCAAAATTTTTCCTTCAAGGCCCTGTGAGATGTGAGAAAGGAGAAGCCTGAAATGGCTCCTAACTCTCTCTCTCTCTCTCTCTCTCTCTCTCTCTCTGTGTGTGTGTGTGTGTGTGTGTGTGTGCATATGCATACAGATGTGAGTATGGACTGGAGAAGAGTATCAGATTCCCTGGGGATGTAGTTGTAGACAGCTGTGAACCATTCAATATGGGTGATAGAAAATGAACTTGCTTCGTTTTCTGTAGTTGACAACAAAATACCACCAAGTGCATAAGTTGCTAAGCAAACAGTCTAATTTAGGTCACATTTTTGCTGCAAAGGGAGGAAATGAATGTTGTCCTTGCTGTCAGAGTCTCAAGGCTGTGAAGGGATGAATTTTTAAGAGGTGGGGGTGGTCACATTTGACCATGTTCATACTGTGTGTCTTCCTTATTCAATCATAATATTCATGAACAGTTTGAACCCTGATGAGTTTATATAATTCTAATGACATCACAAAGTCACTTCACCTAAACATCATATTAACTCTATGGCAACTAGTGTCCATGATTTCATGAATATGCCTTAGGTCTTCAGACATTACACAGTAAATAGAGGAATGCAATAGAGATAGAGTGGCTTGATGTGGGATTCACCTCTGTATGCTGTGAATATGTTTTATTATTTATTATCATTGGTTAATGAATAGAGCTGTTTTGGCCAATACCTTAGCAGAGCAAAACCAGGTGGGAAGTCCAAACAGAGACAGAGACAGAGAGAGTATGCAGAGTCAAAGAAACACCTTGTAGCTGCCAGAGGAGAAAGACGCCAGAAGAGAACCTTGTCCAGCAAGTTACAGCCTCATGGCAATACACAGATTAATACAAATGGATTAATTCAAGATGTAAGAACTAGCAAGAAATACGCCTAAGTTTTTGGCTAATGAATATTGTAATTAATACAGTTTCTTTGTGATTATTTGGGTTGGACAACCAGGAAATGAAAAAACAAACTCCTTCTACAGTGGCCTGATTTTAAAATGCCAAATTCCCACAGACTGTATTTTATACAGGAATATTGCGAAGATGCTATAAACCCCACCACACCACATTTCTAGCCAATATAACTGGAATGATGGAGGCTATATCCACTGAAAGATGCAGGATAATAGCAGGTGTTGAAGTTTGCTTCCATGCGAATAAGCAGTAAAAGGCTACCCAGGTATTTATATTTTAGGGTAAAATGTAAGTAGTTACAGGTTTTAGCCTTTATTAAATAAAGGGGAATGTGTGAGCATGCATATGTGTGTGTGCATGTGTGCATGTGTATGTGTGTGCATGAGCTAACCTAGGATGTAAAGTGATATAGATAAATCTAAGTTCCCCAACCTACACCCTTCAATATTGAGAGGAACAGTGAGACACAAGTGTGGGGAAGCAGAGTGTTACTCTTCCTTGATGACTGCTCCTCTCCATGGAGAACCTAGAGAAGGGAATGGTTGAAAGATGAATCAGCATTGCCAATAGCCACAAAACATGGGAGTGAGAGGGAGACTTGTCAACCTGCTGATTTTCAATCCTTTTGATAAGAGCTAGTTTCCTGGAATAGTGGGCTCCAAGGCAGCACATTCATGTTAAGGAGTATTCTGGGATGGGAGAGATAAGAGAATGAAGACAAGGGCTTAGAAATGAAGCAGAAAACTGTGGTGCTTGCTAAAGGGGATCACACAGAAGTCAAGGAATAATGTGTTTTAAGGTGAGGGATATTAACACCATGTTTGCATGGTGATGGGACTGGTGAAGCAGAAAGGATTTTTGATGCTGCAGAGAGAGTTATAGATCCAATCCAGAACACAGAGAACAGTATCACTGTTTGGAAAGAAACTTCTATTTTATCATGAGGAAAGATTAGGTACAGAGGAAGGTAAAGAAGCCCCACTGAAGAGATTCTGAAACAATTTCTGTTCCATTCTTCTGATTTTTAATTGAATATGAAGAAGGGAAGGCCTGAGGACCTTAAGGAGAAAGCAAACTGGCAGTCTAGGCACGAGACTGAAATGATACAAAATATAAACATCCTTAGTAGGAGAGAGTGCCTACGCGAGACTGCTGGAGCCTATAGGGTAAGCAATTTGTTCATCAAATTTTGTGATTCTTTTTCATTGCATGGAGATTCTGAGAGAAGAGGGATGGGTTAATGCAGCGTTACCTACTTTCTTTCTGATCAACTGGAGCACAAGCGAGGAGGGCAAATGAGTGACTGTGGTAAGAGAACAGAATGTCTGAAAAAGCTGAGAACAGAACTTCTGGGAAATGATACTGAAGAGGGCACAAGAGAAACCACTGAAGAGTTGCAATACCGCAACTGTACACTAGAGGGCAAAAGATGACAAGGAATGGCCACACCCCATCTGGCTTGGGGCTCTTGTGTCGAGAGCATTTCTGGCCCTGCTGCCAGTTTTAAGCATCCTTAGAACTTCAAGGTGCATGGAGGTGCCTACAAAGCTGGAGCCATTGCTGACACCACACAATGGATGATGTATGATGTGGTGGCGTGGGGTAGGGTAGGATGTGGTAGGCAAGAAAAAAAGAAACTATGAGTTTCAAGAAATAAGAAACTTCCTCATTTATAGCTATCCTTAGCTCCTGGTCCACGTATGGGTTTGGTACAGGACTAAACAATGACAGAAAACAGACACTGAGGTGTTTTTTTTTTTTTTTTTTTTTTTTTTTTTTTTTTTTTGCAACGGGAACCTGGACTGAAGAAGAAACCTAATTTATATGCTGGCCTTAAAAAAAATCAGACCTATTCCCTGAGACTCGGACCATAATATGTAACATCAAGATCTGGCACAGACCCCAGGCACTCTAACCAAATGGGTAGAGTCTTCCAAAAGTGTTTTTGCCAAAGGGAGGAGCCATTTTTTTAGTAATTCTTCCCTAACGTCACATTGCAAGGCAGAAGATGAACATGGGTTAATGAGACAATGTGAACTCTATTCCTCATTTTTTTACTTTATCTTCTCATTCATTTACTCTTGACCTATTCCTTTGTGCATGTAAGGAGAAAAGATAAACCGGCACGTTCTTGATCAGTGGTTCCCAACCTTTCTAATGCTGCAACCCTTTCCTCATGTTGTGGTGACCGCAAACAGAATTAATTAGCTGTTACTTCATAATTTTAATTTTGCTACTGATGTGAATCGCAATGCAAATATCTGTTTTTAGGAGGAAAGGGAAGAGTATTGTCCTGGTGGTTGAGAGGCTAGGGAGGGCTGTTCCCTTGAGAAGAAAGTACAGTAATTAGAAGATGGATCCAAGAAAGAAGACCCGACTGGACCAAGAAAATAGAGCAGAAGTGCAACCACTTAGGACGGGCAGTTCTTCCAACATGCTCATTCTTGCATAGGCTCAGTGCCTGCTCTGTGCCTTCATAAGTACTCAGGAGGAATCCACAGGCTGACTTAAAGGTGAATAATTTGTTCCTTGTTTCTAGGATACTTCAGAGGTAGACCTTGGTGGACACTGGTCATTTGCAGGTGAGGAATGTGGGACAGAAGAGCAGCACCTATCCAGGATATCATGTCACCTGTCTTGGGGAATTTACTGTTCACAAGTACCCCTCACAGACTTCCATCACATACCACTTGCCCAAAGACTCAGCTTTACATCATCCCATTGAATCAGTTCTCACTCTAAAACCTAGAACCCATTTCCTTGCTGAAGCCATGCCTCACTTCCAGTCTTATTTCCAGCTCCTCTCCCACCTACCTGCCATGCAGGCTAGAACTTGGATTACACAAACACTTGAAGTTTCTATTCTAAATACTGCCATTTGTCTGTCCTATCTGCTGAACTTTGCCTCTCTGTATGTTTTGATTCTGTAGGACTGTGGGGTTTGTTTTATCAACAAGGTGACTATGTTCTTAATTAGCCATTGACTTCTGGGGTTATGGCCTCCATATGGGCAGGAAATATTCATGGCTCCACAAGTTTCAGGCATCTTGGCATTTAGCTTTAGTTGTCAATCTCTCAACCATTCACCACCCCCATCTCTGCAATGTCTACCATGGAAGAATTTCCAGAAGCTAATTGGAGACACCAAATTGTTGGTAGTGTTTTGATTTGCCTCCTCTACCAATTACCTCCCTGGTTTCTTCAGACTATAGCTATCAAAGGGGCCAGAACTCTGATGGATGCAGAAGCCCAAGGAAGGGCTGACCATTTACTGGCTAAGTACACTTGAGCCAGATGGATTCCACTTTCTTGACAGATCCTCTCAGTTTCTGTGCAGTGGTTACAACTAGTCTTGATTTCCCCCTTATTCTTGTCCCAAGCAACTGATTTTCTTTGTGAAAAGTTTTCCTGGTGTTCTTTATACATAGAATTCACAAAGATGTTTATCTTTAACATTGTGGAAAGCCAGTCAAGTTCTGCAAGGCCCCGAGTTATGGGAGTGAAGGACACACCTAGATCTGATCCAACAACTACCCATTGTGAAGCAGTTTAGTAGAGGCAATGATGCACATACAGCAGGTGCTCAATAGTTAGGGCTGCTCTGCCCACCTGAGTTCTGCATTTTGTACAAGGCTCGGAGATGCAGAGACAGGAGGGAAGAATCTCATGGTGTTTAGAATACTGTCAGTGCATGAAGGCAAAAGGTGCAGAATTTTTGTATTAAACCCAATGGTTTATCGAAGCTGAAGCAGAATGTATGATGGGAAGAAAGACACAACTAAAGAGGAAAAGAAAGCATAGGACCCTTAAGAAGAACTTCGAATGCGCTGGAGAATAGAAGACCATGCAGCAGTTCCTTGCTTACCCAGTAATGCTGAAAAGCCAAATCATTTAACATCGCCTGTCCCATATTTAATCCAACACTAGCTGTGAACCTGAGTTATTTTTTAATTTGATGTTTGAAAATGAATAATATGTATTTTGATCAATCTGCCCCAATTCCTCCTCTCAAACTCCTCACATTACCCTCCCCACCAGCATTCCCCACCAATTTCATGTACTCATTTTAAAGCCAGAGTCTTTTTAGCACAGCCAGTATGTGCATGGGTGTAGGGCCATTCACTGGAACACGAACAGCCTATGAGAGGCAGGAGGACCAAACCAATGAATTAGTTACCTGAAAGTCAAGTGCCAAAGAGCCTAGTTGGAAAATTGCAGCAGGTAGACAAAGTAAAAGTTTCTCTTGAAGTGCTGCACTAAGGGATCAGAATCAGGTCTTCAGATAGTGTGAGATTACAGTAAGTGGAAGAATGAAGGCTGGGGGACATGTGTACAGCTCAGGCATGGTGAACAGTGCTCAGATGCTAAAATCTACCCTTTGGTTGTCAAGATTTGCTTCAAAAAATTGCTCAGTACATATCCGTGAATATTAGCCAACGTTGTATTGTGTGGTGGGTAGACTTGAGGAAGGCTATGGAGTGAGGTTGGTAGTTTTAATAACAGACTCCCTTCTTTATTGTTACAAGCTGCAACATTATACAGTAATTGCTCAGTCATCTTTTTATGAGTGACTTATCAGAACCAAGGGATCTGGTAAAAGGTAAACAAAAGGCAAGGTTTTGGCATTATTGCTTTATGAATAAAGTGACTGTTCTTTGCTGTAGACTTTTTCTGTATCTAACTCCCTTTCTGTTACATATTTGGGAATTAATTCTCTAGTTTAGAGTAGGCCTCTGTTCCTCTCCCCTAAGTAAATGCAGATATTTGCCTTCCCTCAATTATCTTTATCAGCAGGAATTAGGGTCCAGGCTTAGAACATCCCATCGAAGATATTCAGAGATCCCCAAGGACATAGAATTACTACCTTGCTCAAGCTGCTGTTCTGGTTTTACCCTACAACCAGAACAGCCAATAACAGCATAGCCCAGAACTGAAAATTTAGAGGCCTAGGTCATTTTTTGTTTCTACTGCCTAAAGCAAAGTTCCAGATCAAGGCCAATAAAAAAAATCCTAAAGCATCTTGTGTCTGTGCTATGTGATCAAGAGCCATGTGTTTCTCCATGACTGTTTACATAGGTTGTCTCAATGCACACTGGGAGAAAAGAAGAGGTATGCTGAGTAAAGCAATCCACACCCTATTCAAAATTTTACTTAAATTAAAATTTTGTAACCA
This sequence comes from Chionomys nivalis, assembly GCF_950005125.1. NCBI lineage: Eukaryota > Metazoa > Chordata > Mammalia > Rodentia > Cricetidae > Chionomys > Chionomys nivalis. The sequence goes on along the minus strand of NC_080112.1, from coordinate 7,220,798 downwards.
CCTAAAAATGTAGAGTAGCATACTAACCTTGCCCTCTAGAACTCCCTGATGATTATTTAATTCCTTTCTTAACTGACTTTCTCCATCAAGGAGTTCACGGACGAGTACGAGCCACTCCCATGGACCCACAGATCTCTCTCTCTCTCTCTCTCTCTCTCTCTCTCTCTCTCTCTCTCTCTCTCTGTGTGTGTGTGTGTGCACATGCCTGTGTGTGTGTGTCTGTGTGAAAACCCTTATATGGTTTCCTATGGAGCAAAAGAATTCTGTCCCTGGAACCTGCTAGGGCTAGGGAATTGTTTGTTTAAAAATATATATGACCGGGAATGTTTGTAACAGGTAGGTCATGGAAGAACGAAGAGAACTAAGAACAATGAAGAATAAGGAGAATGAGTAATGACTGGAACAATGAGAAATGATGGATGGAAGAGAGAATAAAGATTTATGGACAGATGATATCTGTTGTGAGTAGATTTCTTACCACTCAGATCTTTACCGTCAAATTTTTAGTGCCCTTTTTCTATTCGTGGTGTCCTTAACTGAGCCCTGTTACTTTATTATGAAATGCATTTGGAAATAGAACTGTTTATAAATGTTTGATGCTGATGCCACAGAAAACTCCTGAATATGCAGTTATAAGCATATGAATGGAATGAATGTAATGTTGTATTATATACAAGCCATGGCTTGTCCTGTCTCCATGGGAAGGAGCAAGTGTGGATACAGTGACTACTTATAAGTGCTGGTGTGCTTCATTCTTTCACCTCCACAAGTCACACACAAAAGCAACTCCTAAGTTTTTCCAGATAGGTGACTTGAACTTGGTCTCATGCTAAGAAGATAAATTCAAACTGACACTTGATGGAGAAAGGTCATTGGTTAAATAATAAAGAAACTGCTTGGCCCTCATAGGTTAGAACATAGGTGGGTGGAGTAAACAGAACAGAATGCTGGCAGGAAGAGGTAGTGAGCTTAGATGCCATGCAGCTGCTCCCCAAGGCAGGTGCGATGAAGCTCCGACCCAGGATGGACGTAGGCTAGAATCTTCCCGGTAAGTGCACCTTGGGGTGCTACACACATGAATAGAAATGGGCCAAGCAGTGTTTAAAAGAATATAGTTTGTGTGTTGTTATTTCGGGGCATAAACTAGCTGGCATCTGGGAGCTGCATGGCAGGAACGCAGCCCGCAGCTCCCAGGCCGGCCTACAGCTCCTTCTACAGACACTACCAACCCAGGTCTCACAGGCTTATAGTAAGGTTCTTCATCTTGGGGCCACCTTATTGATATTGTTGCTAGAAGCAGAAAAGCACATGAGAGGGGATTGCAGCTGCCTGTTTTGAATCTTGGGGCTACTGACTACTGTGTTGGGGACAGTGTAGGAAGGCTAGGGCCTGAGCCTTCCTTTTCAGTCACTCCAATCTAGAGGGTTTTGTAGCCATTCCTATTGTGTGTGTGAGGAGAAGGCTCCTGGATCACTATATCAGGCCAGCTCCAGCTGTTGACTCCTGAGCTCCCAAGCTCCAGAGAACTTTTATGTGCTTCTATGTCCCCTCAACTGGTATGGTCTGAGCATCTGGAGTGAGGGAAACAGTCTAACCAGGAAACTCTGACATGTCAGCAGTACCCAGCTACCTAACAATATAAGGACAACTGTGTTCAGCCATTCCAGACCTCCTCAAGGAGGGTGACATCAAGAACAGCCACACACTAAACGGTGATGTCAAGCAATCAACCTCACAGGTGGTCTCCAGGCTCTTGGGCTTCCCACGTCTCTCTGTAAACCTTACTCAATCTTAGTCCTTCTTTCAGGAGTCCTATGCTCTGTGGAGAAAGTGTTCTGTTTACCAACATTTTATTCTCCAGCTGAAGACCAAAGAACTACAATGACTTTGCAAATGCTAAACTTTATCTATGATTGTGAGAACTGAGAATGCTGTCTAGAAAGACGCTGAGTAAACTCCAAAGTCACACTGACACCAGGGTCATTGAGTAGCTATCAAAAGTCCATCCTCCTGCTGTACTCAGGACCAGAATTACCTCTGGAAGACGCCATCTCCAAATTCATCACATTGGAGGATGCGGCTTCTGAAGAACTTAGAGAGCACATAAGCATTCCTTTTATAACACTGGTATAAATCATGTCGCCTAAGGAATGCCATAGCACTCTTGGTTGTCCTTTGCTTTCATACAATATCAGTTCATTGCCTTCCAAAAGACATGGGATGATTTCTGACAGAACTACCCATGCCCCGACCCCGCCCACTTCCACCACTCTGGAGCCAGTGGGGAATATTGTAGTGAGGAGCACACAGGCAGGCCTGCTTTTTGTCTGGCCTGGCTCCTGCATGGCTAGCTTAGCCCCAGAAAAAAATAACACGGAAACTGTATTCTTTTAAACACTGCCTGGCCCGTTAGTTCTAGCCTCTTATCGGCTAATTCTCACATCTTAATTTACCCATTTCTAATAATCTGTGTAGCACCACGAGGTGGTGTCTTACCAGGAAAGATTCAGCATGTCTGACCTGGGGGCTGGCTCCATTGCGTCTGACCAGAGAAGAGAGGCATGGTGATTGCTTCACTCCCTCCCAGCATTCTATTATGTTTACTCCACCTACCTAATTTTCTGTCCTGTCAAAGGGCCAAGGCAATTACTTTATTAACCAATGAAATCAACTCAAGACAGAAGACCCTCCCACATCATTTCCCCTTTTTCTGTTAAAACAATAAAAAGAAGGCTTTAACTTTAACACAGCAAAATTACATATAACAAAACAGTTATGAAGTAAGAATTACAGTTACAATATTTATATCTATTTTATCTTTTATCATAACAAAGGAAAACAACTATAACTATCTATTCTTCAACTCCATCAAAGACTCCAGAAGAATATAATATTACCTAAGTAAGCAACTTACAAAACTCTAGAAATGACAGAGACATCTCGCTGCCTGGACAGTCACCCAAAGTTCCTCTGTACCATTGGGGCATCCATCTTTGGCCTACAGGCCCATAGTTTCCAGCAGACATTTCCATGAAGCAGGAAATTTCAAAGGCAGTTCAGTCACTATCTGCTGTGACCTGCAGAATGTCTTGCAGACTCTTTCATGAATCAGGAACTCCGAAAGACCATCTCACCTTTAGGCAAGTTCAGCAGTCCTCTCTATGAGGGTTCTCTGTGTCCAGTTCATGCAATAGTCCAGGCAAGAACAGTTTCTTGCCCAAATGGCTATCCAACTCCATAAGGAGCCTCTTCGATGCCCATCTTCCTTTTGAAGTAGATTGGTGCTGCCAGGAGCAGATGTGTCTCATTGTCATGAAAAGCCCTAAGTTATTAAAACATTAAATGTCCTATTCTGTAGTCTTTGAAAGATATGAAGAATGTATATCTAAAATATATCTATGCACATCTAGAAAATCTAACTAATATGACTACAAGCTTGACTATTATTGATGACTATCCATTAACAACCTATATTTCTTAATTATATATTACAATTTTAAATGAACTACACAATCACAATACCTTAATCAAGATCAGAAATACATATACATATAATAAAATTGACCTTAAATTTAAATCACTAAAACAAAATCCATATCAATGCAAATTATTCATATTTATATCATATCTCCCTTTAAATGTAAAAGAACATTTATAAACAATATTGGGAATATGGGCACAGTTATTTCTCTCCAAATTGCTTCATGCTGGATGGGGGCGCTGTTAATCAGGTCTTTCATTGTGTAACCTGTGTGCTAGATTCATCTCAGTCAGCAGTTGAGTGAAGTAATTTTATGAAGGTGTTCACAGCAACCTTCAGGAGGGCGTGGTCTAGCATACCATATTGGGATAGAAGCAATCCACAGGGTCTCATCCTCTGTGAAAACAAAAGAATTACTTTTCCAAAGCATCATAACCTTAGATCCAAATTTTGAAGTCAAGGTATTTTCAAAATATCTATCTTGGATTAGTTCAGCAGCATTTATAAACAAATATCTTTTTTTTATAAAAAATTTATTGAGATGATGTAATTATAGGCTTTTCTTTAAAAATTATTTGCAACTCACTGGCCCTGAGAAAAGGCATTTTTTGTTTGTTTTTTTTTTCTTTTTTGTTACATTCATTTGATTCAGTCCCTTATAAACCCCACACCTCATAAACAAGAGATTAGAAACTAAACAACAACAACAAAAATTCATTCTAGATTCATCTGGCTTGCAGGTGGGTGCAGTCGCAAAGAGAAATCTTCAGAGGAGTGTTCACTTGTGAGGAGGGTGAGAGGCCGGGAGTTTGCTGTTTTTTAGTGTTGATGTGGATGGGGCCAATAGAATTCTGGGTTAGTTCTCTGTGCCTCGGGGATGGGCAGGAGCCTAGGTGGTTCTCTGTGCTCCTGCCCCACTGGCTTTCTTGTGTCACTCAATTTAGGTTTCTGTTCAGAAGAGGAGCAGGCTGAGCTCCATCTAGCACCGAATGACTGGGCAGTGACAACCACCCTGTTTGTCTTTAGTTTCTCTGCTGGGGATGGATCAAACCGGGCTTTAAACCGGTATAATTTCTAGCTGCATTCTAAACACTCAGGTTGGAGCCTGGTCCTAATTCTGTTCGTGTCACGCTATCTGCTCCCAGGGTAAGTGTCATGACCTCTCTCAGGTTCTCTTCTGCCAACAACAGTGGATATGCCAACATGTGCTTATAGTTGGCCCCTGACAGTGTGAGGAGGCAGAGCGGCCACTCAGTCCTCTCACAGCCGTCTAATGTCAGCTGAAGTGACATTCTTATCTGGACAAGGGATTAGTATAAAAGATGCTCAGTCAGAGGGGAAGGAGAAACCGCCAACAGCCTATAGCTTGTTTTGTTGTTTTCTTATAAGGCCCCTTCTCCTTAAGAAAACAAAAGAAACAAAAAAAACAAAAAAACAAAAATGGGTACGGAACATTAGTGACACTGATCCAAAGTTGCTTTGGATCAAGAAGATCTGAGAGAAGTCACTGTCAACATCTAACCCCTGCATTCTTCTGATGGCGACCTGAAGACCGCCTAGTCAAGGACATGGACCTAAGTGACAATGTCTATCTTCCACATGGCAAGGCTTTCTTGCAAATTCCTTTCCTGACCCAACTCATGACAGCCACAGAGAAAGGCCACCTAGTCATCTGATACACGAGCTCTTAGTTTGGTTCCATCACCTCTTAAACTTAATGTTGAGCTAGAAGATCATGGTGGATGGAAAAAAAAAGAAACACACACACACACACAAAGCCCAAAAGCCCTCGTAGTGGCATTCCCTCCAGGGTGTGATTGACTAAATCTGAACCCTCTGAGTCTGCAGCCTGAGAGAGCACTGTACCCCTGGTGACAACACTGGCCTGTCTTCTTTGCAAAAAAAAAAAAAAAAAAAAAAAAGAGGATTTTTGCAGTTAGGAGAACCAGCGTTAATCATTACTGTAAATACCGGGTGGAAAATAACAACCGCACTGCAATGAGCATTTCTAACATAAGCGGCTGAAGCTGCCATCCCAAGCCTTACGTACTTTCATATGCTTTTAATCCAGGGCCCTTAGGGAACAAGGGAATTTCCTTCCCCAGTCAATCTGGAAGATTCTTTGGACAGTGAGAGACTGGGTTCTGCACATGGGCTAAGTGGCCAGAATGAGGTGTCTTAATCTCTCATCTCATAGTCATACACAGGACCTTAGTCAAAACAAAAACCAAAAACCCCACCCTTTCTCTCTAGTTCAACCCAGGGGTTCATACAACATAAGAATTTGGCTTAATCTCCCCACTTGAGATAAGGTACCAGTCATTTTTGAAGCCAAAAAAAAAAGTATCATCTGCTTTATGTCAAGAAACATAGCATGTGGCTCTCATCTCCACCCACGAATGAATACTAAGCCCAAATCCTTCACCCAGAAGCTCACTGACCTCTTGGAAGGCAGATGGGGTAGGGACTCGGGAGTCACAGCCAAGCCTAAAGCAGCCCATCAACTCAGTTCCAGTATCTGAACCACAGTCCATCTGCATGTCTGTGAGCTGATGTCTGGCGAGTGAGGCCCAGAGGAAAATTCCTGGGCACTCCTAGCCTCTATGTTACTCCTAGCCTCTATGTGCCTCACTTGGAATGGTTGGAGGGCAGTTTCACTCTGCGAGCTTCACCTGTGTACTGCCTCTGGTTGAGTACACACACAGAGGGCAGGGAGATGTTCACTCAGGGTGTGGAAGACACAAAGGAAGACAAGCGGTGGTTGATAAGGCAGGCCTCATCATCTGGGTTAAAAACATTGCCGTTCAAAGAGTTCATCTGGACGGTTATTAAAGGGGAAAAAGCTGGATGTGGTGGTACACACCTTTAATCCCAGCACTCAGGAGACAGAGGCAGACAGATCTCTGAGTTTGAAGCCAGCCTAGTCTATAAAGCAAGATCCAGGACAGCCAGGGCTACAAAGTGAAACCCTGTCTTGAAAAACCAACAAAACAACAAAACCCAAATCTCTCCCTTGAAGCTAAGCAGTCGTCTAAAAATCTCTGCTATCAAAAGTCCTAAGGCAAAGCATTCCCCTCATCTTAGAAGTTACTACCGACCTTATGTCGAGGTGAAAAAAGCCATAGATATGTCTTCTCGAAATACAGCGATGGCAGGAGCAGAAATGAGGACTTTCCCGTCTGTGCTGGTTGTGCATATACCGGCTGTGGCCGAGTCTGCACACTACACACCAGAATCCTCTCTTCTGTGTTCTATGTTCAGTGAAGACCAGCAAAGAAAAGCAACAAAAGGCTAGGACCTGGAGTGGGGTGGCAGCAATCCCACAAGGGCAAGAAGTCTTGGGAATGAAACCAACAGCTCTGCTTTCTCCCCAGCCTGCACAACCTGTTCCTCACTGCAGAACAGCTCTGCCTAGATCCTGGACCACTAGGTCTATGTGAACATCTCATATTTTCCCACTTTGTGGCACTCTGTTCAGTATAATCCCAAACTGCCAGGGCCTTCCACATCACTGGACCAGCCTTTGGCCTATCTTATAACCGGACCTCCACTGATCTTTCTGAAATACAGCAGCACTTGTGAGGTGTTTGATCTCCTTCAGATGGGTGCCTCAGGGGTCTGGTTGTGGGTTGATGGCCACGGAACAGCCGGGTCACTCTTTAGCTTAGGTGCTAGCAAGGCTAGGTCTGCTAAAAGGCATGTGACATGAACCAGCAGGCAGAGAAGGCAGAGGGGGATAGGATGAATGAGAGAAGGGGGGCAGGAGGGAGACAGAGAGAACTTTCTTTTTCATTGTTTTGAAAGTATCTCTCTCTTTTTCTTTTTCTCATCCAAGACCCAACTGCAACAGGACAAACCTGATCCATGTGGCAGGAGAAAGAGGAGCCTGATCCCTTCTGCAACTCTCTTTCCTGACCAGCTGAGCTGACCGTTCTTTGTGAGATTTGCATAAAAAATAATATATATAATAGATATATTTCCATAGGAAAACAACTGATAGACGTAATCCCAAAGCAGTCTACAGTCTACTATTCTCCCTATGGGCATGGCGTGGTCTTCAGGCGGGGACACGGAGACCATGATGTGGTTCATGTAAGCCAGGTCCTCCCGATGAGACAGGTTGATGGGCTTCCCTTCCCTATGCATCCCATCTTCGGAGAGCCGGGACTGTTTGAAATCTACTGAGTGCCGGGGGTTCAGGATCAAAGGGTGCATGATGGGACTGGGCATCAGCTGGATCACTCGGGTGCTCTCCTGCCAGGGGCTGGAGGACTTCGGGTTGGACTCCGAAGATGCTGGGCAGTGATTATTCTCCATAGGAGAGACTGACAATGGGTAGGACTCCTGGTGGTTGTTTTCCTGCTGGAGCCTTGGCCCCTGGGCCCTCTCAGCTGGCGAGAGGCGGCGGATCATGTTGTCCAGAGGGGACCCCAGGGGCTGCTGCTCGGGGTCAGGAGAAGGCCTGTGGTTTGTGGTGATGGGTGACCTAGGGCGATGTAAGAGTTCAATGGTGGGAGGGTTGTGGTGCACTCTCTCTGCAGGTGGCCTGGGCGTCCTCTGGACACAGTTATCTTCTTCATGGTACTGATGCAGCAGCACCTCCGGCTTCGTGTGGATAGAGTTCCCAGGGTGGAAGAAAGGTGAGAAGAGAATGCGAGGTTTCCTCTGCTTCAGAATGTGCTGGAGGAGCTCATAGAGCACATCGCCTGAATGAGGAGATCGGTAGCGGAAATCCTCTTTGGTCAGCAGCAGGAGCGCCTTGCAGTTCATTTCGAACGTGTTGCTCTCAATGGGCCTTAAAGAAAACTCGTTTTCCGCCCACTTGAGCCACTGGGCTACGTCAACTCTGCTCCAGTAAATCGGCTGCAAGCTCAGGTGCGCTGGCAGGTGGATCGAGTCTTCCTCCATTCTGAGCGCTCGAGGCACTGGAACATGAAGCGGAGTTGAGGACCCATAGCTGGCCACTGGACTCTCCGGAGGTGTATATGTAATTCGTTCCTGCTTAATGCTACACTGAGCAGGAGTCTCAGACATGTCTCACAGCGAGAGGGATCAGGAAGTTCTCAGTTTTTTTCCACTTTCCTTTCCTCTCCCCAACCCAAAAACGCTCAGCCGGGCAGCGGGACGCGGTCATTTAAGAAGTTTCTTGCAGTTCAGTGCCCCATTTTTTAATTGGGTTAATTATCCTTTTAAAGTCTAGTTTCTTGAGTTCTTTATATATTTTGGAGATCAGACCTTTGTCTGTTGCGGGGTTGGTGAAGATCTTCTCCCAGTCAGTAGGCTGTCTTTTTGTCTTAATGACAGTGTCCTTTGCTTTACAGAAGCTTCTCAGTTTCAGGAGGTCCCATTTATTCAATGTTGCCCTTAATGTCTGTGCTCCTGGGGTTATACAGAGGAAGCGATCTCCTGTGCCCATATGTTGTAGGGTACTTCCCATTTTCTCTTCTATCAGGTTGAGTGTGTTCAGATTGATATTGAGGTCTTTGATCCATTTGCTTTCATCTGGCGATAGATCAAGAGAGAGACAGAGACCCAATTTGGAGCAACGGTCTGAGCTCTTAAGGTCCAAATGAGGAACAGAAGGAGGGAGAACATGAGCAAGGAAATCAGGACCACGAGGCGTGCACCCACCCACTGTGACAGTGGAACTGATCTATTGGGAGCTCTCCAAGGCCAGCTGGACTGGGACTGAATAAGCATGGGTTGAAACTGGACTCTCTGAACATGGCGGACAATGAAGGCTGATGAGAAGCCAAGGACAATGGCACTAGGTTTCGATCCTAATACATGAACTGGCTTTGTGGGAGCTTAGCCTGATTGGATGCTCACCTTCCTGGGCCTGGATGGAAGTGGGAGGACCTTGGTCTTCCTGTAGGGCAGGGAATTTGGACTTCTCTTCAGTATCGAGAGGGAGGGGGAATGGACTGGGGGGAGGAGAAGAGGAGTGGGGATGGGGGAGGGGAGTGGGGGGAGGGGACAATATGTGGGAGGAGGGGGAGGGAAATGGGAAACGGGGAGCAGTTGGAAATTTTAATTAAAAAAGAATAAAAAAAATGCTAAAAAAAAAAAAGAAGTTTCTTGCGGCATCGCCAATGGCGGCTGCCCAGTGCGGGGGGGAGGGGGTCTTCGGAGCGCAGGGATCTGGCGCGAGGGGGCGTGGGAGCTGGCGAGCACGGCGTGGTGTGCTGGTCGTGGCTTGGCGACCCGGGCGCAGCTGGCAGGCCTAGCGTGTCTCCTCCCACCCGCGGCTGGCGCGCCCGCCCTCCCCCCTGAGGCTCCCTCCCTCCCTCCCTCCCTCCCTCCCTCCCTCCCTCCCTCCCTCCCTCCCTCCCTCCCTCTCTCTCTCTCTCTCTCTCTCTCTCTCATGTTTTCCTTCCTGGAAGAGAGAAACTGAAAGGCAGAACTGAGAAAGCTCTCTGCTCATTGATCTTGAGAGTTTCAGGGCAGAAACTGATGTGAATTCCCAGCACCGGGCTCTGCCTCTTAAAGGAGCCACCAGGAAATCTAAACAAATATCTTTTAGCAGCTGTTGCTCCTTCCTCAGCATTCAAACAATTCAAAGAGAGCATAATAGCATACAGTATCAAGATTCTCTGTGTATTTTCCATCTTTGTGTAGCTTTATGTTAACCTCTATTTCATTTATTTTTACTTTTATTTTTTGAGACAGGTTCTTTGTCCTGGAATAACTCTGTAGACCAAGCTCTCCTTGAACTCTCAGAGATCCCTCTGTCTCTGCCTCCCAGGCACTGGGGTTAAAGGTGTGTGCTCCCATACCTTGAAGTCACATAGGTCAATCTACCTCTGCCTCCCAAGTGTTGGGATTAAAGGTGTGTACCACCACACCCAACTACTCCTTTTTTTTTTTACTTTAAGAACTTTAACCTTTAGTCTGAATATATTTCAACACATTGTAAACCATTTAGAGGTTTTCTTCATCTTTGAATCTCTCTTTACTTTATATCTCTCTTTTTCTGAGTACATGAGTCTTTAAGGAGAGGATTAAAGCCATAGCTTTGACAGCTAAATCCAGCCCATTCCTTAGCTTTCCAGTCTCATGGCAGAGGTACCACTGGAGCCATTTTTATCACCACAACTCTGTGGCGTTTCAAGGTCCCTGCCAGCAAGCAAGCTGCAGCATTCTGCTCACAGACCACACTCAGTCGTACTGCCTGCCTGAAAGAGTCAGAGTTTGCCCTGGCAGGATGGCCCAGAAAATTGGCATTTTAAAACAGCGTAGTTTTTTTTCCTGCTATGGTTAAAAACTGAAAAGCATGTGTTCAGCGTTTCATGGCAGGAATTCTTAAAAGAGCTACAGGGTTTTGCAGCTAAAGCTGAGTCAGGAAGTCTTTCTTAGATGAGTGTGCTTGCTTGCCTCTAGCAAGCAGATCAGACTCGAGAAATTGTTGCTACCAAGAAAACATGCTTTACTCTATTCTTTCCCAAGCTTTCTCAGGCTTTCTGTGGATTCATTTATCCATGTCTGGGTGCCATTTGTAGTGATGAAGCGTGGGCAGGCCTGCTTTTCATCCTGCCCAGCTCCTGCATGGCTAGCTTTACACCCCAAATAACAACACACAAATTGTATTCTTTTAAACACTGCCTGGCCCATTAGTTCTAGCCTCTTATTGGCTAATTCTCACATCTTGATTAACCCATTTCTAATAGTCTGTGTAGCACCATGAGATGGTGGCTTACCGGGAAAGATTCAGCTTGTCTGACTTGGCAACTGGCTCCATTGCGTCTGACCAGAGAGGAGAGGCATGGCGATTGCCTCACTTCCTCCCAGCCTTCTGTTCTGTTTATTCTGCCTATCTAATTTTCTGTTCTATCAAAGGGCCAAGGCAGTTTCTTTATTAACCAATGAAATCAACTCAAATCAGAAGACCCTTCCACATCAGGATATGGTCTTTTTGGTGCTAGAACAATCAGCAAAATCACCTTTTTGCGGCAGGGCTGGGGAGATGAGCCCTGGCGCACAGTGCCTAGCCAGTATAATCTAATTGCAGGCTCCAACTTCAATGGTAGACCCTGTTTTAATAAGAAATGTGGAGACAACACACACACAAAGGAAGACCAAACAAACAAAAGGCTGTGGACTCAAGAGCCTATTTTCATAGCCACACAGGAAGGTTGAAGCCACTGGCCCCTGTAAGTTTGGCAAATGGGCTGATATACTAAAAACAGGCACTGTATGAGATATTTAGGTGAAGAACTTCAGACAATAGGCACTGGTTCACCAAGCCAGTAAATAACATGCATAGGATCTCAAAATCAACCACACAGACACAGACTTAGAGCAAAGTACAGTGTTTATAAAACAAAGATGCACCTTATTTTGTGCAGATATTAATTTCTCACAATTTGATACCCATTTAACATACCCAATGTAACAGGGTTGTAGGCCTACAGAAGAGAGGTGGAAATATATCAAGATTAAAGCCCCAGAATCCAGGGTAAGGGAATGATGGAATAGTTTTTTCTATATCGCAATCTGCAGTAGTATTTTTTTTATCATTATTTTGGAAAGAAAGTCCCCTGAAATTTTGCTCATAAAGTCTGCTTGCCACATGAAATAATGTGGGGCAAGCAAGGACCAGTGAATACTTGTTATCACAGCTGAAGTTGGATGTGCCAGTTTGCTTCTGCAGCATCATTCCTAGCAAAGTGATTGTGATTTAAAATAACTACAAACTCAATTTGTGAGTAGAAAATAATAATTAACCCAGCCTTCCCCCTAAAGGGACTCTGCCCACTTTGTGTGTCCCTTTCCCACCCAGACCATGGTGGTCTCTTTTCTGTCTCATCTTCCCCTCATGGATGAGGATCGATGTCCTCTTCAGGATGAAAATAGCGGGGATTTTCTTGGGCAGGGGGCACGAAGTGTGGCCTGCCCTCTCTTTGGTAGTCAAAAGTAGAAAGCTGAAAAAAGTAGGAGGAGAGTGTAAAGGTAAATATTTTGCTAGTGTTCTTTGATTCATTTTGTTGTGATAAGAGTATCCCTTTCTTTCAAGCTAGTGAGCAGTTGACAAATGTCTCTGCAGTAGGGGCTTACGGAGTGCTAGCAGGAGACAGAGACCTAAGAAAGACATGACGCCTGCCCCATCCTTTCTTCCAGTTGCCTCTGGAAGAAGAGGCCCCAAATCCCTTCTGATTCCAAAGGAAAAAGCAATAGGATATCTCTAGCATGTTTATTCTCTTGGGTGTGAAGCCAAAGGATATTGTCTTTTACTAAATGATGGTATTCTGCAGTGGGGCCCATGGCATTATTCCATAGCTGCATGAAATTTTCTGAGGTCCCCAGGCCATGGATGTTTGAATCAAGACTTTCAAATGATTGGGGATCACTTACATGTGACCTTGGTGATGGGTACTGTAACCTTGCAGATGGATGATGTGTTCCTGTCAGTGACTGATTTGTCACTGCCAGAGGTTGATGTATTGCTGCTCCTGGTTGATGTGGCACTGGTGTTGTTTGATATGACTTTGTTGATGGGCCATGGAGCACTGGAGAGGTATGATCGACATGATTATCCCAGAATCTATAAGAGAAGAAATCTGGAGCAGTGACATAGATCAAAGAATGATGGCTCATGGGAAAATCTCCTGGTCTTCAGTAGGGTTTTGGTGCACATTTGTTTGCAGCATAAGAGCTTGCCAAAATGTGGCTCAGAATGACCTTGAACTTCTGCCCCACTGCCTGCAGAACTGGGATGACAGCATTCTGCCATTCATTCCCCATCTCTTTCTGGGGGCTTTGTAGGCTTGCTGGTTTGAAACTTTCAATGTAAATCAGGTTGCCCTCAAATTCACAGTCATCTGGCTGCTTTTACCTTCTGAGTTCTGGTATTTAAAATTGTGAGCCACTATGTATGGAAAGCTCTGCTATTTATTTTTTCATTTTTAAGTGTTATTTTACTTTTTAAAATTTACTTGTTTTATGTGTGATGGTGATGCCTGTATATAATTATGTGGACCACATGCAACCTCGTGCCCTCAGAGGTCAGAAGAGGGTTGTTGGGTTTTCTGGAACTGCACTCATAGTTGTGAATCACTATGTGGGTGCTGCATACTGAACCCTGGTGCAAGTGTTCTTCACCGCTGAGCCACCTCCCTGCTTCTGCAGCTCTTAGCTGGAACTCCTGAGGTGACATTTCTGTAACTTCCTTTTAACACATGTTCATAAAAGTCCTATATGTCTAATCTGTAGATGTGGGCTACTTGACCATTGTTGAACACATACAGTTAGACCTGACCCTACATGACCAAACATGTTTTAAAATATTTAAATAAATTAAAATGACATTTATTATTAAAAAGAGAACTTTCCAAGGTAAAATAAACATAGATGCTGAGCTAAATTACAGCCAATTCACTTGTTTCACCTGGTTTCTCTGGTCTTACATAAATAGTTCCACCATGATTCTTCTCTCTGTGGCCTTGTATATGCTATTCCCTCTGGCGAAATGTGACCACCCCAGGGAGCTGGGTTCTCAGTAATACCTGAAAGGCACCTTTCCTGACATCAAGTCTGGTCTCTTTCCACAACCAAAAGCTTGGGCCATCCAGAGAATGATATAAATTGCAAAGCCTTATCAAAGACCCTGAATCTGTACTTTAATCCTTCTTAAAGTAGGCTCTGATGACGAGAAGCATTAAAAAACATGACACTGGCCCACTTCTCATGTCAGTCACCACATGTAAAGACAGACGGATTTCCACATAGCTTTTTGAGACCCTCCTTCAGTAAGACAACATTCATTTAAAAGCACTTATTGGACCTTAATTGCATGCTGTGAAAAACTGTTTCTTTCTTGTATTTGAAGTGAGAGACATTATTATTGGGCTAGAATGTGTGCATGCCTTCATGCTACATGATCCATGGTGAGCCTTGCTGTTGCCTGTTCACAGTATGTAACAAACATCTTACATCTACTTCCATGGTTTTCATTGTCATTGCCTTCATTCATTCCAGAGAATTTGAAGAATGGACATGAAATTCAGAAGTTACTCAGCTGTGTTCACAAAAGACTTCTCTACAAACACCCTGTGCTAAGAGTCTGAACTTGAGCAATGAAGTCAAATGATTTCAAGGTTTATCTGTGAAATCACTTGCTTTTAGACTCTCTTATCTAGTCTTTCTGTGTGAATGACCCTCCATTTAACTAACATATACTGAGATAGGCACTATATAGGCAGGAACACGGGAAATAGCAGTGGACTCTACCCTTTTCCAAAGTCCACCTGTTTCTTACCCATGGGTCTCATTTCGTGGATACTCAGAGTTTCCATTTCCAAAGCAATTAAAGGCATGTGGTCCCAGGTCATTAATAACAGTCACCACCTGCACAAAACCAACAGAGCTATGGTAAAAAGATTCAGGTATGCCATACATCTATCCCTTGTTGACATCTTAGGTTCTGGTTGCTCCTGTACCTGCCTTCATGGCCCATAAACCTGATTTTCTTGTCCCTGCCCTATTTGTTGCTGTGCCCTTGGATGTTCTTATGGCAAGTTACGAAGCATCTCAATACCTTGGGCCAACTCATATTTGCATTTTTCTCATTCCCTTTCTTGCAGGTATTGATGCATCAAAAATAAACATAAAAATACTTTGATGACTCAAAAAGCAACCCCCAGAAGGGGACAACATTCAAATGAATCCCAGAATAATGGAAGTCTTGTCCCTGTGCACACTGGGCTAAAGAGACTATTGTGTGGTTTGGCAGCACCCTAGTCACAGACATGCCACTGGATTACAGACATTTGAGAACCCAGAACACCTGCACAAGCATATGTATGTGATTGAGCCTGTATTCAGGTCTACTTAGTACAGATATTTTTAATTCTCTGAGGGCAACTCAACTGCAGCCTATGGGGTAGGCTGAGCCAAGTAAACCAAGCCATTCAAACTTCTAATCACCTTTCAGTTATAAAAGTGAAAGGTACTTGACATACCTCTTCTTCACCTTCTTTGTAATAAGGGGGTTCCTCTCCCTTTACCCCAATCCCACCCCCACCAAGTTCCCAATTTTTGCCCAGCAATCTTGTCTACTTCCAATATCCAGGAGGATAACTGTATGTTTTTCTTTGGGTTCACCTTCTTATTTAGCTTCTCTAGGATCATGAATTATAGGTTCAATGTCCTTTATTTACGGCTAGAAACCACTTACGAGTGATTACATACCATGTTCATCATTTTGGGTCTGTGTTACCTCACTCAGGATAGTGTTTTCTATTTCCATCCATTTGCATGCAAAATTCAAGATGTCATTGTTTTTTTACCATTGAGTAGTACTCTAATATGTATATATTCCACACTTTCTTTATCCATTCTTCCTTGGAAGGGCATCTAGGTTGTTTCCAGGTTATGGCTATTACAAACAATGCTGCTATGAACATAGTTGAACAAATGAAGTCAGGATGATGAGGGGTGTGCCCACCCACTGAGACGGTGGGTCTGATCTAATGGGAGCTCACCAAGGCCAGCTAGAGTGGGACTGAAAAAGCATGGGATCAAACTGGACTCTCTGAATGTGGAGGACAATGAGTTCTGACTGAGAAGCCAAGGACAATGGCACTGGGTTTTGATCTTACTGCATGTATTGGCTTTGTGGGAGCCTAGTCTGTTTGGATGCGCACCTTCCTAGATCTGGATGGAGGGGGAAGGACCTTGGATTTCCCACAGGCTAGGGAACCCTGACTGCTCTTTGGACTGGAGAGGGAGGGGGAGGAGAGTGGGGGGAGGGAGGGATATGGGAGGTAGGGAGGACGTGGAAATTTTTAATAAAAAAGTCAATAAAAAAAGAAGGAGGTTCCTCATTGAAGATTCTACATATATTCAAATCATAGACCTGTGTCCTCATTCGTGGGCCACAGAGCTCGGCAAACCTTTCCCCCAATAGTGGACGCTGGAAGTTAAGTGCTCTTCTTGGCTGTATTTGTAAGGACAAAAAATTACAAATGTCTTGCTTCTTGTTTATGCCTTTCCTTAGTGCACAAAACGCAGTGAAGATGGAGAAAGATTGTTCACCCAAGCCCATAGGAAACCCCAAATTTATAGAAGGCACACTGGCCCCTACTAAGACTTCACTGGGCTCTCCTCAGTTCCTGTTCACAGCCTGATTGCAAAATCATTACTGATTATTTTAGGAATTTAAGACCATATCTACACTAAGAGATTAATTGTGTGTTAATCCCCAAAAGGAGAAAAGCAAAAGAAAAACTCAAGACATTTTAGCATAAGTACATCTTCTTAAAGGACAAATGTATTCACATAGATTTCCTAAATAGTTCAAAGAAATTTTATGGTATTCCAGAAATCTGTGCAATGCAAGAAGGCAGAAACATCAAGGCTCAGGAACTTGCTGTTGTCACACTCCTGGAGTTAAACTGAAATACCTGTCTTTTTTCCTTCTATGAAGATTTTTTGGAGCATTAACAAATGGAGTATCTGGTTTGGGGGTCAGGAATAGATACACACAATTCCACATAACTGATATAAAGCTCATTTCATATAAAGTTCATTTTATATATTTAAGAATCCTGCCTAATATTAAAAATGATTATCCAAATCAATGGTTTTATCCATAGTCTCAAGGATAGAAAAGATACAGAGTAGAAGAGGAGAAACCTAGCTTTGGTGGTGCATGCTGAGGGAAAGGATGGGATTGAGCTGTCAAGAAATCTGTCTTCTCGTGAGATGGTTAACATCACTTCACAAGCGATGGAAAGCAGGGCCCTAGGAAATACTGCATCTTCAGAGCAGCTCAACTTTCCACTTACTTCAAATTTTCGAGGAAACAGAAAATATCCTTCTATATATAACAGAGTGAAAGCAACAGGGATGTGGTGTACCTTAGAGGACATCCAACCTCCCTATTCTGAAAGGTTCTCATCTCTATCTGAAAAGCCAGTACATCACAAAAAGTAATATGTTTTTGAAAATACAGATCATGTTTTCTGTAAAGGAAACCTGAGAAATCAGAGTTAATTTAAGCTCAAAGATGTTAGACACCCAAACAAAAAGAAAAATGAATTTTGAAAGACTTTCAGATGTACCCCAGCTACTGCATAAGATGGCAAATCTGTGCATACCATGGGTTCCACCACTGCCTCTGGGTTCACGGGCTGTGCTACTGGGCTTGGAATCTGTGTGGATGTCTTAACTGTCTTGTGATGTCCTTGTTCTTTGTCCACGACACATTTTTGAATCTTTGGGTCTTTTTGGACTTCAGTATCTTCCACTATTACACAGGAATCATCATCTGAAGAAGCATCAGAAACTTCATCAATAGTATGCTCTTTAGGTTTGGAGCCCATTGCTTCTTCCAAGGGTTTCTTCCCATCCTCATCACTGCATTCTCCATGCTCTGGGGAGTTTTGTCCTTCCTGGCTGTCACTCAGAAGAAATTCTGGGCCTACTTCAAATTCCATGTCTACTGGGTCTAGCCTGTTTTTTGCCTCTATCATAGAATCCTGCCCAGATGTAGAAGCTGAGGAAGGAAGTACAGAGGAGAGCATGAAGATAATCGTGAAATGTGCCAGCTTTATGTATATATAACAGGACAGTATGACTTATTAGTAATATTTCATGGCAACATTCTTTGGGCTCAATTTCAGATATTTGCTATCCTTTAAATAATAAAGCTGAAATAAGTTATAGGTTGCTCTGTAAGACGTTGCAATACATCTTTGCTTTAATACCTGAGTAAAGCAATGTGGAAGACAATAATGAAGAATTAATATATCATTTTAAATATCTACCTGACATACTTCCTATATGACCTAGCAGTCTCACTGTCAGGAATTTACCAAAGCAAACTGAAAGTTCCATATAAAACTTTTGGGAAAATGTTTGTAGAAACATTACTCATAATCATCAAAGCCTTGAAAGCAACCCAGATATACTTCTGATGGATAGATTAAAATCCTGTAGTACATTCATAAAGGGCAATAAGCGGAATGGATCATTGTTTCATTTTGTGACATGTAAAGTTGTTAACTGTACATTTCTAAGTGTAAGAAGCCAGATGGAAAAGGCGTCACATTACAAGCAGGCATAAAATCTAACGGTGTTTTGATTGTGTAACATGTGGCTTTGGGGGATCATAATAAAATGGCTAGAATTTCTCTCTTTTGTCCATTCATCTATTTACTGTTCTTCCAACTCAAATTATTTCAGTTTTTGTGGCAGGGTTTCATGGATCCCAGGATAGCCTTGAACTCATTGTGTAACCAAGAATGGCCTAAAATTCCTGGTCCTTCTGCCTGTACTTCCTGAGTATAGCATTGAAACCTTTCTCTAAGTTCAAAGTTATTTCAAAATGAAAAAAATACAAAATATAAACATGAGTATCAGGCAGGGTGAGCCACCCAACACCTCACCGCAATGCTATGAACCATTGTGTTAGTTTTAGAGTCTAAATTTTAGTCGGAGTGGAAAACTCCAGTTCCTTGGTAGTTTCAGTGTTCAGAATTTTTACTAAACTTTTCTACTATCAAACATTTCCAAGTTATTTTTAAACCTTAATTGTCTATTTGCAATTTTTGGTTCCAAATGAAAATCAAATAAATGTCAGTAAGTCATAACAAGGGACCCAGATGCTGCCCAATTTCAATGTTTGTTGCTAGATATCTTGATGTGTTATATTTTAATATATATATATATATAATATATGTATGTATTTACTTATTATGTCTACAATATTCTTTCTGCCTGTATGCCTGAAGGCCAGAAGAGGGCACCAGACCTCATTACAGATGGTTGTGAGCTACCATGTGGTTGCTGGGAATTGAACTCAGGACCTTTGGAAGAGCAGGCAATGTTCTTAACCACGGAGCCATCTCTCCAGCCCCTTGATGTGTTATTTTGACTGGAAAGGACAGCTCTGAGAACTTATCAGGATTTTTCCACAGCTGGTTTACCAGTAATGAATATAATTCAACAGAGCAAAGCTACAACACAAACCCAAATGAGTGGATTAAGAGCAATCACTGCTCAAGTAAATGTAAGAAACAATCACACGCACACACTCAACCACAACACCATTGTGCTGTTTTCATAGGATAGTTTGGAATGGAGCTCTGAAACTTACAGACATAATGTAAGTTTTGTTACTAAAAACTATCTAAACATTAAAACTACATCTGGAACTTAGAAAAAAAGAACAAAATACAAGATTAACCACAGTACATGAAAATACCACAATACAAATCTCTACAATAAGATCCGCATGGTAAAAGGATACTTGCCCTTTTCTCCAGTTTTGCAGTTTTTCTATAATACTGTAATTAGGACTTTGGTGAGGAGGGATTAACCTATTTCACCTCTACTTCCATTCAAATTTTCTGCCTGTAAACCTGTCATCTCAGCACTCAGAATTGCAGGGAAAAGGATTACTGGGACTTCTAGGACAGGATGAATTAAACATCTAGGCTCTGTCTCAAAACACCAACAAAACATGTTGCTACAATAGAACATACAGATGGACACAAATAATGTTATTTCTTCAAAATGATGTCCATCACAATGTTTACAATATTAAAATCAAAACCAAGTAAATAATACTAATTCAACAGGATTGAGGCTGCAGACTTCTAACTGGGATTTCTTAAGATCAAAAGAACCCTGATTGCTTGAATCTATGAGAAGATAATTTATTGCTCTGAAATCATCATCTCAAAAAATTTAAAGAAAATGAGCAAAGTTGGACTTGATAGCTGTGAATTCACATCATTATAGACCAGACACTATCATTATTTTAAACCTTTCAGCCATCTCAAAGGTCACTCCATTTATTTAGTTCACATCCAAAGAGCTAGTTGTACCTACTTGACAATGATGATGTTATCGCTGCAAAATCTCCGGATGAGCTTATGCTTGTGCTTGTAGCTATACTCATACTTGTGCATATACTTGTTTCAGACGGTGTCCTGACCTGAGCTAATTCAAATGGTATTTCCCGAGGGGCTGGTGTAACATCTACAATCTCAACCTGAATTTCCAAAAGAAGATAACACATTTCACTAACCAGATAGAATAAGACACAAATAAATAGAAACACAGGTGTAGAAGGAACAGTGGGCTGCGTTGCTGCCACCCAACTCTCGGCCACCTGGCTAGCTTATGCCCCGAAATAACAACACTCAAATTGTATTCATTTAAACACTGCCTGGCCCAATAGTTCCAGCCTCTCAATGGCTAATTCTCACATCTTGTCTTACCGGGAAAGATTCAGCATATCTGACCTGGCGACTGGTTCCATTGCATCTGACCTCACTTCCCTTCTTCCCAGCATTCTATTCTGTCTACTCCACCCACCTATGCTCTGACCTATCAGGCCAAGCAGTTTTTTTATTAACCAATGAAAGTATGATCCCCTCCATCACACAGGGAGAACCCTAAACTTTAGATATAATTTTAAACATACTTCAATCAATTGAAAAGTCATCAAAAAATCCTCATGTATATTCTTAAAAACATTGCTGTAAGGGGCTAAGCTTCAAAGACCATGGAACATTAGCCACTGGTGGATGTTCCCAGAGTTCCTGCACATGCTGAGGATGCTTCAAGCAAGTTAAAGCCGAGTGTGATATGATTAATGTTTTAGGCTGACTAAATGGGATAGTGTCAGCAAGAGTTTTTTGGCTGTAGAAAAGAATCCATTGCTGTCATTTTCCCTAAGACTGCTTGCTTGTGTTTTGCTCAAATGTTACTTTAAACCATTTATGGATACTTCTCTGGGGATCAAGCTAATTACTGGGAAACTAGCCTTAAAGAGAACATTCTCTAAGATTAAAATACAAATTAATGGACAGGGGAGAGATGCTCAGTTCTCGAGCACACTGACTGCTCTTCCAAAGGACCTGAGTTTGATTCCCACCAACCAAATGGTAGTTCATAACCATGTGGTAAAATGATATTTTTTGCTCTCTGTGATAGCCCAGTATTGCAAGAGTGAACAGAATATCCCGTGGTTCAGCATTGCAAGGGTATATAAAACAGCCTACCATCAATTAAAATTGGAAATTGAAAGAATTGTTTCTACAAATAATTGGTGTGGTGTGTGTGTGTGTGTGTGTGAGTGAGTGTGTGTGTGTGTGTATACACGTGCCTATGTGTGGTTGCTTGTGCACATGTGAGCATGCATTTGGAAGCTACACAACAAAGATAGGTGTTGAGTATCTCACAGTATTCAAGCTAGTCTGGCTGGACAACATACCCCAGAGATATGCCTGTCCTTGCCTCCTCAGCACTGGGATTATAAGTACACAGCATCATGCCATTAGGTACACCATAATGAGATGGGTTCTAGAGAAAATATCAAGCCTTTGTCTTTGCAAGGCATGCACTTTATGAACTAAGTTATCTCCTCAGACACTTGTGATCACCATTTTGATGATCTTCAAGAAGTAAAAAAGAATCCCAGACTTTGCCTGTTAAATTAGGAATTTCCATATTTCATTCCTAATGAGTGGTATAGTTCTATAGTTCTATTTCTTTAACAATCTGATCTGATTTGAATAGCACATGAAACACTCTTCATATGAAATGTGTTCACCAATCAAGTCCTGTGCATCTATACCTAAACATTTAGTTTTGTTTCTTGGTAGTGGTTGGTTTGGTTGGGCAGGGTTTGCTTAAGACATAGATCTATGGCAATTTTTACTTTAGAGACCTGTTTCTTGGATCATACGAAGCATTTCAACTTCAGGAAATAGGCACAACCTGACTACTCAAGTGTTCTGTGATGTGTACTACTTAATACAATATTAGAAATATGGCAATCTTTTCATTGCTTAGAAAGATATTCTGTTGAGTTGATATTAGACTGCTATTCATCTTATTGGTGTCATTTTGTTAAAAGTTCAAGGTGAGTTTTGTCCCCTACTCTGTCTTCTATTTTGTTATTTAGTCTTCTAATTTCATCTCTCTCATACTTTTCTGAACAAAATGCTAGGTTCAATGTAAGTACTTCTTCCGAGGCGAAAGTTTTGACTCTGTTGTGCTTGTGTAGAGTATGCTAGCTCAGTGCTTAACACTGGTCAACAACCAAGTCCGGGAGCATTCTATTTACATATAAGTCACTTCTTTTGAAAAGGCATTTATTTTTCATTTCACATGTATGAATGTGTTGTTTTTGTGGTCTGTACACCATGTATGTATCTAGTACCCACAGAGATCAGAACAAGGCACCCTTCTGTGGTGAGTGCATAATATCACCTAGACTACATGCAAATGGAATAGCAGGAAAGGAAGAACAACTTCACTAGGTACCATTAAGAAATGCCTGTTCTTCTATACCACTCCCAAAGTTTTATTGTAATATTGTATTAGAGTTGAGTTTCAGATCACGAAACGGAAGGCCAGGTTTTAGATTTGATTTAATGTTTATCCCCAATGAATTCACTCCAGTAAACAATGAAGAATGAGTCATAAAAATGAGATGCCTTAAGGAAAGGATAGGAACAAAGCTAATTAGAGATCTTGCACTGCCCACAATGGGATGTGTAATACTGTCTAAAGTTTCCTCCTAGAACCCAGTGCAGGAAACAGATCCATAGACTCCCCTACTGTGTGTGTGTGTGTGTGTGTGTATGTGACTGACACTGGGTGTTATGCTCTATTACTACCTTTATTCCTTTGAGCAAAAACTTCCTGCTGAACCTAGGTCTAGGGCTGGCACCCAACAAGTTCTGTTGTCTCCATGCTCTATAACAGTGGTTCTCAAACTGTGGGACACAATCCCTTTGGCAAACTTCTACCATGAAAAATATTACATTATGATTCATAACAGTAGCAAAATTACAGTTACGAAGTAGCAATGAAAATTTTATGATTGGAGATCACCACGACATGAGGAAGTATATTAAAAGTTTGCAACGTTAGAAAGGTCAAGAATCACTGCTCTATAGTGTGAGGGTTATAAGTGTGAGCAGTTACTCCCAGAAATTTTATGTAGGTGTTGGGGATTTGAGTCTGAGTCTTCATGCTCACACAGGAATCTCTATTACCCACTGAGCATCTCCCCATGCCATGATAAACTTTTCTGAGACAAGGTCTTACTTTTTAGGCCAGGCCCTCCTGAAACTCACTCTATAGCAGCCATACTACTCCCTCGGTGCCCCAAGTTATAGCCTTACAGGCATAAGCAAGATGCCCAACTTTTGAGCTTTCTTTGTGAAATACAAAAAGAAACACTTTCAATGAAATATGGAAAGTAGTTTAGTTTGATTTTTTGTTTTGTTTTGTTTTGTTTTTGTTATCACAGGGACTATTCTAAGCCTTACCAACACAGTAAGAAAAAAAAAGCATACTGTAGGACACTGCCATTCTCACAATAGCGTTACTGAAATGAAAGTCTTTCTATGTTGGCAACACATATTAACTAAATAATAAGATTACAGAGACAAAGGCCTAGGGATCTACTCAATGGCTGTGAATGTACATACATCAGAGCTTGATTCAGGACTTTCTGTATTCACATTTTCAGCCTGGTGCTTTCTTTGAATTTTCTTCCTTTTGCGTCGTTTTTGAAGCCTTAATAAAGTCATAAAGAAATCACTATTAAAATTTGTTTTGTGTACTGGCCTGGAAACTTCCTCTCTTGCTAGTTTTTACAGTACTGGAAGAGGGTATAGGCTGATAGAGGAAAAATAGGGGGACTAATCAACAGTCTTAACAGCTGTGAACACTGTGATCAATAATGACTGGCATGGCAAGATATAACTATGTTTGCAATAGTGCCATGAATATTATGGGGACAACCAATCAATTTCTAAATGGATTGAAGGCCACAATTGCTGTAGGAAATCCTTCAGCCAATAGCCTTTAAGTTACCAGCACACTTGGGCATGGCCTCTTATACTATAAATGCCACTGCAAAGCATGCCCGCACATTCTTTCTCTCCTGGCTGCTGGAGTTAATTGCTATTTTCCATTCAAGCAGAGGACTTTTATCTGTGAGTCTGCTCCTAAATAAAAAACCTTTATTATACTCAATTTGGAGCTAGTATTAGATTTCATTTTAGCATCCATCTTCACATACTGCAGGAGAAAAATACATGTCTATAAATCTGACCAAGGCTAGGGAGCTCACAGGCCCAAGGGTAAATCTACTTGCCATTATTTTGTGAAAGGTATATAGTATAAATTTACCCTCTAAGTTCTTATCTTTATTCCCATGGCTTAGTATAGCTCTCAGAACTCATCAAAGAAGTTTAATATAGAAACTCACAGCTCATCAAAGTACAGAGAATAAGTGTTACTGGATTGTTTAGGTCTACATGGTACATCTATATGACCCACTGCCACACAAAGCTTAAGGACTATTACAGACGGTATGGCAAGAAGACTAAGAACCAGAAATCAAGGAGAAAACAGTGTCATCTTTACCATGACAGGATCATTACACACATGAACGCATGGTAGTGGTATGGTCTGCATGAGACCTACACTAGATCAGGCCAGTCAACATCACAACATGGACAGCCAGGATAACTCTGATCTACTGTTTCTCCTTACACTATATCCCAAATGCTACCATGTCTACTTTCAATATTCCTATTTTTTAAAAAATATTTATTCATTTTGTGTGTGTATGCATGGGTTCATTCATGTATATCACTTGTGTGAAGGACTGAGGAAAACTTTCAAGAACTAGGCCTCTCTTTGTACCAAATGGGTCCCAGGAATTGGGCTCAAATCCTCAGGTGTATATTGTATGTTTTTTTCTGTAATTTTCCTAGTACCATTATTGCATCAATCTAGAAAATAATGGGAGAGACACTGGTTACATGATTACTTACATACGTTAAAATACACAGATCTGGAAGCTTGAAGTGGTGGTGTATACAAATGCACATACAAATATTAGATAGACAGATAGATAGATAGATAGATAGATAGATAGATAGATAGATAGATAGATGATAGATATATAGATAGATAGATAGATAGATAGAGAGATACATAGATACATACATAGATACATAGATAGATGAGATAGGCAAAAATCGCTCTTTTCAAAACAATTAAAATATTTAAAAAATTCAAAATAAAAAGGCAATCATATGTATACCTTTTGAAACCTATGAACTATAGTAAATGATAAGGTAGGTTCACACCAACAAATTGGTCATTTTAGATTCATTAAAATCCTTGGATGATTTTTCTATTGTTTTTGTTTTATTTAGTAAAAAAAAGACTAAGTTTCAGCTCTGCATTACTTACAGCCATGATATCTCTTACCTTTGGCACTGTGTATTATTGTCATCATCTGAATCAATAACTATAACAGGAGGTTGAATTGCAGCAGGTTGTTCCTGAAGAAAAATTAGCATATTGGTTTCCATTGTTGCTGTCATCATTTTAGCATCTCTGAGAGTCAAACTTACAGCCTTGTACAGAGTAGAGTTATACCCTCTCCCAGCCCCCTAATTGGCACTTAAATGGATTATATACTAAAAATGACCTGAAATTTATGGCATACCTTACATATTCAAGCAAAACTGATATATATATATATATATATATATATATATATATATGTGTGTGTGTGTGTGTGTGTGTGTGTGTGTGTGTGTGTGTGTGTGAGGAGAGCAGTGGATTTATAGATATGAAAACAAGGTATATATATATACAATGGTTCAGCCTAACAATAGTAGATCTAGGAGAAGAATTTCACTTTGACTCAAGTTCACTGCTCACTATTTTATACCATCATACTCTAAAGACATTTCTGACGACTATCCCTCTGTTATCTCGAGATATGTTTTCCAAAATACCCCCAATATCATAGAGGCCCTGATTTGGGAGTGTCATATATCAATCTGTTGATTTCATTGGTTAAGTAATAAAGAAACTGCTTGGCCCTCATAGGTTAAAACATAGGTGGTTGGAGTAAACAGAACAGAATGTTGGGAGGAAGAGGAAGTGAGCTCAGACTCGACAGCTCTGCTCTCTGGAGCAGACGCCATGCTCCCCTCTCCCCGGCAGATGCAATAAAGCTCCGGCCCAGGATGGACGTAGGCTAGAATCTTTCCGGTAAGCACACCTTGGGGTGCTACACACATGAATAGAAATGGGCCAAGCAGTGTTTAAAAGAATACAATGCGTGTGTTGTTATGTCGGGTATAAAGCTAACCATGCGGGAGCCGGGCTGTGGGAAGAGGCCTGCAGCTTCCTACTACAAGGCCCAGAGAGAAAAACTTGATGAAATCACAAAACGACTTCCTGGTGTTGTGATATGGAGACTAGTGGGATATGGGTGCGCCAAGAAAGATTTTTTTTTCTCCTTCTCAGAAGAGGAAGTAGAGCTTGGGAGTAAATCTTACGTCTTAGATGTCTGTATTTTCATGGTAGATGATGGAATTCAGGTCCCAGAGAGTTAGTAAAAAAGAAGGATGAATGAGGCAATCAAATCAGGCCAACTTCCTTCAGTTTTCCCCTCTATACCACTTTCCTTACTCTCTTCAATATAGAGAAGTGGTTTATTCCACAGTTGAATGTAGGAATGATCTACTATGCTATCACAATAAGAACATGGCCCACAGGCCAAATAGAGCTCCTTTTCTGGAGCTAATACTGCCTAGTCTACAGTGTTCTAGTCCTGCCTGTAACTGCTGATAGTACCTCCATCCATTGCAAATCCTGGAATTTCCATCCCTGTGACTACAATCAGTCCAGACCTGCCATTCATATCTGGGTAGCTCCATTACTGCTTCTTATGTTTTGTTATCCACCTATTAAGCAGCCTGGTTACTTCAGTCCATATCATAGTACTCCTCTGCTTGCCAGTGTACTTATAGTATAAATCTCATATAGCAAAGTACTGTACGATCTGTCCCCTGCCTGCCTCCAATATCCCCTGACCTCTTATTTGAGCCAGATAAGCAATTTGTTCCTTCAAACTCCCCAAAATGTGGTCAAGGCACTCTCTGCCCAGATTGCCTTTGTTATCGTTCTTGGGGTCCTATACTCTAAAAACAAATTGCCAGAAAGAGATACACTATCAACTCTCACCCCTCTGACATTTGTCATCAATGCTTTCTTTATTGCCTGCCCCTATGTATTTCCCTGGCACTTATCACAATATCTGGGTCATTAGAAGGATTCCATGATATTGAAAGAATAAACTAAAGATTTTTAATCTGTCATTTAGATTCTAAAAACTAGCTTTTCATTTGATAGGTAAAAAGCCTTGACAATCAACTACCTAAGGAAAAAAACAGAGTTGTTTTTACATAGAAATCCACTTTCTAACAGAAAAATACAGCTTGGCCTGGCTCATTGGGGCTACCAGGAGTCCCTGTGTAGGTGCTGAGAATCTCCATCTGGATGGGTAAGTGTGTGCTATCCTGGGGCGGACTGTCCTGGTAGAGAGCACAAACGCTCCTCCACCAGCTCCTGCTGCAGCTCTGCCTGCGCCGTACCTCCCTTGGTCCCTGGCTCATTGGGGGTACCAGGAGTCCCTGTGTAGGTGCTGAGAAGCTCAATCTGGACGGGTGAGTGTGTGCTATTCTGGGGCGGACTGTCCCGGTAGAGAGCACAAACCTCCCCACACTAAGGCTACCCAACCAGAGCAGTGAGTGCCTGCCTAGCGGGCAGGCCTCAGCAACCCCCGAAAGGGAGCACAGGCACCTCCAGCTTGTACTGCAGTGTCGCCTGAGTTCTACTCGACCCCGCCCTACCCCCTGCATTTGCCCTTCTTTCCGCGGGTCATTGGAATACCAGGCATCCCTGTTTTGGTGTTGAGGAGTTCATCTGGTAGGGAACGGTTCCTGCCCCTACACGGAGGAGATACACCCAGAGAGTTAGTCACAGCAAAGACTGCTCCAAGACACCAGGCCTCTCCTGGCTCCATTTGAAGGAAGAGATGGGCAGGTGCCAATGCAAGAATTCCCCCAACAACTTGAAAGGCAACGTGACATGACCAGAATCCAGGAATCTCGAAATAAGAAGTGTATACCCTAATCCAGAAGAATTAGAAGAATTCGACTCAAAAGTGAATTATATGAAAATAATAGAGGACCTTAAACAGGAGGTGAAAAACTGCCATAATCAATTAGAGATTACAAACAAAAAGGTAGAGGAAATGAATAAATCTCTCAAAGATACCCAAGAAAACCAAAAGAAACAAGAAAAAGTAATCAAACAGGTAAGGG
This sequence comes from Chionomys nivalis, assembly GCF_950005125.1. Taxonomy (NCBI): domain Eukaryota; kingdom Metazoa; phylum Chordata; class Mammalia; order Rodentia; family Cricetidae; genus Chionomys; species Chionomys nivalis. Next base: position 7,192,151 of record NC_080112.1, on the reverse strand, counting down.
AAACGGTTCAAGACTTGAAGAATGAAGTGGAAGTAATAAAGAAAACACAAACCGAGGGAAGGATGGAGATGGAAAATTTGGATAAACGAACAGGAACTACAGAGACAAGTACCACCAACAGATTACAAGAGATAGAAGAAAGAATCTCAGACACTGAAGATACCATAGAGAAAATAAACACTCTGATCAAAGAAAACAGCATAACCAACAAATTCTCAACACAAAACATTCAGGAAATCTGGGACACAATAAAAAGACCAAACCTAAGAATAATAGGAATAGAAGAAGGAGAAGAAGTACAGCTCAATGGTCCAGAAAATATATTTAATAAAATTATAGAAGAAAACTTTCCCAACCTTAAGAAAGATATTCCTTTGAAGGTCCAAGAAGCATACAGAACACCGAATCGACTGGATCAAAAAAAAAAAAAAATCTCCTGGTCATATAATAATCAAAACACAAAACATACAGAATAAAGAAAGAATATTAAGAGCTGCAAAGGAAAAAGGTCAAGTTACCTATAAAGGTAAACCTATCAGACTTACACCTGATTTCTCTATGGAAACCATGAAAGCCAGAAGGTCCTGGATAGATGTATTGCAGAAACTAAGAGACCATGGATGCAAGCCCAGACTACTATACCCAGCCAAGCTTTCGTTCACTATAAATGGAGAAAACAAAATTTTCCAGGATAAAAACAAATTTAAACAACATGTAGCCACAAATCCAGCCTTACAGAAAGTAATAGAAGGAAAATCACAAACCAAGGAGTCCAACAATGCCCACAATAACTCAGACATCTTATGACCCTTCACCAGCACAACTTGAAGAAGGGAAACACACAAACTCTACTACCGAAAGAAAGAAAGAAAGAAAGAAAGAAAGAAAGAAAGAAAGAAAGAAAGAAAGAAAGGAAAAATGACCGGAGTTAACAACCACTGGTCATTAATATCACTTAATATCAATGGACTCAACTCACCTATAAAGAGGCACAGGCTAAGAGATTGGATACGAAAACAGGATCCAACATTCTGCTGCTTAGAAGAAACACACCTCAACCACAAAGACAGACATCTACTCAGAGTAAAGGGCTGGGAAAAGGTTTATCAAGCAAACGGACCTAAGAAACAAGCAGGTGTGGCCATACTAATTTCTAAGAAAGTTGAGTTCAAACTAAAATCAATCAAAAGAGATGGAGAGGGACATTTTTTACTCATAACAGGAACAATTCACCAGGATGAAGTCTCAATCCTGAATATATATGCCCCTAATATAAAAGCACCCACTTATGTAAAAGAAACGTTACTAAAACTCAAGGCAGTCATCAAACCACACACACTAATAATGTTTGGAGATTTCAACACTCCTCTCTAACCAATGGACAGATCAAGCAGACAGAAACCTAACAGAGAAATAAGAGAATTAAGGGAGGTAATGAATCAAATGGACTTAACAGACATCTATAGAACATTCCACCCAAATAGGAAAGAATATACCTTCTTCTCTGCAGCTCATGTAACCTTCTCGAAAATAGACCACATACTCGGTAACAAAGCAAACTTACACAGCTACAAAAAAATATCGGTAACCACCTGTGTCTTATCAGATCACCATGGATTAAAGTTAGAATTCAACAACAATGCTATCCTCAGAAAGCCTATGAACTCATGGAAACTGGACAGTCAACTACTGAACCACACGTGGATCAAGGAAGAAATAAAGAAAGAAATTAAAGTCTTTCTTGAATTCAATGAAAACGAAGACTCAACATACTCAAACCTATGTGACACTATGAAAGCAGTGCTAAGAGGAAAGTTCATAGCATTAAGTGCCCACTTAAAGAAAACGGAGAAAGCACACATTGGAGACTTAATAGACCACCTGAAAGCTTTAGAAAAAAAAGAAGGAGACTCACCTAAGAGAAGTAGAAGACGGGAAATAATCAAATTGAGGGCTGAAATCAACAAAATAGAAACACAGAAAACAATCCAAAGAATCAATGAAACAAAAAGCTGGTTCTTGGAGAAAATCAATAAGATTGATAAACCCCTATCCAAACTAATCAAACGGTGGAGAGAGAACACGCAAATTAACAAAATCAGAAACGAAAAGGGAGACATAACCACAGACACAGAGGAAATTCAGAGAATCATTAGATCTTACTACAAAAACCTGTATGCCACAAAATTGGAAAATGTAAAAGAAATGGACACTTTTTTAGATAAGTACCATATACCAAAGTTAAACCAGGACCAGGTGAACAATCTAAATAGACCTGTTAGTTGCGAAGAATTAGAAGTTGTTATAAAAAGCCTCCCCACCAAAAAAAGCCCAGGTCCAGACGGCTTCAATGCAGAATTCTACCAGAACTTCCAAGAAGACCTAATACCTATACTCCTTAATGTATTTCACAATATAGAAACAGAGAAGTCATTGCCAAATTTCTTTTATGAAGCTGAAGTTACTCTGATACCAAAACCACACAAAGACACAACCAAGAAAGAGAACTACAGGCCAATCTCACTCATGAACATCGACGCAAAAATACTCAATAAAATACTGGCAAACCGAATCCAAGAACACATTAGAAAAATTATCCATTATGATCAAGTAGGCTTCATCCCAGAGATGCAGGGCCGGTTCAACATACGAAAATCTATCAATGTAATCCATCATATAAATAAACTGAAAGAAAAAAAAACATATGATCATTTCATTAGATGCTGAAAAAGCACTTGACAAAATTCAACATCCCTTTATGATAAAGGTCTTAGAGAGATTAGGAATACAAGGGTCGTACCTAAGTATAATAAAAGCTATTTATAGCAAGCCATCAGCTAACATCAAATTAAATGGAGAGAAACTCAAAGCTATTCCACTAAAATCAGGAACACGACAAGGTTTTCCACTCTCTCCATACCTCTTTAATATAGTGCTTGAAATTCTAGCAACAGCAATAAGACAACATAAAGGGATCAAAGGGATTCAAATTGGAAAGGAAGAAGTTAAACTTTCATTATTTGCAGATGATATGATAGTGTATATAAGCGACCCCAAAAACTCCAGCAAAGAAGTCCTTCAGCTGATAAACACCTTTAGTAGCGTTGCAGGATACAAGATCAATTCCAAAAAATCAGTTGCCCTCCTATACACAAAGGAGAAGGAAGCAGAGATGGAAATCAGAGAAGCATCACCCTTCACGATAGCCACAAATAGCATAAAATATCTTGGGGTAACTCTAACCAAGGAAGTGAAGGATCTATTTGACAAGAACTTTAAGTCTATGAAGAAAGAAATTGAGGAGGATACAAGAAAATGGAAGGATCTCCCTTGCTCTTGGATTGGGAGGATCAACATAGTAAAAATGGCAATTCTACCAAGGGCAATTTATAGATTCAATGCAATGCTCATTAAAATCCCATCAAAATTCTTCACGGATCTTGAGAGGACAATAATCAACTTTATATGGAGAAACAAAAAACCCAGGATAGCCAAAACATTCTTATATAATAAAAGATCGTCTGGAGGTATTACCATCCCTGACCTCAAACTCTATTACAGAGCCTCAGTATTGAAAACAGTTTGGTATTGGCATAAAAACAGAGAAGTCGATCAATGGAACTGAGTAGAAGACCCTGATTTTAACCCACAAACATATGAACACCTAATTTTTGATAAAGGAGCTAAAAGTATTCAATGGAAAAAAGAGAGCATCTTCAACAAATGGTGCAGGCAGAACTGGTTGTCAACCTGTAGAAGAATGAAAATAGATCCATATCTATCACCATGCACAAAACTCAAGTCCAAATGGATTAAAGACCTCAATATTAGTCTGAACACACTGAACCTGATAGAAGAAAAAGTGGGAAGTACTCTACAACATATGGGTACAGGAGATCACTTCCTACATTTATCCCCAGCAGCACAGACATTAAGGACAACATTGAATAAATGGGACCTCCTGAAACTGAGTAGCTTCTGTAAAGCAAAGGACACTGTCACTAAGACAAAAAGGCAACCCACTGACTGGGAGAAGATCTTCACCAACCCTGCAACAGACAAAGGTCTGATCTCCAAAATATATAAAGAACTCAAGAAACTAGACTTTAAAATGCTAATTAACCCAGTAAAAAAAATGGGGCACTGAACTGAACAGAGAATTCTCAACAGAAGAAATTCAAATTGCCAAAAGACACTTAAGGTCATGCTCAACCTCCTTAGCGATAAGGAAAATGCAAATTAAAACAACTTTGAGATACCATCTTACACCTGTCAGAATGGCTAAAATCCAAAACACCAATGATAGACTTTGCTGGAGAGGTTGTGGAGAAAGGGGCACACTCATCCATTGCTGGTGGGAATGCAAACTTGTGCAACCACTTTGGAAATCAGTGTGGCGATTTCTCAGGAAATTTGGGATCAACCTACCCCAAGATCCAGTAATACCACTATTGGGAATATACCCAAGAGATGCCCCATCAAATGACAAAAGTATCTGTTCAACTATGTTCATAGCAGCATTGTTTGTAATAGCCAAAACCTGGAAACAACCTAGATGCCCTTCAATGGAGGAATGGATGAAGAAAGTGTGGAATATATACATATTAAAGTACTACTCAGCGGTAAAAAACAATGACTTCTCGAATTTTGCGTGCAAATGGTTGGAAATAGAAAACACTATCCTGAGTGAGGTATCCCAGACCCAAAAAGAGGAATATGGGATGTAGTCACTCATAATCGGTTTCTAGCCATAAATAAAGGACATTGAGCATATAATTTGTGATCCTAGAGAAGCTAAATAAGAAAGTGAACCCAAAGAAAATCGTATAGTCATCCACCTGGAGAGGGGAAGTAGACAAGATTGCAGGTCAAAAACTGGGAATTTGCGGGGGAGGTGGCATGGGGCAAAGGGGAAATGGGATGAGAAACATGAGAAGGGGAGGATGGGAGGAGCTCGGGGGATTGGGATTGTTGGGATATAGGAAGGGTGGATAGGGGAGCAGCGAAGTATATATCCTAACTAAGGGAGCCATCTTAGGGTTGGCAAGAGACTTGACTCTAGAGGGGTTCGCAGGTGTCCCGGGAGATGTCCCCAGCTGGTACCTTGGGCAACTGAGGAGAGGGAACCTGAAATGACCCTATCCTATACTGATGAATGTCTTACATATCACCTTAGAACCTTCATCTGGCGATGGATCGAGGTAGAGACAGGGACTCAATTTGGAGCAACGGTCTGAGCTCTTAAGGTCCAAATGAGGAGCAGAAGGAGGGAGAACATGAGCAAGGAAATCAGGACCACGAAGGATGCACCCACCCACTCTGACAGTGGATCTGATTTATTGGGAGCCCACAAAGACCAGCTCGTCTGGGACTGAATAAGCATGGGTTGAAACTGGACTCTCTGAGCATGGCGGACAATGAAGGCTGATGAGAAGCCAAGGACAATGGCACTAGGCCAGAAATGGCTCCATAGGTAAAATGCTTACCATCAAATCTTATGACCTAAGTTCAATCCCAGGACCCACATAGTAGAGGGAGAAAACCAATTCCTATCTCTAGATGTCACAGATACCTCAATTTCTCCAGGTAAAGGAGCTGTTGTTTCTACATGGCACTGCTGTGTAAGCCCTGTCAAGCATCACTCTGATCTGACATTTACACACGAATGACAGAATCAGTTTGTTCATCTCAACAAAAGCTGAACCTTCATCTAGCTATGGATGGAGATAGAGACAGAGACCCACACTGGAGCACCGGACTGAGCTCCCAAGGTCCTAATGAGGAGCAGAAGGAGGGAGAACATGAACAAGGAAGTCAGGACCACGAGGGGTGCACCCACCCACTGAGACAGTGGGGCAGAACTATTGGGAGCTCACCAAGGCCAGCTGGACTGTGACTGAAAAAGCATGGGATAAAACCGGACTCTCTGAACATGGCGGACAATGAGAACTGACGAGAGGCCAAGGACAATGGCACGGGGTTTTGATCCTACTTCATGTTCTGGCTTTGTGGGAGCCTAGACAGTTTGGATGTTCACCTTCCTAGACCTGGATGGAGGGGGGAGGACCTTGGACTTTCCACAGGGCAGGGAACCCTGACTGCTCCTGGGACTTGAGAGGGAGGAGAAGAGGAGTGAGGGGAGGGGGAGAGGGGCGGGAGGAGGGGGAGGGAAACGGGAGGCCGGGAGGAGGCAGAAAATTTTTTTTTCAATAAAAAAAAAAGAAAAATACAACTTATTTTTTCTCTAGTGAATACCGGGTGTTTGTGCACTGATGTCCAAAGACTGAAAGTGAAAATGATGTGCCCTTCAAAGTGGAAGAAACATACAGCATACTCACTGATTCAACTTTTGTGCGAAGAACTGAAATAGTTCCCACGAGATAATACTGTTGCTCCCTTAACAGCCTTGGAGTTGATGAGCAAATGTTTCTGCTACTACAGCCATAGTTTCCAAAAATTACAAATGACTCTATGGGGGATAGACACAATGGCAATTAAATTAAAAGATATATTAAATAAGCAAGGAGGCTGAGAACTGTCATATCACAATGCTGTTTACCATCCCATAGGCATTTTTCAAGATTCTGAGCCTTGGGATTCTCCTTGTCTTCCTTCCCTTCCAGCCCAGTTCCCCAGATGGTCACCACCAAAATATGAGGCAGTCAACTGAAAATCAAATGTGAATTTTTACTGATATCAATCTTTGGCTGTTGCCCTATGAATTGTTGTGGCACTCTCTAAAAGAAGTGTGTGTGTGTGTGTGTGTGTTTGTGTGTAAATATACATACATCTGTCCAAGGGTTTTGAAATGATATTTCCTTTAACTTCCAAGAAACATGTGAGATAATTTAACAAGCATTTGAGTACCTGAAGCACAAAGTATATCTTAACTCTGGATTGCCTCAGATGTTTTATGGCTCTGAAGCAGTTATTTTAATTATGTATATTGATTTCTCAGATTGAACTTCCTTAAACCTCAAAAATTAGACACCAGACCCCATAGTACACATGAGAAAAATGTAGAAATAGCATAAATTTTATCTATTAAAAATTTTAGAGAGATGACAAATGTCTTTCCCCAGGTTAGTGTACAGAACTTTAGTGCCTATATTTTACATATTTGTCCTTGATATGATGTTTGAATTCTAGACCCTAGTACTAGATCCAGTCTGAGGCATGATTTACAAACTACAAAATCTATTTGTAAATTTGGGTATTCATGGAGTTCCCTTTAAACTTGGCAGTGCATTAAACTTTTCTGATTAAATTTTAAATTTTATTTTGTTTTATAAGGGGAGACAGCCATCCTTTACCAATGTAACCCACCATGTTTCTATATGGCTCCACCTTATAAATTTCCCTATTACTTTTTTAATGTCTAATAGGTGTAGCCAGAAATCTTGTGAATGATTTTGTAAACACCAATAATGCAAGAACATGTATCCTAGCAATCAGGAATATATCCCTCCTGAACATCATTTAAGGATCATGAACTGAGTTGCTTACCATCATAAGAATCTTGCAAGTACAAGGTGAATTTCACATATTCGTATGAGTCCCTCTGTTCGTACATGTCTGCATAAGTATATGCATCCTGGGTAAACAGGCCTGATTTTCTTTTTCTTACATAACAGCAAAATTCAATAAGACTTCCAACTAAAGTGAGCAAGAAACAAAGTGTTATGGTCGTATGGATTATTTCAGAAAATGAAAGGCTTCTTTAGTCAAAACAACATTTTTTAGGGGGTGGGAGTTTCTCCATGTAGCCTGGTCTGTCCTAGAACTTGTGCTGTAGATCAGGCTGGCCTCAAACTCACAGAGCTCTGCCTGCCTCTGCCTCCTGAGTGATGGGATTAAAAGAGTGCCCCACCACACCTGGCTCATGAAAAAATTTTAAAGAATACAGTTTTCTTTCCATGAACACTGGTACTCACAGGGCTATCATCTGTAGAATAGGGTACTAGCCAGAATAAAAACACTGCTATTTATATAGCACTACCTTGACTAGAGAAATACTGCTGTAATTAGGGAACAGGGTAAAGAAAAGACAGGGTTGGGGATGATTTTTCAGTAAAGTATTTTTATAGATTTCTTGAGAGTTTCATATATGCATGTGCCATATTTTGATCATGTTCATATCCCACTCCTCCCTGCTCCCCCAAGATCCAGCTCCACACCCACACTCAAGTCTTCCCAAAAGACCACACAACTCCATATACTTCTGAATGTGAAGCATCCACTAGAGAAGCGGTTCTTAACCTGTTTGTCACAACTCCTTTGAGGGACAAGTGACCCTGTCACAGAGTTCACCTATGACCATTGGTAAACATAGCTATTTACAGTACAATTCATAATAGTAGCAAACTTGGAGTTAAGAAGTCACAAGGAAAATAATTTTATGGTTGGGGTCACCACACCATGAGCAACTCTATTGAAGGATCACAGCATTAGGAAGGTGAGAACCACTGATCTAGATCATGGTTAGCCTGCCAGGGACCACGTCTTTAAAGAAACCCATTTACCTCTCCCACCATCCATCAACTGTCACAAGATCCTGAACTGAGGGTGAGGACCCATGAGCTCCTCCCCACTCCCCCACAGAAGAGAGTTTTTAATGATAGAAATGTGGTGTTTGATAATATAAGCTGTAAATATAAATGAATATATGATCAGCAGCTACAGTGACTAATCTTTTTGCAAAAATTACTAAAGGGTAAGAAAGCAATAAATTATTCAATTGAGTGTAACTTGTCACTCAACACCCCAAAATTAAATCAAAATAAAACAAAACCAGGTATAGATACCTGATTTAGTCAATGGAAGATTAAGAATGATCTTCTGAGCTATTTCTTCTTTTTCTCCATCAAGAAGAATATTTAATAAAGTCTTTCCCACAATGTCTTCCTGGAGAGAAGGAGAGAGAACAATTTTTGTTTTTACACTGAGGCTTTTAGTCTGTCCTGTCTCCTTACTACCAGTGAATTTAGCTCTGCCCTTGCCCATTTATGGCTACAGCTGTTGTGCTTCAGCCAGTTTTCAGTACCATTCTGCAATTACTCCAGTCTACAATCTATTCTGGACACAGTTTTCTTGTACATTATTTTCTGCAAACAGAAAATAAGTAAGTCTTAAAATAACTAAGTCTTCCTTAGCCATCTCAGAGTCCACAGGCACTGTAATGATCACATTGTGTTCTTTCTGTCTGTGCTGTGTGCTTGGAAAAATCACAGCTCTTCATCCATAGTGTTGTCTCAGACCTTGATCCAAGCAAGTGAATGTGGATTGGAAACCCCCATACAGCCTTGCCTCCCTTTGACTGTGCACTTTCTCACATTTCAATGTGAATCCTTTCTCTTTTATGCTTTCCTCACACTTTTATAGAGATTTGCAATTATATAGATCTTAGTTTATTAATACAAATTTAAGGTCAGTCTTGTTATATGTATATTTCTGCTCTTGATTAAGATACAGTGATTGTGTAGTTCACTTAAAATGTAGGGTATAATTTAAAATATAGGATAATAAATAATCATCTATAATAGTCAAGCTTGTCATCATGTTAGTTAGATTTTCTAGATCTGTAGAGATATGTTTCAGTTAGATAACTATTCTTCAAATCCTTCATAGACCATTAGAATATAGCATTTAAAATGTTTAAAAACTTAAGCCTTTTCACGACAATGGGACACATCTGCTCCTGGCAGCGCCAAGCTATTTCAGGAGGACGGTGGGCATGAAGAGGCTCCTTATTGAGTTGGTTGACCATTTCGCAAGAAACTGCTCTTGCCTAGACTGCTTGATAAACTAGATATGCAGGATCCACAGAGAAATTACTGCTAAGCTTGCCTAAAGGTGAGATGATCCTTTGGGGTTCCTGCTTCAATAAAGAGTCTGCTAGACATTCTTCAGGGCACACACACACACAAAAAGAGACTGACAAACTGCCAATATAGAAAGAACTATCTTTGAAATTTCCTGTTTCATGGAAAATTCTGGTGAATCCTATGGGACTGTAGGCTGAAGATGGATGCCCCAATGGTACAGAAGAACTTTGGATGACTGTCTAGGCAGTCAGTTCTAGAGCTTTGGAAGTTGCTTACAATGCACCTCCTGTTTGCTCAGGTAATATTATAGCCTTCTGGAGTCTTTGATGGGGTTGAGAAGTTTATAGTTATAGTTTTCCTTAGTTATGATAAAAGATAAAATAGATGTAAATATTGTAACTGTAATTCTTGCTTGATACTTGTTTTGTTATATGTAATTTTACTATGTTAAAGTTAAAACCTTCCTTTTTATTTAAACAGAAAAGAGAAATGATGTGGGATTTCCCTCTGTATGCTGTGATTACCATTAATGAATAATAAAAAAAAAACAGCTTTGGACCTATGGGAGGGCAGAACTTAGCTAGGTGGGGAAAACTAATCTGAATGCTGGGAGAAAGGAGGCAGAGTCAGAGAGATGTCATATAGCCCCACTGGAGACAGAGGCGTGTGAATCATAAGTTCCAGACAAAGTAAAACAAAACCAGTCTTCTTTGAGAAACCCCCAAGAAAAATTGAAACTGTGTTTTCTTACCTCAAAGCAGAATTTGTTTTTATTGACTTAACACTGAAACCAGTGGAGATGCTGAAATGGGCATAGCTGGATACCATTGAGTTATATGAAGCTGAAACAAAATAGTCCATAAACAGAAAACCAGAATGACCCTTTTCTCCAAACGCTAAAAGAACTTACTGGACGATGTCCAAGAAGAGGTGACACATTCTGCGATATAAAAACAACTTTCCCATCTGTGCTCAATATAATTGAAATGTTTTCAAGTGACTAATAAAGAGAATAATAACATAATTAAATAATGCAATTATAAAATGATAGTTTTATTTATAAGTGCATAAGTATAACAGAATACTGAAATGCATTCTATTTCTTACATATCAAAGAAGTAAGCACAAACTTAATTAAAAATTTATATTCTGCCTCCTACATAGAATCTCCTTAATCTTAAGATATTTATCAAATAATGTGTCACTTAGACAAACAAGTTTCAGTGTACACCCAATTAACACCTAAACTCTCCAACACAAGCTAGGAAGATTAATTTCTGTGTAGACTGACACATTTTAAGCATATTTAATTTTTAAATGCCTAGTAATTTTATTTAAGGACACTTTCATTTGTTCTTAGTCTAGTTATCTACTTATAAATATGGTTACTGCCATTACTTTTCTTCTGTATAATGGATTTGATATACAGACAAATATTTCCTTGTAAAGAACATTTAAACTGATTTTATGAGCTACAAAAATGTTTTAAGAGTTGTTTCTATAAATTTCATTAGTGCTGCTTACAGGAGCCTGGGTGAGGGGTTCTAATTAGGTGTTTTAGTACATTTCCAGTGACTACAGCCAGAAGAAACGTCTTTCATTTCCTTAGCAGCCATTAATTGCCTAGAGACCCTTAAGTAGAGCTGAGGACTCATGAGCTACTCTTCCTTAGCTGCTGTTAACTATTTATTCTCAGGGAAGCGGTGTAATCTCATGAAATTCATCTCCTCCGAGCTATGATAAGAGAAGGGTAGTGTAACTGGGAGGAGGAAAGAGATCAGTGAAAAGGGGAAGTGACAAGAGAGAGTAATGAGATGCAAATTTGATCAAAATACATTATATAAATGTATAAAAAGTCATAGTGAAACTGATTATTACATGCAATCAATATATGCTAATAAAATAAACTTGTTTTCAATAGTAGGACCAAGCCCATAGCAAAGCAAGGGAAACAAAATACCACAGATGACTATGAATGTAGGCACTAGTGATGTATGTGGGTCATCTGTCTATCTATTGCTTTCATTGGTTAATTAATAAAGAAACTGCTTGGCCTTTGAGAGGACAGAAAATTAGGTAGGCAGAGTAAACAAAAGAGAATGCTGGAAGAAAGAAGCAGATTCAGAGACACGCCATGCCTCTCCACTCTGAGATGGAAGCAGGTTAAGAATCTACCTGGTAGGCCACCAGCTCGTGGTGCTACACAGATTATCAGCAATGGGTTAATCAAGATGTGAGAATTAGCCAATAAGAGGCTAGAACTAATGGGCCAAGCAGTATTTAAAAGAGTACAGGTTCCAGGCAATTATTTGGGGTAAAGCTAGCCGTGTGAGAGCCAGGTGGCGGGACACAGCCCGCTGCCGTTCCACACTGCAGAGTGGCTGCCCAACATGGTAAAAAACTCCATGTAAAACCTGAGAGAGCTTAATTTTAAACAGAGAAAAAACAGAGTTTAACACAGATTTTTGCTGTTTGTTGGTGGCATGCCATAGAGAGATTTCCTGTTTCAGCAATAGTGGCAAAAAAAGCCATTTTTTTTTGTGTGTGGCTTCCTGGGGCTGTACCAGTGCAAACACTGGCTTTAAAGCATTTCAGTGACTTCTATGGGACTGGATGTTTCTGTTCCCGCTCAGGATCAGGAGGAAAGTAGCTGAGACCATGCCCTTGGCTCAGCTCTTCCTGCCTGGGCAGATGGCCGAATCAGGCTTAGGCAGGTGGGAGAGCATGGCGGATTCCCACCGCCATACAGAGAGATGTTTGCAGGCTGCGCAGTGCTCTGCATGTCAGATTTGGCTGTAACTTGGATGAAAAGAGTTTCTGTGCCGCACGCTTAGTCTGAGAGTTAAAGTGCTGAGTGCGGCTCCTACCTGCCGGCCCCAGAGTTAGCATAAAATGGTACATCCTCCATTTTGAAATTGAAGATTGGTGGAGCCAACATGCCGCTATGCAGCTCAGAGGTGCAACTGATTCAGTCACAAGTGGCTCTGGCTCTGCTCTGCCTTGCTGAAATGTGCTGACCTCTGGCAGGAATTATCATAATTATCCTAATAACAGGGCAATTAAGGTTTAGACTGGCAGTAAACAGGCAGTACTGTATTACCTCTACATGACACAACTTGAGTTTTTAAGAAGTGCTTAACATTTTAAGAAGTGCTCCTGGATAGTAAAAAATTAAAGATTCACAATAGGATAGATTCAGACATAAAAGAACTCTATGGGTCACAATGTTGGATAAATGTACATAGGCTTGGGAAAGAGAAGAAAAAGAATATAGAGAAAAAAAGATAAAGTCTTTAAAGAGACAGAATAAAGTAAAGTGATAGAGTAACAATAAGCTACGGAAAAATGGAAAATTCACAGAGAGCCTGGATTCTTTGTATTGTGTTTTCTTTAAAGTTTTTGACTGTGAAGGAGCTAAGTACAGAGAGACATTTCACTATATGGGCTGCCAAACTAAACCAGAATGGATACCATAAGGGTATGATTTCAGAATTTGGGTCTAAGGATATGATGCTTTGGAGAGGGTCTTCTTTTGTTTTCACAGAGGATAAGACCCTGTGGATTGCTTCTATCCCAATATGGTATGATAGACCACACCCTCCTGAAAGGTTGCAGTGAACGCCTTCAAAAAATTACTTCACTCAACTGCCAACTGAGATGAACCTAGCACACAGGTTATATACCATGAAAGACCTAATTAACAGCGCCCCCATACAGCAGGAAGAAGTTTGGAGAGATAAAACTGTGCCCATGTTCCCAAATATTGTTTAAAAACATTCTTTTACATTTAAAGGGGGATAGGATATAGGTATGAATAATTTGCATTGGTATAGATCTTGACTTATTGATACAAGTTTAAGGTCAATTTTGTTATATGTATATGTATTTCTGATCTTGATTAGGGCTTTGTGATTGGGTAGTTCATTTAAAAATGTAGTGTATAATTAGGAAATATAGGTTGCTAATGGATAATCATCAATAATAATCAAGCTTGTAGTCATGTTAGTTAGATTTTCTAGATATATAGACACAAATTTCAGTTAGATAGACATTCTTTATATCTTTCAAAGACTGCAGAATGTGCCATTTAATGTTTTAATAACTTAGGGCTTTTCATGACAATGAGACACATCTGCTCCTGGCAGTACCAATCTACTTCAAGAGGGAGATGGGCATTGAAGAGGCTCTTTATGGAGTTGGTTAGCCATTTGGGCAAGAAAATGTTCTTGCCTGGACTGATGCATAAACTGGACACAGAGAACCTGCAGAGAGAGGACTGCTGAACTTGCCTAAAGGTGAGATGATTCTTTGGGGTTCCTGATTCATGAAAGAGTCTGAGAGACATTCTGCAGGACACAGCAGATAGTGACTGAACTGCCTTTGAAATTTCCTGCTTCATGGAACTGTCTGCTGGATACTATGGCCTGTAGGCTGAAGATGGATGCCCCAACGGTACAAAAGAACTTTGGGTGACTGTCCAGGCAGCGAGATGTCTCTGTCATTTCTAGAGTTTTGGAAGTGTTTACTTAGGTAGTTTTATATCCTTCTGGAGTCTTTTATGGAGTTGAAGAATGGATATTTATAGTTTTCCTTAGTTATGATAAAAGATAAAGTAGGTATAAATATTGTAACTGTAATTCTTACTTGATAACTGCTTTGTTACATGTAATTTTACTATGTTAAAGTTAAAGCCTTTCTTTTTTTTAAACAGAAAAAGGAGAAATGATGTAGGTGGGTCATCTGTCTATCTGTTGCTTTCATTGCTTAATTAGTAAAGAAACAGCTTAGCTTTTGATAGGATATAAAATTAGGTAGGCAGAGTAAACAGAACAGAATGCTGGGAGAAAGAAGCAGATTCAGAGAGACGCTGTGCCTCTCCTCTCTGAGACGGAAGCAGGTTAAGATTCTCCCTGGTAAGCCACCAGCTCGTGGTGCTACACAGATTATTAGCAATGGATTAATCAAGATGTGAGAATTAGCCAATAAGAGGCTAGAACTAATGGGCTAAGCAGTATTTAAAAGAATACAGTTTCCGTGTAATTATTTTGGGTAAAGCTAGCCTTGTGGGAGCTGGGTGGTGGGACACAGCCCGCTGCTGCTCCACACTACACACTAGGACATAAACGGATGTTAGAGCCTTCGGAAACTTGTCCATCATTGGTTATTTAGAGCTTGGAAATAAAGTAAAGGTTTCCCAAAAGCTGCTATCTAGAGCATGTGAAATACTAAAAGGTTTTTCAAAGGAGATGTGGATATGTGTGTGCCTGCCTCAATTCTAAGAGGAGGAGGACAAATAAACCTGTGCTCCCTTAGGAAGGACTAATCAAACATCCACATTCACTCGAATGTAGAGATGCAATCCAGACACTGCTTGCATGGCCTTCAACAACTCCAATCTAATATTTAATTCAAAGAAGTCCTGGTCTGCAATAAAATGATTATTTTAAGAATCAGGCTCATTGAATTCATGCAGACATATAGTTACAAATAAAGGACCTTATGGAAAAACAGAATAGCAAACACTGGGAATGGCAATCTATTATACATGAAGAGTGTATAGAAAAAGTCAAATGCAGAATGAGGCTGAAAAGAAAACACTGGAATTTATATACAAGAAAAGAGTGCTAAATATAGGAACACAGATAACAAGGTTTTAGAAATTTGAATGACTCAAAACTGATCAGAGATGTGAAACATAAACAAAAGTTCTTTAAATGAAATTATCTTAAAATATCAATTCAAGGGCAGAGGTTATAGTTCAGTGACAAAAAATTTCCTTAGCATATGTGAGGTCCTGGGTTTCATCTTCAGCATAAAGGAAAAGAAAACATTAATGCAGAAGTAAAACTGCATGGTAAAACACAGGAGAGCTTGGGCATGTGCTTATGTTGGTAGAGTTCTTGTCAGCTACATAAGGCCCTGATACCCATGCCCGTTAACAAAATAATCAAAGCAAACATTAATGGAAAGGGCCTAAAACTTAAGACAAGACTCTGTCTACAAGCTTTAAGAAGGTCTTGAAGGAATGCGAATACCTGTGGGTTGTCACTGAGAGGTTAAAAGGAAGAATTCATGAAAATCTATATGGCCAGTCCTCAATATTAGAGAACACCATAGACTCTGGTGTTTCTACTTCTGAGCATACATAAGAAAGAATTGAAAGCAGCACCTCAAATAGCTCTCTTTACCCATGTTCTCAGCAGCATTATTCACAATGGCCAAAAGGTAGAAGCAATCTGTTATGGTTTGGTTATGGCCAGGCCTCCAAGCATTCACATATCAGATGCTTAGTCTGTATTGCACAGTGTGAGAGGTGGTAGGGTCGTTAAGAGCAGAGGCCTAGGTGGGAGGTCACTGGTTATGCTCCTTTATTAGTAATTAATTTAGTTCTTCTGGGACTGTGGTTAGTTTCTAATAGGTGGTTGTTACTAGAAGACTGGTGATCCCTCCCCACTCTCTGGCTTTTTGTCTTACAAATATGATTGCTCCTTAACACATGCTAACTCCACTGTGAAGCCAGATTTATCAAAAAGCCATCTCACAAATGATATAGTCAAGGGACCATCAAAAAAGGACACAGAATTTCAAACTTGCTGCTAAATAAGCCTCATTTCTTAAGGAAGTTATGCTCTCCACTGTCCCACCAATGTTACAACAAACCTCTTGTCTTTACATAGTTCCCCAACTCAACTGTTTGATTTAGACACAAAGAAGTATTACCATATAGTCCAAGCATCTGACAGACAAAAAGGCTCTGAAAACTTTAGTATAACACGTAAGTGACTATCATTCAGCCTTTAGAGAGAATTCAGTTGCCAGATACATCATGAATGGACCACTTAAATATTTTAGTGCATGAAATAAACCACTCAGGAAAAGAAGAATGTAAGGTTCAATTTTATTACATAGATAAATCTTTAAAATAATAAAATTTGTAAAGAGAGAATGAATTGAAGAGCAAAATGTAAAGATACAATATAGATTTTTTAATAGAAAATAAAAAGTCAATTATTTGAAAAGAACAATACTGGGAACAAACCTCTGATAAAGTGATTTGCATAGTGAAAAGCACAACCCTTTTAAAAATGTTTCTGTTTTATATGTATGAGTGGTTTGTTCCTGTGTGTGTGTGTGTGTGTGTGTGTGTGTGTGTGTGTGTTTGTGTGGTGCCAGAAGAGGGCAGTAGATTCTGTCAGAGCCCGTGAAATTTGAACTACTGATGCTACTGATGGTTGTGAGCTGCCATGAGGGTGCTGGAAATCAAACTGAGATCCTCTGCAAGAGTAACCAGGGCTCTTAACTGTTCATCACTCCAGGCCCACAAATAATATTAAAATAAAAAGTAGATATCATTACAGAAGCTTCAGCTGTAACAAACATGACTAGAACACATTACCATCAATTTTATGCCAGTAAAATTAAAAGTGATTGGATAGACCAATTCTTAGGAAATATAATTTACTAAATATAACTCATGAAATGTAGAAAATTTGAATCTTAACATAATCATTAAAGAACGGAATATTAGTTTCAAATAGTCTTTTATTACCTGCTGTGGTTTGAAACTGGGTTGAGTGTATCATTACCCAAAGGTTGAGAAGAGAGGAGATATCTGTAGCATATAGCTAACAACTGACAAGTCCCATGATCATTATGTATTAGTCAAAACTTTGATGATACTTTTATTGGTGTCAGGGTATTGAATGCAGTAATCTGCATATGCTAGGCAAGTGTTGTGAATGAACCACACCCCCAGCCTCAATTGAAATAAAAAACTCCACTTTTTTCACGAGTCAAAATAATGAAGACAAGTTATTAACATCTCACAGAAGCTAAAAGGTGTTAGAGGAGGGAAATAATCCCAGTTTCACTGCGCACACCAAAATGTTTGAATATACATTTGGCTTCACAAAGGTACTTACAGATTTCAAATGGTACATTTTGAGACCTCTTAATACACAAATTTCTGTATCTGATCTCTAAACCAAATTTTCTTTTTAATGAAAGTGCTTGAAAGGATAAAAAAATGTTCCCATGTGACTTAGGTTTTCATCCAAGAATATTTATTGTTATAATACTTGTTGTGTTATTTGAAAGCATGTGTTCTTCCAGCTATGCTTTGAAAAGTGCTTTAGTGCATCTAACATCAAATGTGATCCACATGTAGAGTAAGCAATGAACAAAAGCACTCTTACCTGAAGAACCTTCTTATGAAATCCCTCATAGATTTTGAAAATGGGAACTTCTTTTTGGTCATAATTGACTCCCATATTTAATGCTCCTTTTAGGGAAAGGAAGGAGAGGTGTTGTATTAATAATAATTAGCAATTAATATTATACTCTGCAAACTTGTAGTTTAGAAAAAACATTTTATTATTTTGTGAGTATATTGTGTGGGGGCATGTCCTATAGCTTCTTTGTGGAGGGCAGGGGCAACTTTTAGGAGTTGTTTCTCTCCTGCCACCTATATGTGGATTCTGAGGATTGAACTCAAGTTTAACCACTGAGCCATTTTTTCCAGACCAAAGTTATAATTAATATTATGAAAAAGACTCCAACTGCGGAGTACCAACTCTCAAAAACAAAGAAATGATGGAATTGAAAATCACTCAACTTACAGGTTTCCTTTGGCTTCTATCAAATCTAGGGATCCAAAATATGTCAAGTCAAGAATTCTACATAGATCCATACTACCAGTCCCTAGGTAAATACTGGAAGTCCACTCTTTTAATTTCTGGACAAAGGCGTTTCACTGGAGGATCTTCAACCTCAACAGTTGTCACTGTTTTCCTCCCATTTTTCTGGTTTCCTCAGAGAGAAGCACAGCTGATCCTGTCCTCTGCTCCTTCTCACAGCCCTACCACCCCTCTTCCTTGACCTGAAGCAGTGAAGGAATTCAGCAACATACCCTCCCATCTCGGGATATTACAACGATAAGAAATGGCTCCTCTACACAACCCACAAGAAAAAGAGAAATACTCAAGGGATACAAGCCTTGTGCTGGGTGATTCTGACCTTAGGGCAGGAGTCTCACATCATTATCTTGGACAATGTTCTGGTGGGCAGAGGAGCTCCTGTCCTCACTAAAGAGGCAATGAGGTGTGCAGCATCGGGGCAATGGGATGAAGAGTGGTAGCACCTATAACCTTGTTGATGAGGATTGAAGAAGAATGCAGTGTGAGGGAATGGACAAAAGGACTAGAAAATATTTTGGGAGGTTTAGCCATAGACAGGGCACAGAAACAGAGAAAATCATAGAGGAATACCAGGGTCAGGAAAATTGTCACTTCACCCAAGATTAGGAGAGTTTGATTAAATGTTTGTGGGTATAAAGCCAACTCATGTCCTTAACTAAATGTGTCCCATGATATAAGCTTCATAAGATAGGTTCACATAAATGGACTTTATTAATTTCCATATATGTTTCTAGTAAGTTTCACTCTTAAACAATCCTCAGGAATATTTTATGCATTGAAGATAAAACAAACAAAAAATCTCAAAGCCTTGTGAATGGAGAGAAGCAAATTGCATAGGCAAATGTACTTCAAGGACACCTCCAACCAATACTATATCCCCTAAGACACTTGAAGCATGCTGAGGGCTGTGAGGCTTTCATGTCCGCAATGGCACACAGAAAAAACAATAGGTCTAAGTCAAACCTCGTAGATTGGAAGGCGCAGCTGGAATGGTTGTCTGACATTTCACAGAACGTGCTCTGGATCTTTGTCCAGAGGCTATATATCCAAGACTATCCAACATTTCCTGAAGTATATTCAGCAAATTGTGAAGATCCACATGTGTTGGCCCATGGCATGAATTAAAGGCTACCCTAATCAACAGAAAAATAAAGAACGAACTTTATGAATGGTAAGATGGAGGCAAATGATTCATTCATATGGTGCCTCAATAGGAGGACTAAGATGGCAGAAAGACAGACCTTTGTATGAATTAAACAGCCAGTGTCTTCATAATACAAAACAAAACTACCATGGCAGAATATGTCAGCAAACAGCCTTAATCCCAATACTCACGTGGGATGGCAGGAGGATTGTGGGTTTCAGGTAAGTCTTGAAATAAATTGAAAGAGCTACTCTTTAAAATAAATAGTAAATGAACAAGCAAACAAATAAATCATATTTCTATTTAAAACAATGAAATGAAAATCAATGTTATTGCCCTTTGTCTGTGAGGCTCTTAAAAGTGGAGACCAATCTAATTTTATGTCTTCCCAGCACAGTCCAACACTATGTCTGGTTTTATGGGTTTGGCAATTACTTAAGGTAAATGAGTGCAATGGTACGTTGTTGCTATATATCTGTTCTCACCTACTTTAATAGTAGTAATTCTGACTGGGTGTTCCAATGCAATTGAATCTGTAAGAATATAAAACCCAAGATAGAGTCCAAATTTCTCTCAAAAGAGCCATCTTTCCCTAGGAAAGACTATTTGGCTAGATGTAAAATAAGAAAAGGGGGAAGGGTAGAAGGCTTTTTCATCTACATCAACTATGAATTCCTACCTCCTTGTCTTTTGATGTTGATATCGATTCATTTTCCCATCAGGTATGGGTAGATTCTAAAACAAAATCAGACCAATGTTTTATTAAGCAATCATATTTCTATAGTCTATAGCATATACCTGTGCTATATCTATCACCTACCAACTTTCTATACTCTATTCTGTCTTCTCTCACCTACAACCCATCTTCTATATGTTATCTCTCAACTATCTACCATCTATCTTTCTGTCATCTATTGTCTATCATTTATTTTTTACATATCATTATCTATCTATCTTCTATCATCTATAAACCTATTATCTATCTTCTATCATATACTGTATTTCTATTATATATCATCCATTTGTCTTCTTGCTGTCAACTCTGTCTAAACTCTGTCATGTGTTTATATATGTCCATAAATCCATCCTCTATTTTCTATCTGCTATGTATTTATCATATATATACTTCTCATTTACCTATATAGTACCTACCTTCTATCTATCCTCTATCTATCTACCATCTATCACTTATCTTCTATGGTCTATATTTTACACTATGTATAACCTTTTCATGGATTTATACTTATCATTTAGCTATGCACTCTTGTCAAGCCATCCTATGTTTTCTATCTCTTAGTTCACATCAACAATCTATCCTGTGATTAACCTGTATCTTTCTTTCGGCTATTATCTTCTAGCTATAATCTATCATCTACCTATTCTAAGTTTACATTCAATGTATCATTTATACCTCAGTTATCCTGTGTCTAATTTCCATCTATCACTGCTGAACTACCTATACTGCATCCTTCTTTGATCTATTATCTTTCATCTATCATTCATTTTCTACCCATACTAAGTCTTTGTTCCATCTATTATCTTCCATTTAACTATTGTCTATTCTCTACATATCCTTTTTCTATTATCCATCTCCCAAATTTCTAAAATATGTCATATATACATCCTGTGTCTATATTCCATCAATGTCTTTCCTGTAACTCTCCTGTGTCTATCTACGTATATACCGTCTAACTATCCTATGTCTATCCTTGCATTTATCATATAGTTATCCTGTACCTATCTGGCATCGATGGATCACCTATACTCTTGTTCCTACTTAATTTCTACTATCTTCCACCAATAAGTCATCTATCCTCTAGATATTCTGTGTCTGTCTTCAATATATCTATTGTCTATCTTCTAAAAATCTGGTGTCTTCCTTCTATCCAACTAGCATCTCTCTCATAACTATCCTGTGTCTGTCTTCCATTTATCATTTCTTTACCTTCTAACTATCCATTATCTATTCTGTAGATATGCTATCTGTCTACCACCTACTCTTTATCATATCACTACCCTGCATCTATCTTCCATCTACCATCAATTCTTTAGCTATCCTGTCTTGACTATACTACTCTTTATCCTCTAGGTATCCTGTGAGTATTTTCCATGTATCTTTTATCCTCAGGCTCTCCCTGTGTCTGTTTTCCTGTTATTGTTTTCACCTATCTGTCATCTATTCTCCAGCTAAATTGTATTTACTGTCCATCCATCATCAATCTTCTAGCTACCATATATCTACTACTACCTATCCTCATATAGGTACCCGATATCTCTGTTCCATCTTTTTACTATCTATCCTTACCTATAACTTTTGTGTCTATCTGTAATCCAACTTCTAGCTATCCTGTATCTATCTTCTTTCTAATGATTATCTTTCCTTTACCTATCCTTTGTCTATATTCCAACTATCTTTTATCCGATAACTACCCTGTGTCTCCACTTCCATCTAGCTATGCTCTACCTCCTTAGTCTCCTTTTCCTATCATTCATCTTTTTATCATCTTTCCTTTATTTATTATTTGGCTATTTTCCATATATCTGTTTTCTAGCTTCTAGTTAGTCTGTGTTTATTGACCATCCATATATCATTATTCTTTAACTACCCTATATCTCTCTTCTACCTCTCATCCAACTTCTAGCTATCATATGCCTTTCTTCCATCTTTTTAGTCATCTTTTCTTTGTCTATATGTTGTCTATCTTCCATCTATCTCTTTTCTATCTTATATCTATTCTGTTTGTCTTAAATCTGTCTATCTTCTATCCTCTGGCTATCCTGTGCCTGTCTTCCATCTATCCTCTAAGTATCTTGCATCATATACTTATATCATTTATCAACTAGCTACCCTGCATCTCTGTGATCTATCTACCATCAATCCTATAGCTATCCTGTGCCTGTTTTCCATAAATCTATCAACTATTTTCTAGCTATCCTGTGTTCTATACCATCCATATATCATTTATCAACTAGCTGCCCCATAGCTCTGTGACTTATCTATCATCAATCATCTAGATTTCCTGCAACTGTCTCCTGTCTATCTATCAGCTGTCCTCTAGCTATTCTGTGTTCTATACCATCCATGTATCATTTATCATCTAGCTGCCCTGGATCTCTGTGATCTATTTATCACCAATTATCTAGATTTCCTGTCACTGTCTTCTACTTATCTATCCTTCATCTGTTTCCTAGCTACCCTGTGTCTGTTTCCCATCTATCTACCACCTATCCTCTAGCTTCCCTGCATCTCTCTACCATCCATGTGCCATTTATCTTTAATTATCCTGTGTAGTGAGGAGGTGAGCAGGCCTGCTTATCATCCCACCTGGCTCCCACATGGCTAGCTTAGCCCCAGAAATAACAACACACAAATTGTATTCCTTTAAACACTGCTTGGCCCATTATATATAGCCTCTTCTTGGGTAACTCTCACATCTTGATTAACCCATTTCTAATAATCTGTGTAGCACCACGAGGTGGTGGCTAACCGGAAAAGATTCTAGCCTACATCCGTCTTGGGTTGAAGAATCATGGCGTCTGCCTCACTTCCCTTCTTCCCAGCATTCTGTTCGGTCTACTCCACCTATCTAAATTCTGCCCTATCAGGCCAAGCAGTTTTCTTTATTAATTAACCAATGAAAGCAACAGATAGATAGAAGACACTCGTACATCATTTCCCCTTTTTCTGTTTAAACAAAAAGGAAGGCTTTAACTTTAACATAGTAAAATTACATACAACAAAACAGTTATCAAGCAAGAATTATAGTTACAATATTTATATCTATTTTATCTTTCATCATAACTAAGGAAAACAATAACTATCTATATATTCTTCAACTCCATCAAAGACTCCAGAAGGATATAATATTACCTAAGCAAACAAGAAATAAGCAACTTCAAAACTCGAGAAATGACAGAGACATCTCACTGCCTGGACAGTCACCCAAAGTTCTTTTGTACCGTTGGGGTATCCATCTTCAGCCTACAGGCCCATAGTATCCAGCAGACATTTCCATGAAGCAGGAAATTTCAAAGACAGTTCAGTCACTTTTTGCTGTGTCCTGCAGAATGTGTCACAGACTGTTTCATGAGTCAGGAATCTCGAAAGACCATCTCACCTTTAGGCAAGTTCAGCAGTTCTCTTTCTGCGGGTTCTTTGTGTCCAGTTTATGCAGCAGTCCAGGCAAGCATTTTCTTGTCCAAATGGTTATCAAACTCCCTAAGGAGCCGCTTCAATGTCCATCTTCCTCTTGAAGTAGATTGGTGCTGCCAGGAGCAGATGTGTCTCACTGTCATGAACAGTCCTAACTTATTAAAACATTTAAAAATGCCAAATTCTGCAGTCTTTGAAAGATATGAAGAATGCTATCTAACTGAAATATATCTCTATATATCTAAAAAATCTAACATGACTACAATCTTGATTATTGATGATTATCCATTAACAACATATATTTCCTAATTATACATTACATTTTTATTTTATTTTATTTTTTTTAATATTTATTTATTTATTATGTATGCAATATTCCATCTGTGTGTATACCTGAAGGCCAGAAGAGGGCGCCAGACCTCTTTACAGATGGTTATGAGCCACCATGTGGTTCCTGGGAATTGAACTCAGGACCTTTGGAAGAGCAGGCAATGCTCTTAACCACTGAGCCATCTCTCCAGCCCTACATTACATTTTTAAATGAACTACATGATCACAATACCTTAATCAAGATCAGAAATACATATACATATAACAAAATTGACCTTAAATTTAAAACACTAAAGCAAAATCCATATCAATGCAAATTATTCATATCTATATCATATCCCCCTTTAAATGTAAAAGAATATTTACAAACAATATTTGGGAATATGGGCACAGTTATTTCTCTCCAAACTGCTTCATGCTGAATGGGGGCGCTGTTATTCAGGTCTTTCATGGTATAACCTGTGTGCTAGATTCATCTCAGTCGGCAATTGAGTGAAGTAATTTTTTGAAGGTGTTCACAGGAAACTTTCAGGAGGGTGTGGTCTATCATACCATATTGGGATATAAGCAATCCACAGGGTCTCATCCTCTGTGAAAACAAAAGGACTTTTCCAAAGCATCATAACCTTAGATCCAAATTTTGAAGTCAAGGTATTTTCAAAATATCTATCTTGGATTCGTTCAGCAGCATTTATAAGCAAATATCTTTTAGCAGCTGTTGCTCCTTCCTCAGCATTCAAACAATTCATAGAGAGCGTAATAGCATACAGTATCAAGATTCTCTTTGATTTTCCATCTTTGTGTGGCTTTATTTTAACCACTATTTCTTTTATTTTTACTTTTACTTTTGAGACAGTTTCTCTGTATATCTTTGTCCTGGAATAACTCTGTAGACCAGGCTGTCCTTGAAATCACAGAGATCCATCTGTCTCTGCCTCCCAGGCATTGGGATTAAAGGTGTGTCCTGCCGCACCATGAAGTCACAGAGGTCAATCTACCTCTGCCTCCCAAGTTTTGGGATTAAAGGTGTGTACCACCACATCCAACGACTCTCTTTCATTCTTTTTTTTTTTTGTTTTTTACTTTAAGAACTTTAACCTTTAGCCTGCATATATTTTTTTACACAATGTAAACCATTTAGAGGGTTTTTTAAAATCTCTCTTTACTGTATATCTTTCTTTTTCTGACCACATGAGCCTTTAAATTACTGAGCAATATGGCTAGGATGAAAGCTGTGGCTTTGTTGGCTAGATCCAGCCCATTCCTTAGCTTTCCAGCCTCATGGCAGAGGTACTGGCTGTAGCCATTTTTATTGTCACAACTCTATGGCATTTCAAGGTCCTTGCCAGAAAGCAAGCTGCAGCATTCTGATCACAGACCACAGTCAGTCAGACCACCTGCCTGAAAGAGTCAGAGTTTGCCCTGGAAGGACATCCCAGAAAGACAGCATTTTAAAATGGCACAGTTTTTTTCCTGCTATGGCTGAAAACAAACAAGCATGCAATCAGCTTTTATCAATACCATTTAAGTGCTTCGTGGCAGGACCTCTTAAGAGAGTTGCAAGCTTTGCAGCTAAAGCTGAGTCAGGAAGCCTCCCTTAATTGAGAGTGCTTGCTTGCCTCTAGCAAGCAGAGCAGACCTAAGAAACTGCTGCTAACAAGAAAACATTCTTTACTCTATTCTTTTCCAAGCTCTCTCAGGCTTTCTGTGGATTCAGTTATCCACGTCTGGGCGCCATTTGTAGTGAGGAGGTGAGCGGGCCTACTTTTCATCCCGCATCTAGCTTATCCCTGGAATAATTACATAGAAACTGTATTCTTTTAAACACTGCTTAGCCCATTATATCTAATCTCTTCTTTGCTAACTCTCACATCTTGATTAACCCATTTCTAATAATCTGTGTAGCACCACGAGGTGGTGGCTTACTGGGAAAGATTCTAGCCTACATCCGTCTCGGGCCAAAGAATCATGGCATCTGCCTCACTTCCCTTCTTCCCAGCATTCTGTTTGGTCTACTCCTCCCATCTCAATTCTGCCCTATCAGGCCAAGCAGTTTTATTTATTAATTAGCCAATGAAAGCAACAGATAGATAGAAGACACTCCCACATCTATCCTGTGTCTATTTCACACCTTTCTGTCACCTATCCTGTATCTATCTCTATCCACTTACCACCTATCATCTAGATATCCTATCTTCCATTGTCATTACTGCTATCCCCTAGCTATCCTGTGTCTATGATCTAATCTCTTAATCAGTTATTCATCCTCAATCTCTCCTCTATCATATATCTAGCTAACTTCCATCTATCTTCTTTCTTCTATACCACCATTCTTCAGTTTCTCATCTATTCTTTCTTAGTTATTCATCTTAGTTCATCCTTCATGGTTTTATACCAGATAGACATCATGATAAAACTTGTCAGTATTTAAAAATACAGCCAGTCTGGCCCTATTTGCCAATGTATGGTATGTGTTATTAGAAAGAGTGAACTGTGCTATAAACAGTATTACTTGAGAAATTTAGAGACATTTCATAAATATCAAGTTAGAAAACTAAGCTTAAAGACCTCAGATAGGTATACACTTGACTATACAACTTCAGACTAAACTAAACACTGATATAACTAACGTAGGAAATTATCAAATTCACATTTTACATTTGATGAGTTCACCATCACTGTCTCAATGACTGGTACAAGATTAAACAGAAAACAACCCAAGATTTTTGTCCTTACAGCACAGCGCCAACTGCCTTCACCTTACCTTACCAGCCACTTGAAGTCAACTGCTCTTATGTTTACTGTATCCAGGCAACTATAGAATACTCACTGCCTATGCGATTGGCTGAGAACATAATGCCTGCTGACTGTGTGATTGGTCCTAAGAGGCAAGGCTGTGTTTGGTCAAAACACAAGTTTAAATGACTGTGATTTCTGTTATGAGCAAGGCCGTGGTTGGTCTAAAAATATAAACTTCAGTGACTATGATTGGTCCTACGTGTCACCGTCATCATCTATCTGAATCAATAATAATCATTATGAATGTGATTGCTGGTAAGTGGCAAGGCTGTGATTGATCTAAAATATAAGCCTCAATGAGCATGACCGGTTTTATGAAACAAAGCAGTTTGTTTCAATGAGTAGCAAGGGAGACATTCATCATTTACTGCCTTTTCTGGATTGTAGCACCAGGCCAAATGAAAGGTTTCTCTTAAGTGATCTTTTAAATATATCTATGTCTGAACATATTAATATTTTTTTGTAATTTTTTCCCTGTGTACCATGTGCATGTCTGGTACATGTAGAGTCTGGTATATGTAGAGGTCAGAAGAATTGTGGAATCTCCTAGAACTGCAGTTACAAATAGTTGTGAGCTGTTATGTGGTTACTGGGAACCAAACTTGGGTCCTTTGGTAGAGCCATAGAACCATTTCTCCATCCTTCTCAAGAGACGTTTTCTTGCCTCCTCTTCATAATATGAGATAAGATTGTATCCAAGGAATAAATCCTCAGAGGCAGGAAAGTGACAGAAGAGGCAGCAGAGCAGCAGTGGCTGTTGAGGTATCAACAGATTGAATTGTGAGTTCATCAAGGCAGTTGTCTACACAGCTACAGAAGGAAAGTAACTGAACAGTTCAAGAGTGGCTAAAGCAGGAAGAAGGGCAGAAGAAAAGAAGTAACAGGAAAGGGATTA